>NC_064454.1:1878577-2183102 GCF_023343835.1 Lagopus muta | reverse complement strand
TGGAGGAGCACGCAGCTTTCCTGCCTGCCCATCTGCACACCTCGGAGCGTGCTTCACTTCAGTGCTTTCCTTCTACACGCTCCCTGCTGCTGCTGGGGTCTGGGGCACAGCAATAGCTTTCATCTCCTCTCCTTTCTTGTGAGGAATCAGAGCTGGTGGCGTTTGGCCTCTGCACTGCAGGTCTGTGGTTTGTTAGGAGCTGTTTGCTCCGTGCTGCTCCGTGCAGCGGGGATGCTGAGGACCCTTTGGATTAATCATCTGCCTGACTGCAAGGGATGAGACCCAGTGACCCAGCAGGTGCTCCCCAGGAGCTGCAATTCACCCTGTGATCTGAGCTCACTGGTGTCTGGATACGGAGATCTTAGGAGATTGTTGAGACTTTTAACTGTGGTCTCTGATGGCCCCGCTCTCCCTTCCGGCAACTCCGAGACTCGTGCTCGTGTGATTAACTTCACATCCAAAAAGTCACTGCCTCTGTGAAGCTTCAGGACTCAGCTGACTGCTTGAGTGCCCTGCAAGCCTCCAGCCAAGGGTCAGCCAAGCTGCTGCTGCCAGAGCAGCTCAAAGGCTCCAGGTTTGAAAGCAAGAGTACTTCTCTGCTCTTTGATGGAGGAGTGAAGTGCCTGCAGACTGCGCGGGGCGGAAACAGGGAGCTGGGCAGCCTGAACAAATATGCTCAAGATCCTTCTGCACAGAATGTGATCAGAATCGTGACATGCTCAGCACGAGGGTCCTGGAGTGGCTCTTTCTGGCCCGAAGGCTGTGATCTGTGTGCCTTGGTGAGGAGGCTGGCCTCAAGGAGATGGAGGGGAGGGAGGTGAGCCACCCAAATCCCTGCTGGAGCAGCCATGGTTAAGCTCCTGCAGCAGGATTGCTCAGCAGTGATTCATCAGCCCCGTGCTGCTAACAGGTTTGTTTTGCTGTCTGCAGTGGTAGACAGGGGTGGAGGATCAGCACTGCCTCTGTGTCATCCCCTGGGAGTGACATTCTCTGAGTTCCAGGTGACTCTGAAATACCACTGCATGGACAACTGCAGCTGAGGTCAGAGATGTTGTAAGTAGATGCTGAAAGCAGGGCTGAGAGCAATGGTGGCCCTGCAGTGACGGCTCGCCAGCATCCCACTGACTGTTTGTGGGGCTCTTTGGAGGCGTGCATACTCAGGATGCAGACGTCCCTTTGGCATTTCAGTGCAGGTGGCTCAAACCTTCTCAGAAGCAGTCCTGGCCACCAGACAGACTGGATTCGTTAGGCTGAAGCCTCCCTGTCTTCTTTGCCATCTTCCTGATGGCAGCCCGTCCCTCCACCAAATAAAAATTCCGCGCACGGAGCTGGTTAAAAACATCAATTAGCTCTAAAACAATTATTATTTTTTTGAGATGCCATTTCATATATGCACTAACACAACACAATAATCCTGGGTTATTTAACAGAGCATTTACCATGAAAACAGTCATTACTCTTTAAACGCTGCTGACTGTACAAGCCTCTTAACATTAAACGGCAAGTGAGGCAGAAGTCTCGCCGTCAAAATGCCACGTTTCCCAGAACACATTAGAGGCACTGTCACCAGGATGCCCCTGTTGGCTGAGTGCTTTTTTTGTCCTCCCCCCCCTTCCCTTCACAGGCATTTCTGTGTTTGTGTTGGCAATGGAGTGATGGAGGGCATGGCTCTTTGCTCTGTCTGGCTTCTCTTTGGGCTTCCTGGAGCTTCATCCTTCCTGACTTTGAGCACCTCTGTGGACGGGGCATCACCAGCATCTCTGGGCAGCAGTGCCAGTGCCTCACCATCACCCGGTCCTCTGCCTTCATCTCAAGCTGCAGTGGCTGTTCTTTATCCAGCCTAAACCCTGTAGATTGAGCTCATTTAATATTGTCTGTAGGGCCTATCACGCTGCACAGATAAAGCCAGTTTTGCTGTTAAGTCAATAATGGATTTTGAGGAAAGTTCTGCTTTCCCTCCCCATTTGTGGTTCTGGGGAATTCTGCTGGATGTATGTTATTTACTTACTTATTAGACCTCTTCTCAATACCTGGCACGAGCCCGGGGGAGCAGACAGAAATACCATTCTCAGGCAAACCAAAGCCTTTGGTTTAAGCAAAATAGTTGTGTTTAAAGATTAATTTGAGATGCTTTAAAAATTGAGCGAGACCATACATTTTTAATATTGATTGATATTATTATAAAAGATTCAGCTGCAACTCTTCTCACCAGGACCTCTCTTGGCGCGCAGACGGAGCGTTTGTCTGCGAGGGATCGGGTCTGGTTATTTTTAATCTCTGAGACTCGGCTCCCGTGAAATTTATGGGAAACGTCGCCTCGTGTCTGGCACTGCAGGGCTCCCTGGATGTGCTTTGGAGAACCATAGAACAGGATGGGTTGAAAAGGACCATAATGCTCATCTAGTTTCAACCCCCTGCCATGGGCACGGTCGCCAAACACTGGACCAGGCTTGGTCTGGTGGCTGGGAGGAGTCTTGTGCTTGGGAAGCCCAAGGGAGGAGGGCTGACTGGGTGAAGGCTGCTGGTTCTGACACCCCGTGTCTCTGCCAGGGGAGGGGAATGGATGGTGGATCTAATTCCTGTAGCATCCCGGGGCTGGGAGCAAGACTCCTTCCACTAGACTGGAAGCACCGTGGAATCATTCTGGTTGGAAAAGACCTCTGAGATCCCCAGGTCACAGAATCACCCGGGTTGGAAGGGACCCCAAGGATCATGTAGATCCAACCCCCCTGCCTGGCAGGGCCACCAAACATACACATTCAGATCAGGTTGCCCAGGACCCCGTCCAACCTGGCCTTAAACACGTCCAAGGACGGGGCATCCACAACCTCCCTGGGCAGCCCGTTCCAGGGCCCAACCACTCTCCTAGTAAAGAACTTCCCCCTAACATCCAACCTAAATCTTCCCTCCTTCAACTTGGACCCATTTCCCCTAGTCCTGCTACTGTCAGCCCTTTTGAAGAGTTTACTCCCAACCATCAGTCCATCCCCGCCGTGCTGACCACATCCCTCAGTGCCACATCCACCTTTTTCTTGAAAACCCCCAGGAATGGGGACTGCGAGGCAGAGAGACAAAGCAGCTGCCCCAGCCCTGAAGGAACTGAATCTGCTGCCAAGGAGTAATTCTCCAAATCGCATTTATTTCACGGCCGTGAAAGGTCACAAAGTGAAGGGAAACAAGAACTGTATTCAATTAGACAATTCGATCAAAATAAATCTGTCAAGATGGCATTCCTGCTGAGGAATCAATTGGCTTGGAAAATGAAGGCAGCAGCTGCTGCTGTTGTTATTATTGTTGTTATTATTATTATTTTAAATTAGCTCCAGTACCTGACATGAGTACCTGAGTTGGAGTGCCTGAGCGGTTCACATCATCTATCACTCTTATTAGATATTAATATATCCTCCTCTGCCTCGCTGTTAGTGCCCTGTTAATAGCCAAGTGGCCCCAGAGTGTTTGCTGGGAGGTTGATGTGAGTGATCAGTAATGAGAAGAGATGGCGGGGCTTTGTTTGGGCAGAAGGTTATGGAAAATAGAGAGGATGCAGGCGAGTGCTTGGCTGAAGCTGGCGTGGGAGCATCGTGGGTGAGTAAAGGTGGGTGAAGGTAAAGCTCTTCTGTGAGTCATCCTTTGGGTCTTTCCCCCAAAGAGTGAGGCATCCCAAAGAGTTGGCACGCTGCAAAGCATCGCTGTAGCCCCGCACGATGGGATGTTTGCTGAGCGGGGCTGCAGGATGAGCTGAGAGGGATGGGGCCACCGATCCGTTGGGTTTGAAGATGAGGAGAGGTGGATTGATAAGCGCCATTAGGGTATAAATAATTATGCAGGGGAAGAAATCCTCCTGTCTGAGAGATTGCAAAGCCTATGGAGTCCACTCCATCATCTGAGCTATTTAAAATATGACTTAATTGCACGTTGGAGAATACAGCAGAGAGCTGGGCAGGGGTGGCTGTAGGGCTGTGTGCTGACTCCTGCTCCACTGCTTTTATGGGATGTTCCTGCATCCTTCTCCCCTGCCCATCCCGGTGCTGCCTGGGTAGTGGGTTAATTAAGTGGTGGTGCTTATTTTTGGCAGCTCTAAAGCTGCTGCTGAGCGTTATCTACGCTCACCTTTACATTTTGGGGAGGGGGACATATATTCAGGGCAAGACCGACCGTGTTGTTGCCCTTACACAGCCGTGCACTGTGGGTCTGGCTGGGATCGTGTGGCTGTGCTGCAGAGGACCAGGGATGGCAGCTATCGCGTCCTCCATCTCCTGTTGCTTGCATTTTTATTGACTGGTGATGACAAACTGGTTTATGGACAGATCTTTTATACCCGCCAGGACTCGGCAGTTATTTTGAGATGATGCTTTGCCTCAGAATCTTCCTTCCTTCATCCTTCATAAATCTTAAGCAAGGCTGCTGCATTCAGACCGAGCTTAATATTCCTCTTGCAGATCTCTGCACCAAAATGGCTGCATTGGAGCAGGGAGGTGCGCGGATTCCTCTCCGCCCCACTGCTTTCAAAGGGCAGTTGTGAGCTGTAGTGTCTGTAGAGGGGTGAGAGGTCCTTGCATGGGGTCAGTGGTACCTTAGGGCTGTCCCACACGGGAATCCAGTGCGTGGACATCAGTCTCCTTCCAGCAGGTGGTGTGCAGTGGTTTCAGCATGGAGGTGATACGATTAGCTAGAGAAGGCTGAAGGAAAGCAATGACAAAAAGAAGGGGTAAAGAAAGAAGAGCGAGGAGGAGATAGAAAAAGAGATTGATTGTGTGGCTGTGTGTTGCTGTTGTTGGCTTTTTTCGAGTAGAAAGCAGAGGAGAAAGAGTCCAGCCCCCTCATTTCACCTCTCCTACACTAATGCACTCAGTTGCAAAGGACAAATCCCATTCTCTTGGCCTTTCTCCTCTCCTCATTAACTCCAACGACCTTGGGGCCACGGTGGGAGCAAAGCGTTTATTCCAACAAAAGGATTATCAAAATAAATAACCAGAGTTTTCAGAAAAGGTCACGTCCCTTGCACGCTCAGGCAGAGGCAAAAACCTCTGTGCTCAGCTGAGTTTGAGCTGGATTCTCTTCCCAAAGCCTGCGGTGATAAATCCTGCTGGCTGTCACCTCACCCACCAGCATCACCTCCCCACTGTCACCACAGCACCGCTGCAGAATGTATCCCGGTGAGTGTGGGGAGCTGGCTGATGCTGGAAACACTGGGGAAGGGGGTTGGGGTTGAGTGTTGGTGCGGGGCAGTTCTTCAATGCTGAGAAATGGAGAGCCCATCTCACCCTGTGGAAACAGGAGCTCATCCATGCCTGTCCTGGGATGGGCGGTGGGGGGTGGGCAGAGCATCTCCCCAAAGGTGGGGAGCAAGGCAAAGCTGTGGAAGAATTTGAGCAGATAGGAAGCCATGTATATGTATGTGTTTGTGTGTGTGTGTGTCTGTGCACGTCTAGTTAGAATATAAGCCACAAAGCTCATTGCTAATATCTGACATTGCAGAAATTGCTGATTTATGATATCTCAGAAACTCTCTCTTTAATTTTGCTGTTGCTAAGGATCTCTCCCAGCCCTGTTGTACCACTCGGGTTTTGTTCAAGTCCAACGGGACGGGTTCTGCCCTCAGCTGCTCACCCAGCACCTTCTGCACCAGATGGTCCTTATCTCAGCCCTTCTGACAGCAAACAAACCCATCTCTCAGGTGCTCCCGCTTTCAGTTTCTCTGAAAGAAAAAAGACCATTTAAAAAAAAAAAAAAGAAAAAGAGCATCTTTGGCTGGCATGAGCCCGTTTGGTTGCTTACAATCCTTGTCGCAGCCTGTCAGCAGCAGGCAGCCCTGGCTTACAGAAGTTTTGAAGAGCAAGCACTGAGCTGCTGCCAGCAGAATACCTGTCTGCTGCAGGAACAGAGCTGACTCACCGCTGGAGTCCTCCTCGCATTGCAGGGTGCAGAGGCTGAAGGCAGCATGCTTGGGATCTGAGCCGGCTCGGCTGCTTGCTGCTTCCCTCCTGTTCCTCGCAGCTCTGTGCAGCTGGGAAAAAAAGCACCTGCCTTCACTGCCGCTGCCCGAGTGAAGTGTTAGCAGGTTTTATTCTCCCTCCTGTCTCCCTTTTTCACACCTGTGCACCGCAGAAGTGTCTGCGATCGTCACATGCCCCGCGAAAATCACCCGGAGCGTTCAGCTATTCGAGAGGAAGAGCGGAGGATGTGATTGGAGACTGGCAGCCTCCCCCTGTCTTTCATCCCTTCTCTTTGACATGATTTAGCATCTCTGAAGTTGTAAAGAGCAGCTCTCTTTGTGTAGGTGCACCTGCTCCGTGTGCGCGCAGGTGGGCGGTGTTGTTGTTGTCACTGTGAAATTTGTGAATAATTCACCAAGCAACCGGAGAGAGCCATAAAGCTTTAAATTATTAAAATGCCTCTCTGTTTGGAGGAGAGATGCTGGGGGTGTTTGCTTTGGCTGTGGGCTCTGCCTTGGAGTCGGGCTGGCCGAAGCAGGAGCGCCTCGGGATGGAGTGATGCTGCAGACAGGCTGGTGGTGATGCATGGGCAGACGGTGCAGCAGCCAAATGAATAAATAAGGAGATCCAGATAGGCAGCAGAACAATGCCAGCAGCCTTCATGATTTAAGCTGGAGACGTCTTTCCTTGGGAAGGAAAAATAAATGACCTTTTGTTGCATTGCCAACAAATGGTGTTTTCTTGCCTTGCCTCCCTCCGTTCACCTGAAGGCTGAAGGGCTGCAGTTCTGTCCCTTCTCCTATTGGTGAGTGCAGCAGCACCCTGCTTGGCCATGTGTGAGCACCGAGGGGACAGAGTGTGCTCACCAGGTACCTGGACTCCAAGCTGGGGAGATTGGTTGGATATAAGGAAGAAGTTTGTAGCAAGTAGGGCAGTGAGGCACTGGCACTGAGCGGTGGTGATGCCCCATCCCTGCGGATACCCAGGGTCAGGGAACGGGTCTCTGAGCACTGATGGAGCTGTGGGTGTCCCTGTGCACTGCAGGAAGTGGGACCAGATGGCCTTTGAGGGTCCCTTCCAGCTCAGACCATTCTGTGACTCTATGTGAGATGTGAGGTATGATACAGAGGAAGCCAGGGCCCCTGTCAGTTTGTATCGAGCATCGGGATGCTGTTGCATTTTGGTTCATGGCAGTGCTGAAGCAGAGCTGAGCGCTGCCATTTGAGAGGTGCAGTGTTCTTTTCTGCCTTTTTTTTCCCTTTCAAACATGCTGAGAGCAGGGAGTTAATTTTGGAAGCATCACTTGTGCAAGGATGTTTCTGGCAGGCTCGGGGTTGCTACGTGTAGCTAAGTGCCTCGAGCATCCGTAACTGCTCTGCTCCTTGTTTTTCTCCCCAAAGAGAAACTTTCTGGAGGGGAAGAAGGAAGTCAGTGCAATCAGCCATGCTAAGTAATACCATAGGGTGCTGCAGAAGGGTGCCACACACACTGACACAGGGGGCTCATGCAAGTGCCTGTGCTGGTTGCTGGTTGCTTCCCCCTGTTCTTCTCCTTCCCTTGGCCTAGGATTTGGGCAGGGCTCTGAGCGTTAAGCTGCTTTGAACCTTTGCCTGAAGTCTTTCCTCCAGCTCTGCGTCTGATCTCCTCCGTATCTGCTTGCTAGCATCTTTTGAGCTGCAAAAGGTTTGGAGCTGAGGTCAGGCAGAGCCAAGCTGCTGAAGCCTTGGTGGGATCGCTGCGGTGCATGGCCTGAGCCAGCTGCACCCAGATGGGATGTGCAAGGATGAGATATCCAAGCCTCAGCCTCAGCAGGAAGCACCACCACGTGCAGGTACTGCTGCCCGATCTCCATTATTCCCACCTGCTTTGGGGTGTTTGGTGTGTTTGGAATCACTGGGTGGGGGGGGGGGGGGGTGGGTCCCCCTCTGGTGCTGTGAGGTGATGGATGCCATTGAAAGCTATGGGTGAATCAGCTCATTTGTGGGGCGATACGATTCGTCTTCCTCGATGCTTTCAGGAAGGATTTTCTTAACTGTTTAAATCTGGTAAATTGCAAATTACTTAACAGCGTGTTTCTGAACGAGGAATCTAAAGAACGCTCCAAACCCTCTAAGTGGTTTTTAACAAATACAGATTTCATTTTCTATTAGGATCTCAGAATTGGTTTCCGATGTGGTTAATGCCACTTGTTGTAGCTGTTTAGAGTCGTGTTGCTCTAAGTGTAGGAGCCAGCCCTGAGCTGTGCTTGCTAAATCCTAGAGCCGCTTCAGTCCTGTGGCTGGGCCCCTCTTGTGGTGCCTGGGTTGGTGGGTTATGCTTGTGCTGGGCTGGAAAGCACTGCCAGGAGAGGATCAGTCGTGTCCTGAAGCAGCGTGCTTATCCCAGCCAGCAGAGCAAAGCGGATCCCCTCTCCTTTCTGCCTTCCAGACTCACGTCCAATGGAGAGCAAAAGGCTTGCAGCTCCCCAGTACTAATAGCAAGCTCCAGCTCCTGAGACCACCCTCCTAGAAGCTTATTTATATCTCTGCTCAGTGTTGATTCAGCTGCCTCGCAGCCATTGCTCAAAATACAGGAGCCCTTACAGAGATGAGAACCTCCCTACGCTGCTCCTGCCCCTCTTGCTTCTTTATGTTGAGTGGCTGTTCCCATCCTGCTCGAATCAAAGAGGAGAGGAGAAAAGCACGACAGGTGCCTCCTCGGCCTTTCCAAATATCCCACCGTCGGCACATTTGTATTAGATATTGATTTCTGTTTAATAGAATAAGCCAGGAGAAATCGCACTCTTTGTTGGCGTTCAAAGGATAAACCATAAAAGCCATTAAGAAGTACTGTAAGCGGCGGGATGATTAATGAGACTTTAGGTGCATTCTACTGACTGCTTCCAGATAATGTCTTTGAAAGATCCTGTTGCTTCTGGCTGCGATTCAGAGCTATTTATTTGCAAGGTGAAGCTCAGAGGAGCGACGCTCCAACGTGAGCCCGATGTCGTTATGAGACGAACTGGATGCCCCCATTTCCCATCTCTGGAGGGCTCTCCCTGCTCGGCTGCCTTGCCAAGGCACTGGGGAGATGGAGAGCTGACAGACAACCGATCTGCCCCCAAAGCTCTGCTCCGTGCCTGCACCTTGGTGCTGCTGCAGGGAGGGCTGTGAGGGGCTGTGGGCTGCAGGAGTTTGGGGCTTGTGGGATGGAAACCCTTATTGGGGTTGGCTTTTATTCTGAATTGAACTTCCTAGCCCTCGGTGGGACGTCATCCCTGTTGTGGCCTCAAGTTGTGTTTTACAGGAGCAAACCTCCCACCTGTGCTGCTGTGTTTCTTTTCCTTGGGAGGTGGAAGTGAGTGCCGCCGCAGCAAATCCTGTCTGTTCCTAAACCCAGCCCATCTGCACTGAAATAACAAACAGAATGCAAGGAAAGAGATAAGCAGAGGGAAAAAAAAAATGAACAAGCCTCGCTTGAAGTGTTGTTTTTGTCTCCCTCTGTGCACCTGGGCCTCATGGGCTGCACATCTGCTGGGAGCAGAGACATTGCTGATGATGGAGAACCCATCCCAACTGGAAAACATGGGTTCAGAAGGAGACAGCCCCCCTGTCCCTATCCTCTCTGTTAAGGGAGGCAATTTCTCACCCTGCTGTGGAGGGTTGGGATGTGCGTTCGCCTTCATCGCTTCCTCATCCCCATCCCTTCCTCCCAGTCACGCTGCAGCAATCATCAGTATGGCCATGACAGGGCAGGGGATGGAGGCAGGGATTTGCTGCCGAGGGAGCGCTAGCTGCAATAGTTTGTCATCAGGAGCAATAATAACTGAATGATGATTGGCAAAGTGGCATTGAGGGGGTAATGAGGATATGATCCAGAGCAGCAGAAGGGATAAGGAGGGAGTAATATCCCATCTTCTTGCTTTTTCCTCTCCTGTCTCCTTTCTTTGCTTTACACTCCGCTCTCCCAAGCCCTCGTTTGCCTCTCTCAGATCTCTCCTTCTCCATGCCTGGGCTTTGCAGCCTCTCCCGGGGGCCCTCTGCTCCTCCAGCCCTTCCTGCAGCTGATTTATCGCCCTTGCCTGCTCACTTGGAGGAAATCAGCGCCATTTTTGGCTCCTCCAAGACGCAGCCGCAGCCCTTGGGTGCCGTGGGCACAGCAGTGGGGACCCAGAGGTGTTAAAAGGGGCACAGTGCTCACTGGGTTCATTCTCAGCACCCCGGTCAAGTGCAGCAGTTTGTGCCTGTAATCTCTCCCGTGCTTAGAGGTGAGTTTTATGGTCCCTGGGCTTGCTGCATCCTTGCTGCCACTGACTGCTGCTGACGATTTAGCAAATCCTTTAATCTTTCTCTCTTTCCTCAGTTTCTCCAGTTGCTTAAGTGAGGATAATGAGCCATAGCTAACTTGCAGGCTGTCAAGGGAGTGGTTTAATTAGAGGCTGATCTTGCAAGGTGCTGGGGGACTTCAGTACCAGGGTGGTAGGGGGAGGCAGGATCAGGGGCTTAGGAGCTGCATAAGTGCTTGGGAGGATGACCTCCTGGGGAATGCAGGGTCCTCAGTCCTTGAGGGACCCAATGGCAGTGATTGGGAACTGCAGAACCATGGGTTCTGCTCTCCTTGGCTGTCCCTTTGCTTCCTGTATGCATGGGGTTAATGGCCTGGTGCATCTGCCAGCCGCAGGGCTTCCCAGCCAGCACTGCGCTTCCAGGAATAGAGGTCTGGGTTTTGCTGTCGTAAATCCAGAGGAGAAAAAGAGAGTGAGGGGAAGGGGGAAATGCACTCCTTTCAGCCATCTCTGGTGTAAGCTGATCAGATACAGAGGTGTCTTTTGGAGAAGGCAGGAGGTGAGGTTGAGCAGATGGATGCTCCTCAGTCACCTGGGTACCCAGAGGTCTGCAGGAGGGCACTGGGGCACCTGAGCCACCTTTTGTCCTCCCATCAACCCCTTCCCCTCTGGTGTAACCCCACGAGGAGCCTTCCTCCTGCCCCATCGCAGTGCTCGACGCTTTCTTTGGATGCTCCCCAACCTTGATGTCCAGAGGGGACACCACTGCTGTGCTCAGTGCCTGTTGTCAGACACAATCTGCCTCTGCTGGGCAGGCTATGTCTCATTCTCTGCCTTGGTGGTTAGTTGTGATGCTGGAGGCGCTGTGGGTGTGTGTGTTGCTGCCCCCAGATCTTGTGGCTGCGGCTGAGCACATCCTCCAGGGCTGTGTTTTGGAAGATTAGCTGATGCTGGAGCAAGCAGCATCCGCTGCCTTCCCTGTCTGTTTGCCTCCACCACTCCCTTAACAAATGCAATTATATTTGTCTCGCACCATCTTTTTTCTCAAGATGAGCCCATGCTGACAAGTGCTTAGAGCCCCATTCTCTCTTCCCCTGCCAAAAATCCGGCAGCATCAACAAAACAAACAGGCAAAAGCTAACTGCTTCCATCTCATCCCTAACAACTGTCTCCGGCACTGCTTTATTTCTGGCTGCTTTCTTTGGCAGAGGGGTCACATGAGCTGGACTCTGCCTCCTTTCCCTTGTCCTAGTTTTCTTTGTTTCTGTCCTTTTCCATCCATGTACATATGGGTGTATAGAGCAGAGCATGCAGCACATCCTGTGATGCTGCTGCCCCAGGTCCCTGCCCAGCCCTGTGCTCAGACCACACAGCGCTGTTGCCTGCAAGCTCCATGAGAGCTCGGTCTCTTGAGTCCTGGCTGCCTGCACTCCAATGGTATTTCATACAAAAGCCTTTGAGAAGCAAAGAAACACTTGAAAATCTCACCCCAGAGTGACCTTTTTTCCCTCCTTCCCTTGGGCAGGCAAAGGGCATCGTGTGACCCGTCCACTCAATCCTGTAAATCGTTTTTATGGACGTGTGTAATATCAGAGAGACATACTTCATCCCTTTAAAGAGAAAAATAAACAGTTTCTCTCATCATTATACGGTTTCCAGGAAGGAAAGCACAGTTGGTGTTGACAAAGCTTAAAAAGGAAGGGGGGGGATGGAAAAAGAAAACCCCAACCCAAGGTGCTGAACTCTCCCCAAACAACTTTGCCTTCAATATTTGCAAATGTGTAGCTTGTTCCTTGTTGGATTTAGTGTGAACTCGCAGTGAGGGTGCCCAGGTTCAGTGGTGGGCAGGCAAGGTCACACTGCATGAGCCTGCGTGTGTCAGTGCTGAGACGTGGATGTTGAATCCCATGTTTTGGAGACGTTGGCAGTGGCTGCATCCAGATATAGGGCAGAGACTTGGCACTGTGTGTAGAAGCAGGAGGTCAGACCCACGCATCTCCCTGTTACTGGATGCCTCCTTGCTCCACCTGGGAGCAAACTGGGAGTTCTGCCCTGGGTGTTAGCAGTGATGGCCAT
This sequence comes from Lagopus muta, assembly GCF_023343835.1. Lineage (NCBI taxonomy): Eukaryota > Metazoa > Chordata > Aves > Galliformes > Phasianidae > Lagopus > Lagopus muta. Next base: position 2,170,826 of record NC_064454.1, on the reverse strand, counting down.
TGAGTGTGCCCCTCTCAGGAGGGTGATCCACTGTACCCTAAGAAGCTCAAGGCTGCTCATGAAGATTCACCACTTTGTCAGCTATGGTGGAAGCTTTGAACATCACCTGCACTCGGTTCCTGACTTCTAAATGGTTGTAGTTAGCTGAGCCTCAGCTATTCTGGGAGGGATAGAAACAGGTTCCTGCTTGGGGTGGCCAGCAAATCCCTTCCCAGCCAACCTCACCTCCCCAGTTGCCTTTGCACAATGGGTATGAAGCTGTGGCACTGAGGGATATGGTTGGAGGGCATGGTGGGGTGGGTTGGTGGTTGGGTTTGGGCATCTTACAGGTCTCTTCCAACCTTAGAATTCTATGATCGTGCCGTAAAGTGTCCAATTTAAGGCATCCCTGTGGGATTTTGCTTAAGAGCCCCTTCAAGTAAGTGGTTTATCACTCACAAATTCCCTTCCCATCAGCTAGGATTGATTTCAAGACATGAACTCGGCTTCTTCTGTGGTTGGCTGTGCACTGTTACGTTTCAAAGTGCTATGAGAGCTGCAGACATGTGAGGCCTTGTCTTTTCCCACTGAGATATTTTCAATTTTTCCCCTTCCTGGGTTTATTGCGTTTGACTTGTGCTTACTCCTTTGAAGCAGAGATGCATTTTAGCCACAGAATTTCATCTCGAGGTGTAGATCCACACTCAAAAGAGGGAAGCATTCACTGCGTTTCATGTTCTGCCTGTTAGGGAGTTGGACCCAAGCTGTGAAATTCAGATGTAAATTCCTCCTAAGCCTAGCGACCGCCAAGCATGGTTTGATCACCCAGCTTTTAAGCTAAAGAGCACCAGTGCCTGGGAAGGGAAGCTTGGGAAGCATCCCTCAGTGACAGGAGTGGCTGTTGGCTGTGATCCCTTCTGCATCCGGAAAACCAGCTGGGGTGAGCTTGGCACACCCTGGAAGATGCCACAATCCTCCCATTGCAATGAACGCTGTGTGAAGTCGGGCTTGCAAAAGCTGTTTCTGCCTCTCTGCGAAGGAAGGCATTGATGTAAAATAAATGGAAGGTTAGGCTGTAGATCATGAGAACCAGTGGGGAACCTGGTGGGAGAACGGACCCGAAAGGTGCACTGTCCTCACCCGGAAGGCATCAGGAATGAGAGGCTGTGTCCCCTTTTTGTTCTCTGCTTTGGCTTTTGGCAGGATCTCGAGCACTTTCCGTGTCAAAGCAGTAATGTGGGCATAGTAAGGGGGAGCAGGGTGGTAGTAGCACCCCTTCCTTGTGTTCACTGAGAGGTTGAGATGTGTTTGTTCTCTTTGTGCAGATCGAAGGCTGTGGAGATTGCAGAGCCTCCTAAGGTGTATGGCAGGGCTTAATAATAACGGATGAGTCAGGTCTTCAATATTGCACGAAGGTACCAGGCTTAAATAATACATGATGCAAAATTAGTCAAGGTGTATCTGAAGGGAGGGATGGACGCTGCAATCCAGTGAGCACAGGAGCAGCTCAGTTACTGTCAACAGCAATAGAAATGAATTCGTTTCTAGTAAGAGGCAGAGAGAATTCTCTACGTGTAGTTCCTCGTCCTTTAAACAGTGTCATTTGTTCTGAGATTTCATGTTCAGTGATGAAGAGCTTCCTGTGAAGAGCTGTCCATGCCCACGAAAGGGTGAAGACTTGTTTTGAAGTCTTGGTGCTTGTTGGGGAGAAGAGGGAAGGAAAGGTGGATGAAGGCAGCATTCTGTATGCAAAATGAAGCTGGGCTCTGCGATGGCAGCTGTCTGAGGCATGGCACAGCATTTCTCTGCCCTGTTATTCGTCCCTTTCCTACCCTGGGCTCTGCTCATCCAGCCCTGAGCTGCCATCGCCGTTCATGTATGAGGAAGGGGAGGGAGGCAGGTGGGCGTCCACGCGATGCTCTGCAGTTTGGTGCCCTTTTGAAGCCCGGAAATCCAAGCATGAAAGCTTACAGGTAGCTCAGAAGCCCCATGGGCTGAGATGTTGGTTGTCCTTTGGCTTTCAGGGGGCCCTGGCTCTGTGGTTCCTATGCAGATCTTGGCTTTAAGCCTCCCAGCTTCTCTCCTGACGAGAGCTCTGCTTAACCTTTCCTCTTGTCTGCAGAAAGCACATCGCATTAGCCCACGCACGCAGATGGAAAATTGAATGGGATCTTTGCCCTTTTCCTTCTTCTAACGTAACAACTCAGGGATCCCCCACAAAGGCTGGATTTCCCTTACGAAGCGCTCGGTGGCAAAAGACATACAAGGTAATTGGAAAAGTAGCCAGGTTTGAGATTAAAGTTGTTCCATCAGCTGAGACGCGCGTCGGAAGCTTCCCCTCTGGCTGATTTACATAATGCTCCTAACCATTTCAGGAGGAGTGTTGGGAATCCCATAATGCAAATAACCCCCGAGCCTATATAATCAAATGCCTTTACCTGATCCGGGATGAGTGCAAAAAGAAATTTGCCACATGTTTTACCCAGCTCAGCAATGTCTCCTCTGCAGACGGAATTGCTAACAATATTCCGACCTGTTGGAGCACAACATTGAAACGTATAGAAACAAGACCCGCAGCCACGTTCTGCAATTCAATCTTGTCTTTATTGCAGCAGTGGAGGTGTGCTGCATATTAGCGAGTATTTTTTTCCCCTGACTAACCTTGGCTAGCTCTCATTACCAGTCCCCAGCTCTGCTGAGAGTGGGTCGGTGTGGGTCCTTCTCCCATCACTGTGAAGGTGACAGCCTCCCTGTCCTGCCCAAAGATGGGGCAGCGATTCGAGATCAACCTGCAAAACCTCTAGCCTGAATTCCCACTGATGACCAAACAGCACCAGGATGGATGTGAGGCGATGCGCTTTACTGCCTCTGGGCGAGCACAGCTCCTCCACAAACTGGTGCTCCTGCACTGACTTCAGCATCCCTATGCAGATTTACCTCTGCTGAGGATCTGTGCTCTAATCCCTCCTTTTTTCACTTTTATCTTCCAGAGGAGAACAATATATCTCTTACCCTCTTGGTAGTTTCCTTTCCATTCCTCGTTTGAATTATACAGAGGGTGCACTCGAGTGATTTTTAAATCTAAATGAAAATGTAAAGAACCCTTTACCACAGCACCAAGTCCTACAATAAGGCAAATTGTTTAACTTCTACGCAGCCCCATCTGGCCCTAATTGATTCTTGTAACCCAACTGTGATTTCTAACATGCTCTAGTCAGAGAAATCTACCGGCACTAATTCAACACGGTGAGCGCTGATACGGCGTTTAATGCGACAATGAGATCAATTTTCCTTCTGAGTACCGCCCTGCCCGGCTGGGATGTGAGGGATGGTGGGGCTTTGGCTGGAAGATTTGTTTCTGAGAATGGGAAAATACAGTTTTTCCTTCCCCCTTCCCTCCCACTTTCTTTTCTCCTTGTGTGCAGCTCTTTCTGTGCCTTGGAAACCCCATAGGATTTCCTTAAGGGGCAAAGATTAAAACCACGTTAGATGAGTCTGTGCTCACCATAGCCCTGTTTGTGGACCCCGGAGTGTTTTGGCATTTGGATTCCACGTGTGTTTGGGCAGAGGTTGAATCCCATCTCTCTGTAGTGAATTCCCTGCACTTCGGCCCTGCCGTGCACAGCAGGAATCCAGGGGCTGTCATCCAAGGATGCTCTCGCTCAGCATTACAACTTGTATCCTCTTGAGCTGTGCTACGAATAGAAGGGTGGCTTTTCTTTTTTCTTATTTTCTTCCCCTTCCCAGTCAGCTAAAAATATTGAGTTTCTGGATATCCTTGGCTGCTTAGCAAGTGGGGTGAGAGTGTGGGCCTCTGGACTGCTGCAGCTCTTACATTGTGCCCTGATGGGAGTAAGGCTGGCCATCATTTCTTTATTGCTACAGCTTTCTGGACATGCTAATGCTTATCTCCTTGCTCTGCATCTTGTGTGTTGGTGGATTGGAAGCTGCTTACCCTGATCATTGCGTTGTCAACAAGAAGTGATGGCACTGGAATAAGGTCTGTGTGGGTGGGAGTGTATCTGCGAGGCTGTTCCACTGGAGAGGTGATGAGCCACGGGGAGAAGCCTTTGTGGAAAGCAGTCTTCTTAGTGGAGGGGAGGCGTGCTTCCCCGCTGCCTCTGTACCAATGCAAAAGCAATGCCTTGAGGCATGGTGGTGGTGTGGCCGACGCTCCCCATGTCAGGCTTGGGTGTCTCATTGCTCTGCCCACCCCATCCCCTCCCCTCCAGGAGGCTCTGCTCGCTTCCAGCACTGGGCTAAGATGATGTGGAGTTTTACGGCCACCTCTCAGTGCTGCACTGCAATGCGACTGGCAGGTGACAGGCTGCTCGATGGCAGTGACAGGCAGGAAGCCAGGCTCCAAATTAGAGATGACAGGTCCAGCCGGCACCACAGCATGTGTCTCTGCTCCTTAGCCATGCTGGGAGGAACGAGTGGCATTGCCAGTCTTGCTCAGGGCATGTCACTTGTCCATCAGTTGCACCCTTTGTTTCCCCTTCCACAGTGGATTTCCAATCCACCTATGGATGCCATAGGAGCAGGCTGCCTGCTGAGCTGACATCAGGAAGCCAGCGCTGACGGAGGCACTGCAGATGTGTTGCAAACAGCACTGCCCTGTCCGAGCAACATCCAGGCTCACCCTTGCAAGGACTGATACTTGTTCATAGAGTCACAGTAGGAAGGAACCCTTAAAGGCATTCAGTGCACTGAGCAGGGACACCCACACTGCATTACAGCCCCGTCCCCTGACCCTGCTGTCTGCAGGACGTGTCCTTGGCTGTGTGTGGTGTTGGCATGGCTTGGCTGGGAGCTCATCCCTGAACCCCAGCACACCTCCTAAGGCCATATCCAGAGCTGTTTGCTGTAGATTCTCGTTTGCTAGCTTGAAAAATAGAAAAGAACAGCAACAGGAATCTACAGGAGATGAGATTTACATACACAGAAGGAGTAAAAAGCCCCGTTTTTGTTTGGTTTTTTTTCGTCGCTGTTTGTTTGCTTTCTTACTTTTCTGACTGCTTTTCCCATTAAAAATTCAAGATCTGTCTGTCTTCCATTTTCTGGAAGGCTCAGAGGACATCTGGAGAACTGGTTAGGATTATGTTGTTTGAGAGATGATGCCTTTGGAGGACAGGGGAGAGCTGCCCGTTGGAAACGCCACGTTTGGGGGCGGATTTTGTTGTCACCTCTTTCTTTAATGACTTTTTTTCTTTGGAGAAACCCTCTCGAGAGAGAAGCCCTCGTTAAACCTTGCGCCTGGGAATAACAGCTGAGAAAACCTCCAATTTTTGGGGACCTCTAATGAGTCTCTCTCAGAGAAAGAGCTTTAGGTTTCTGTTTCGTCTGCAGTAGTGTGAAAAAAAAAAGAAGAGGGAAGCAAACAATCGAAAGCATTTTTTTTTTCAGTTAAAAAAAAGAAGGAACCTCAAACCCCACCTTTCTGTATGCACTGCTTGTAAGTGGGAAAAAGAAGGCAGCACCCCGCTTCCTCCCATCAAGCTTCTTCTATAAAGTATTAATAGAGAATTATACCCTTGCTATAGGATTATTAAAAAAGGAGAGAGATAAAAATGATAGAAATGAATCCGTATGCTATTATGCGGATGACAATAGATACACTTAAGCCTTCCAGCCCTGACCTTGGCACATGTTTCATCTCAACTCTGGGAGAGTCTGAAATTGATACGCTGACACTCGGCATTAATATGAGGAACCATCGCCTTCCCCAGGGGGCACAAGGGGATGGGAAGGGTTTTGCCAGCGCTCCGAGGGGTGGAGCAGGACCTCTCCTCTTCCCAACACCTTGGGTTCCCTTCTGGGATTTTATCTGTTTATGTCTTTATCTTCAATGGAACTTGATGTCGGGGGGGTTTCACCCCCCTGTGACCCCCTGCCCAGATGCTGTGCATGGTGTGCAGATGTGCATTGGAGGTGGTACCCATTGCCCCCATCCCTTTGTCAGCCTTTCTCCCCCCAAACTTTGGGGTCTCCATTGAGCTCAGAGAGGGGAAATTTGGAACAAGAAGGGGACAGATTGCTGCTTGTGTCCATGAGGGCAGCTCTACGTCCTCCTGCCCAGGTCTGGGACTCTGCACCCCACTCTACCTCCTACCCCACACCCCATAAAGCTTCCCCAGCCCCGAGCTGCCAGCCACCACGGCCTCTGTTAATCGCATGGCAGAGGCAGAAGGTTTCCATTCCCCCTTCCTCAGCCAAGTTTGTTTTGCCCTTAAGCTACCGTGAATACTGAGAAGGAGAAAGAGCTGCGTAACGCAGTGACAGCTCTGCAGTGTTCCTGCTAATGCAGATATCATTTGATCAGCGTGATCCTCCACGAGGATTAATAATGAAGAGCACTCGGGGTGTGAAGCCCGAGGAGCAGCGTGCTGCTGGCTGGCTGCAGGCGGCACTGCTGGGCATGGTGCTCACAGCAGGGAGCTTTTCCCCATGGGAAGATGCAGGGACGTGGGAAGGGAAAAGTGCCTTTCCAGCACCTCTGTGCAGACATCCCTCCAAAAAGGAGGGGTTGCCCATTGCACCTCAACATCCCATGCTCTCAGGTGTCCTCATGGTGGGGCTGGGCTCTGGAGACCTCAGCGTGGCAGCTCAGTGCCTCCGAACCCACGTGTGCGTCTTCCTTTCTTTGTCTCCCCGCTTATTTATAACTCTGGTTAGCATTTGTTTTTTATTATTATTGTTATTCCTGCTAAGCCATAAAGTCGTTGAGGGAAAAAAAAAAAAAAGAAAAAAAAGATACCAGGGCAAATGTGTCAGGCAAATTAAACGAGCTTGTTATAATCAGCTGCTTCTCCTGTATCCTTTCTCTCTGTGGCTCGCTCCGTCCCTGCTCCCCATGTACATAGAGACGCTCTCCTTCCTCTCAATTTCAGTGTCAAGAACTTTATTGGCATGACAAGATATACTGTGTTGCTGGAGTTAATACAGTCTCAAGTGTGTACGTCTGAGAGAGGTTTTCACAGTCATAATTGGGTTTTATACAGTGTGTCCAGTTCTATATTCGGAGGCTGAGGCGCAGCTATATTGGGAAGCCGTTTCTGCCACCTCTGCTGGATTTATGCAGATGGGTTTTTCCTGGCTTTTAAGGGTGAAACCTCATTGGTTTGTGCTGCCTGCTCATTGCCCACCTGCTGCGTGGCCAGAGGAGCCCTGGCTGTGTCCTTTAGGCTGAAACCCCTCCTTTATGAAACCCAGCTGGAATGTGGCATTGAATTAAATGATCACTGAGGAACCAAGCCTCCTTGGGTTCTCATTCACCCTATGCCATCGCCTGCCCAACATCATTCTGCTCCTTGGGGTGCCTCCATGGTGCTCTGGGAGTCATCGCTGCATGGCCCAACACAACGGCCGTTCACCCTGTATCTCCATGCAGCCAGCATCTGCCCAGCATCCCTTCTGCTGCATGGGAGCCTCCGTGATGCTCCAGGCTTGGGACAAACACCCAACACCACCGCGCAGAGGCTGTTTACAGAGCTAAGGAGCCAACAGGACAGAGGACAGCCAGCCCACAAGGGAAGGAACCTTTGCTCCAAGAGGCGATGAAAGGCAGCGGAATTGGAAATGGTTTGATTTCAATTAGTTTTTAATTAGCCGCTGTCTCCACGCCATCGGATCAGTCGCCAAATAATTGAAAAGCAACAATATTTGCATGTGGTGCCTCGAAGAGTGGCTGTGTCTGATCTGAGGCAGGGAGGGCTGGGGGAGATAATTCCCAAGGTCAGCGGCTCCTCGCTGGTAGTTCAGCGTGGGCAAGCTTCTTGCAAATAACCCACGGTAGCCTCACAGTAATTTTACAGTAAATTAATGCCGAGCTGGCATTTGTATGGATTTAATTAGCAGGCAACACAAACTTTTATAAACCTTTTGCAGTGGCAATTTAAACCTGATTGCAAAGTTATTAAAGGAAGCCATGGCAGGCTGCTTGAGGAGTCTGTAGGGACTGAGGCACTGCGTCCTCACATTGGGGGGGGGTCAGTGCTGGGACAAACCCTGCTCACTTGGGGTTGGTCGAGGCTCTGCTGGGCTCCATCTCTGGAAGTGATGCTCGCTGTGCTCCGTGCCTTGCTTTTATCTTCCCACTCCCCCATCACTCGCAGTTCTGCCTCCCCACCGCTCTTCTGCCCATCTGCAAATGGCTGCTGCATGGTTTTTATGGCAGCTGCAAATAACTGGCAGGCAGTGTGGTGCAGGAGCCCCATAAAAGCACTGCTCTCCTCTCCGTGCAAGCAGGCAGAGCGCTTTATGAGCAGCTCTGTGCTGTGTGGCAGTGCTGTGCTTGCCTGGTCCCTGAAGAGAGCTGCTAGAAATCGCAGGATCATGAGTTTCACAGCAGATATCTATAGCTGGTGTCACAGGGAATTAAAAGAAGCAGGTTAGTAGCCTCACTTGGGCACGTGGGTTGCAGTCCCATAGTTCAGGGTGGGCTTGGGCACCGTGGATGGAAGCAAGGAGGATGTAGCCCTGGAAGGGGCCAGAGGCTGTGCTAAGGGCACAGTAAACGTGCACGTTGGAATGGTGGGGCCCAGCGTGGAGTCCTTTTTAAGTGCCTGCAGAGTGAGGCTGTTTCTTATTTGGCAAATAATTGCATTGAAATATATGTATATAAGGGCCAAGCAGCCTTCATAAGAAATGGGAAAGAGCAGCCTTTAATTACGGCCGAGGGTTTTATATGGCGATTCCAGGACACCTCTATAATCAGCCAGAGATATTCTGTCCTCCATGCTTCCCCCTAACACGTTAGGAGGACAATGGCAAGTCATTAACGAGCTATAATGGGAAAAGCCATATCTAACTATTCCATTCTCTTAGCGAGGCTGGGCGGATGACTAACTGCTGGCGGACTTTTTCTTCCCTTTTCTCTTTGTTAATAACATCCTTGCTGCTGCCAGTCCAACCCAGGCAGATGCTGGGGCAGCGCTGTGCTCTTGGCTTCTGGCACGGCATGATGGAGTGCAGGAGCTGCTCCACCGCTGTGCATTTGTCTGAGTGGGAGCAGAACCTGCCTAAACCCCTTCCCTGCGAGCTGGAGGAAAGCTCTGATTAATGATTGATTGCTGGTATTAATTTGCTGCGTAAGAGGTGTCCAGGGACAAGCTTGAAATGGCTGCTGTGCATCCAGGAGGAGTGCAAGGAACTGGTGGGTTTGAAGGGAGCATTGTGCTTTCCTAGAGGGATGCAGAACCCTTGGAAGAGATTTCAGGGTGGTTGTGGGGACTCCCAGCTCCTGCCTCGGAGATGTTCTCACCTTGTGTCCTCTCCCTTATGTCTGCATAGCCTGGTTCTCAGGGCTGGCACTTGTTTTTGTCGATAGAATCTGTTGGGTATCCAGTGTGGGGTGCAGGTGTCTTTGGGGAACAAGGGCTCTGAGCCTGCAGGGAAGCCAGCAGCTGTGGGAGATGGGCACCACTTTGAGATGCTTTCAGGAACACCAGTCTTTGAGCAAGCACAAAGTGCCAGGCTGCTGCAACCCAGATCCTCTTCATTTCTAACTTGGTGTTCCCTTCTGCAAACCTGAGCCTGAATGTCGAACAGGGCGAGGTGGGAAAGAGAAGGGGGGGGGGGGGGGGTGCTAAAAACGTAAGGAATGCAAACGTAGAAGATCTGAAAGAGATTTCCAGATGGATGTGGGTAGGAAAATGAGGGAGAATGCTATTCGCAGCTTGCAATTAAAATAAATCTGAGCAGGAGAAGAGATGGCAGTGCTGAGTCTGTTGATGCGTCTGATGAAGCAAAGCTGATTCACCTAGAAGTTGACACAGCTGTGTTAACGTGCCTGCAAATAGCAGCTCCTGTCTGCCTGTGATTAAGCCACGATGGAAGGGCAGCCTGTCACCTGGGGGTTCTAACAGCCACTGTCTCCCCTTGGAGCTGCTTCCTAGCCGGGTTCCCACGCACACCCCCAGCTCCTGCTGCCAGCTGACAGAGCAGAGGTGCTGCTTAGGCTCCAGCTCTGCCAGCCGAGGAGCACAGCGTGCGTTTGACTGTATGAACATTTCAGTCCTCACCTGTTATTTTGGTTTGGGCACAGAGGGGAGGGAGGAGGGACAGGATGTGGCTTTCGGAGCGTGATTGCAGTGATTTACCTTGTTGGCTGCAGTGAGCAGCAGTGAGGTGTCAGCTGTGTGCACAAGGCACTGCGCCAGCAGCCAACTCTGTGCATAGGGATTTAGAAGGGAATGGGGGGGAGATGAAAACCCCCTGTCATGGGTGAGGGGTCTTGGGTATGCTCTAAAAATACCCCTCAGCAATCAGGCTGCTGCTGTTCCCCATTGTGCTCTTCTGTGCTGCTGGTGCTCATCAGTCCCTGGGGTATAAATAGCAGCTCCTGGAGGAGAGCTCGGTCTTGTTTTGATATCCTGGTGGTTGTAGCAACGTTGAGCTGCGATGGGAAGGGAATCAAGTTGGGATGCAGCCTGGGAAAGCAGCCCCTGCGTGGGAGCCCAGGTCTGGGTACTGCTGCACTCCAGCAAAGGGTGAGGGGGTGGGGAAGAAGATGCAACTGTGGGACTCGCAGGATCTGACGGTGGAAGAGGGAGATGTGATCTCGATTCTTCCAATATGTCAGAAGTTGTTACAGAAAAGAGGCCGATCGATTGCTCTGTCCACTGTGAGATAGAACAGGAAGGAATCGGATTAATTTGCAGTAGGGAAGATCAAGGTTAAATATTTGGGAATAGAAATCTCCTTGGCAGCAAGTGCTGGAGTGTCTTGGGAGTGGCAGTGTGAGAGAATCACAGAATCATTAAGGTTGGAAAAGACCACCAGGATCACCAAGCCCAAGCCAACCCATTCCCACCATACCTACTGACCACATCCCTCGACAGGCTTGAATCTGGTTGCTGGGGCCCACAAAGGGCAGTGTAAGCTACTGAGGATGGGATGGGATGCTGTTTCCATGGGGTGGCTTCGTGAGATGCACGAAGCCTCCAACCATCAGCTTCCCAGCGCTGTGTTATCCCTCACCGTGAGACGCACGTGCAGCAAATGAGGCTGCTGTGATCCAATGCTTATTAAGCAATTATAGGGGAAGTGGAGGGGGTGTCATCAAACTGGCTGCTCTGCAGATTTCCTGTGAAAACTGTCTCGCTGAAACCCAAATGTCATCAGTCATCAGCCGCCGAGCAGCCTCTCCGAAACCTCCAAGTGGGACGTAAGCACTGGTTCATTACAGCTGTCATCCTGCTGGTGCTTGGGTTTATTTGTGGCTGTGGTGTTGCTCGCAGAGAGGCTCTGCTGTGCTTTTTGGACACGAATGCCGACTCTGGAGGCTGAGCTCTGGAAAAGTTTCATCTGCTCTGAAGGCAGACGCTGCGTCAGCACCCACCATGGTTTCCTGATGCTGTGCAGGAATAGCAGAGCCCCACTCTTCCTGGGGTCTCTGCGAGCACCCAGCAAAAGCCAGGCAGGTCCACTGCAGCTGCCTTGCTTGCTGTGGTTTCATCTGCAAGGTCTTAGGGGGAGTGTGGGTTTGCAGAGGGATTTGAAGGGGTTGGGATATGAGGAAGAGGGCAGCACGGGTGTGCAAAGCTGCATCCTTGTTGCAGTAGGTCTGGTGTGGTTTTCCCCTGTGGCTGGTGGTGGCTTGGGGTAGACAGGCAGCCAATAATGTCGCCTTGGGCAGCTCCTCCACTTAATCAAAAGGTTTTTGCCCATAAGAAGGAATTTCTGGAGCTCCCTGAGGAGTGGAATCCTGCCTGAGCCTTCCCCTGTGCTCTGTGTCTGGGTTAAAGCTTATTCCCCGCAGTAACCAGAGAAGGGAGAAAAAGTGCAGCCAGGAAAGAGGAAACCTAATGGGTAGGTAATTAAAGGACATGCCGGGGGATAGATGAATGAATAGAGAGGAGGGAGGATGCGGAGAGGCTATAGAAACACATCAATACATGTATGAGGAAAGGAGAGATGGAAGAGAAGATTAATTTATGATCGTTCCTGTCTATTATTATTCTGAGTCAGAGGCTCTTGAGCACATCTGGAAAGTTTCCAAACCTGCCCTGGTGCCTTCAGGTTAACACAAGATGAGCAGCTCTGCTGTGATGCCCCGGGCGCAGGGCTGGGCGAGCATCAACACGGGGGGATGTGGGAAGATGGTTCCCCTCTGCTCCATGGAATGGGGAGCAGGGCACGGTGCTGGGGAGGATGAACACAAACCTCAGTTTGTTTATTCCCCGTTTTAATAATTGCCTGATTGAGTTGCATTTTTATTTGGTTTCAGTGGCAATCAGATTGAGAGCTGTAATATCCACTCGCACCTTGTAATTACCATTAATGTCTTCTCTCTCCTCCATGCGAGGCAGGCTGGGGTGGGCAGAGCAATCGTGTGGGAGCACTGCACATCCATGAGCTGAGGCAGAACGAGCCCAATGGAGAGGGAGGAATTGGTGGGGAAGGGAGACGGGGCGAAGAACTGGGGGAAAATCCACCTTAAATCCCAGACAAAGGCAAACCCGGCGAAGTGTCAGAGTCAGCAAAACAGCGTGCGAGCCTAATTACCATAACGATGTGAAAGAGCCCAATCAGCAATCTGGGGCTAATCTTTCATGTATTACAGGTCTCTCTTTCGTAGCGCTCCGCAGCTAAATGCATTTTTAATGAAGATATTCCTAGACTCGTAGATAATTTCCTACTCTTTACAAGGAGTGTATCAGAGCTCATTAAGCGGGTCGTTCTTCTTTATATTTATATATATATATAGCTATATGTATATATATGTATTTCCCAGTTCTTCAGGAGGCCAACATCAGTGCCGGCGGCAGCAAAGAGAAGCTGTCCCTTGCTGCAGAAAGGCAGAGAAGGAGGGATGCTATGGCTGGGAAGGTTTGCTAAGCACACAGAATCAAAGAATGGCTTAGGCTGGAAAGGACCTTAAGGGCCATCCATTTCCAACCCCTTCCGTGGGCATGGTTGCCTCCCACTGGATGAGGCAGAGCAGGGCCCCATCCAACCTGCTGTCGGTGCCTCCAAGGATTTTCTATAGGGCTGGATCCTCCTCTCCTCTGCTGTTTGCATTCTCCATGGGCAGGATGAGAATGAAGCCAAATACAAAAGCAGCAAGAATGGGAATTAGAGGCACTGGGCAGCTGGAGGTGAGCAGTGGGTGCACTTGCTGCACTTACTGCATCCTCGTGTATGGTTGTAGAGGATTTGTAATTGGATCGTTGCTCTGATGGTGACTTCTCACAATTTGTGAAGTGCTGTCAGATGAGATCTAGTTGGAAATTAAAGAGAATGCTGAGGCTGGCCTGGAGGTGAGGTGTGGGAAGGCAGAGGGGTCTCTCCTGCTCCCCATGCACTCATCTTGTCAGGGTCTCTGTGAGCCTCAGAAGAAGGGAGATCACCTTTAGAGCATCAGCCAGCTGGCTTCTGACAGGCAGAGGACACGGAGGGTGTGTTTCCAATTATCTCTGTAGATGGGGCCAAATCCCAAGGGGGGATGAGGAGCCGCAAGGCAAAATGAGGCCAAGGAACTGCCAGACAGAAGTGGAGTGATGATCAGCCTCGTCCTGCGCTGTGCCTCCCGGAGCGGCTGGTCCTGCCGTGGTGTTCAATTACAACCTGCCCAAAGGAGAGGAGCTCTGAACTCGAGGGAAGAAGCCTGGCTGTGTGTCTGTAGACAGGAGCTGCATGGAGTGTTTGTGGCTCAGCAGTGTGTTTTCTCCTGGGCGATGCACTGCTGGGGGTTTGCTTGAGCTCAGCAGCAATTCTGGGGGCTGTTTCTCTCGCAGGGTTGCTCCCATCTCTTCCCTCCTAAGCCCATCCCAAGGAACACCCAGTGGGAAAGCACCTGAGGGCTGCAGGCAGCGAGGGGTTAAAGAGGTGGAGGACCAAGAGAAGGATGGCAGAAGTTTGCAGGGATGATAAACACCGCTGGGGCTGATTTTGTCTCCCTGGAGCGGGGCGCTGATCTGTGATTAGAGTCGCTGAAGCTTTTGCAATCAATCAGGTGGGAAGTAGCAGGATGGAGGTCAGAGGAAGTGGGGAGAGGGGAGCTGCCAGCTGCTGGTGGGGTGTCCCCTCTGAGACTCCTGAAGCCGAGGCTCTTCAGCTCAGTTTGGCTGGCCGGTTGGTGAAGGGTGTCCCAACTTGTGCTTTGAACATCAGTTTGTGTTGTCTTCTGTATGGTGAGTGACTCTGTGTTCCAGCCAGACCTGCATTCATAGCATAGGTGTTTTTTTTTTATTCTGAGTGCTCCCATTGGAGTGGCTGGTAAAACTCACGTTGGGCTGGGAATGGACATATGGAAAATGCACATGCTGTGCATGTGCTGACCCACAGACCTTCCTGGGATGGAGCAGCCCTTTGCTGGCAGTGCTGCCCAGCCCCAGCAAGCCATGCTTAGGTGTTATGGATTCATGCAGTAATTAGGTTATCCGGGGTGTCCACTTATGATACCAATTTATCTAGGTAACCATAATATCTTGAAAGGAGCTTTAGGAAGATGCATGCAAATAGGCAGCAAGGGAAAACTGGAGAGAGCTCGTTTAGCATGCAGATGGGAGGGAGGTCAGGAGAGGAGATGTCAGCGGGTGCTAAAGGGTTACTCTTTAGCAGATGGATCACGTGCCATCTGGCCTTGCACCTGGGGAAAAGAGAAATAACCAAGGTACAGCAGATTAAACAGAAGACAAAGGCAAAGTGTGATGACAGCCTCTGTCCTGCTTTCCTTCGCCCCACGACTGAGCATCTCTCATTCTGTGCCTCTTACTTTGTACTCAGCCCCCTCAGCTCCTCAGTGGGATGCTCTGAAAATATGATATGATTCTGTTGCCTTCTGTGTTTGGAGACCCATTGCAGGCACTGACCTTTCAAGTCTCTTTGTGATTAAAGCTCTTATTAATTTCCTGTGGGGCTGCAGACACTCTGAGGCAGTAAAGTGTTGGGAGTTCATTAACATGTGGGGCTTTAATTAGTCGGCAAGAAATCCGTCTCTGTCCTGATTTGACCAAGGAAAAAAGAAGAGGGGGGGGGAAGAAAAAAAAAAAGAAAAACAGAGAAAATGATGTTGAAGTAAAAATAGCATCAGCAAATGTCTGCACAGTAGGAAAAGATTTCAGGGCTCGCGATGTGTTTATCAGGCACTTCAGATCTGCATGCATGTTTGCCACACAAACCCCTTCATGCAGAGCTGTGCTCACGGGGATGGTTGTCCCATTCGGGGCAGTAAATGATAGTAGGGGATGGGATGGGGAGAAAGGGCTTTGAAGCAAACGGAGGGAGGTGATACAACAGCATCTTTGCATCCAGGAGGAGTCCAGGGGCTGCCTGGCAGCAACAGCCAACAGGCAGCCCTCCCATTTATTTAAACCTCCGGTGGAATAATATATGTTTGATGGCCCGCTTGATCTATTTGTGACAAGTGTTAAAACACGTGTGCATTGATTTTCTTTGAGGAGCGTATTTCTAAGGGTAATTTAATAGTGGCATTGAGCACAGCTTTTACTGGCCGAGGAGAAGGTGGAGGGAGGAGGGGGATTAGATGAAGAAGAGAGAGACACTAATGGCGTTTTCGTAATGCAATTGCTTAGGTCAGTGAAAAGCTGTCACAGTTTAATGCACTCGCTTGTTGGGGATGTTATCATATACAGGATTAAGCCATTCCAAAACGTGAAAACAAGAGCAGCTTGTTAGCGAGGGGAGCGTTAAAGATCCGCTGTGGCAAAGTTATGATCGCAGTGAGAAGGGATGGAGGAGCTGTGCTGTCTGCTGGGATCACTGCTGGCCTCGTCCTGCTCTCCTGGTGTGCATGGGAAGCTGCTGGATCAACAGGGAGGGAAGGCCGCGTGTTTTCCCGTTGCTGCTTCTCATGCATGGCTATATTTCAGCCTATCCCCTTGCTAACACACAAGCTCTTCTCTGCCATGTGTAATGCTTAGTCCTCGGTCTGGTCTGCTGTGAGATGTGGAAAGCAACGGAGCACCTCCTCCTTCCTCTGGGAGATGGTTGCAGATCTCGGCATCGAGAACTTTTTCCATATTTATACTTGACCTAAATTCTCTCTCTCAAATAGCCTTAGTTTCAGCCATCTATACCTCTTCTTTAGAGTTTTCACACTTCAAATACAGGTTTTAGAATAATATCCTACCTTTATATGTGTCTTAACCAAGCTATAAATCTCACTAGTTGACAAGGTTATTGTTATCTGGCTTCTGACATGACCCACTGTTAAAATCCATGACATAAATTACACGGAACACATCATACAAGCCATTTTTCCTCATACGAAGCCTGATAAATATTAATGGCCCATTGCTGTGGCTTTGTACCGTGGTAGTATTGGAGTCAATGAGGTTGATCCGAGGCGTGATAATTGCTGGTGGACATGGACCCTGCTTGGTTGTGGAATTAACACGCTCCCCAAGAGCAGTGCTCCTCTGGAGCTCTGAACTGTGTCTGCAATGGGGATTTTTAGCCTCTGATTTGAACTCTGTGCTGTGGAGCAGTCAACCCAAGGCTCTTGCCATGTTGTGAAGCATGCTCAGACCTCCCTGTATCAGGGATACTGATACAAAGCATGCATCCTTGCCCTCAGCAGAGCCCTGCCACCCATCCCTGCTGCACAGGTGGCAGCATGGATGTCACCTTTGTCCCCAGACCCACGGTGACATTCTTCACCTGCGCCCTTGGGACCCATCAGCCCACACCTCCCCTCCATCTCCCACCTAAATTCGCGACGCCTGCCTCCTGTAAATGGCACTTTTACAGTGGAAATGTGAATCTGGTTGGCGGTGTCGGCTCCGTCATGCTTATCAGAAATACATTATCAGGTGGGGATTAGACAGAGCCTGGTGCTCGTGTTGCTGTCCATGCTGGGCGAGTAATGAATAATGAAAATTCCCAGGGCCGGAGACAAACGCACTTGACAGGCAGGGAAGCACCCGTGCCTGCCTTTCACTCACTTTAATGTGACAAACATGGCTCCTTCAGAAGACTTTCCACTCCATTCACCATGGCACAGCTCGTTCTCTTCTTTTTTTTTCCCCCCCTCTTCTTTTCCTTCCCTTTTTTCTTCTCTTTCATCCCTCCACCTGCCTGCTGTTCCAGCTGCTGAGCCCTCTGTGCCTGAGGACTGCACCCTTCAGTGCTGACCTCCCTCAGCCCCCATGGTTTCTCTCCCTCCATCCCCCAGCACCCCACACCTATCTGTGCCATGCTGTCACCTCAAGCCGTGCCTTTTTCTCAGCATTCATGGATGCTTGGTTTTATTCTGTCTCGTACCACCAGCAGCATCTCTCCCACCTCCCCTTCTTCAGGCAGGGAAGCAGGATGCACTTCCCCAGGGCTGACTGCCCACTCTTTCAGCTTTGCTAAGCATGTAATATGTGAGGACCAAACTCCTGTTCATGGTCTGTAAATGCCAGGTAGCAGCAGGTCCTACAGCAGCTTCTCTGTGCTCGGAGAGAGGTTTCCTGCCCTGTGTTGAGTCCATTGTGTATGGTCAGAAGGTCGGATGCGGATGTGCAGTGATGTACAGCCCCACGCAGGTCGTTATGTGCAGTTCTCTGCAGTATATGGCTGTGCTGCAGCTTTCACCAGGAAGATGGAGCTGACCTGCGTGCTGGGATGCTTGTTGGAAACCGGCAAAATGAGGCCATGGAGCAGAGGTGCTGCTTTGCACCCAGGTATGGATGGCTCATGGCACTCAGGTTTGTCCCGACTCTGCTCTCGTGTAAATCAGCCGTAGCAGTGCCATCTGTAAGGCTGTGTACACGAGACGAGGCTCCAGCAGTGGGATTTTTTTCCTGCAGTTGTCATCTAGAAGCATGCAATAAATTTTATGGACCGGGGTTTATCGAGCACAGAAGAAGAGGAATTGAAGTGCCTTGCTTGAATCTGAGGCTGATGTTCTGGAAAGAACAAGCGCTTTCAGATGAGTGCTTCGATCACTCACTCCCCACTTTCTGGAGGAAGTCAAATGCCCGTGTCCCAAACCTGCGTCTTCAGGGGGGGCACAGAGCCCTGGTGCCAGCCACCCCTTGTCTATTGCAGATGACATCTGTCTCTTCCCCAGCCTGTGTCTTTTAAAGGAAGCCAACCTGCTGTTGGGACGCCGTTTCAGCTTGGCACCGCCGGTGACAGTCGCACTTGACGCAGCCTTCCTTGGCCGCCTTGCACAAACTCCAGCTCTTCCCCCAACCCACCCAGCGGGGAGGGAGAGAGCTGTGAGCCCGCAGCACATCTGCTGCACAGTGTGAGCCTTTGCCAGTGCGATTCCTGCTAATTAATGTCAGACTTATTTTAGCAAATAATGCACATTATCTCGTCCTGCGGAAGGGGTTGGTGCCAACGCGGGTGGCGGCTGCTCCCAAAGAGATGTCTCCAAGTTCTGTGTATGGGCATGGAGCAGGGTGGGGATGTGCAGAGGGATGGGAGCACTCTGGGGTCTGTGTCTCAGGGCCCTGGGCAGCCCCAGCTGGCTTCTGCCATCGTACAGGTCAGCTTATGCCATTGGCAAGCACTGATTCTGCAGTTTTGGAGCCCTTTGAGCACGCACAACGTGGTCCTTCCGTTGCTTTTCACACTTCTCATGCCCATCCCCAACACCTTGGTGGCATCACAGGGTGGCATCCGTCCCGTTTTTGGGCATTAAGAGACAAAGTGAATCCCAGCCTTCTTCCCCTCCTGGTGCTCCAACACTCAGCAATCATTGCTTGCAGGCCGGTTTCTGGAGCACGATGAGCTGTGACCCTTCCTCGATTCCCTGGCTGTCACAGCACAGAGAAGAGCTGGTGATTTATTGTGAAGGGCAAAAAAAAATCCGTCTCCGGCAGTGCTGACAGCATTGCTTCTGCAAGCTGAGGCAGCTCACCTGTTTAAAGCAGAGCTATTATTTCAAACAATGCCACCATTAGCTGGCTATTATCATCCCCATTTTTCATAAGAGTAGATTGAAGCATGGGGAGAAAACAAGCAAGTTATATATGTCGAGCCAAAGAATAGCCAGAAGTCCTGGCACCGAGTCCTGTGCTTTTGTACTGTTTTGACTGCGATTCCTCTTTGAGGTGACAGCTGCAGGGCCCTCCTTTCTCCTTGCCCTTTATCAAGCTGATAATGGCCAGCTAGTTACTGCAATCAGCATCCCTGCTCACTTGGGGCTTTGTGCCTTCAGCGCTCTCTAAATGCGGTTTTGTCCGGAGAGTTTGAGTTTAATTATATTCTCTTCCTTTAAGTCTAACACAGCATTATGCCTTTAATTGCAGAATCCTTTTGCCTTTTAGGAGAGTTACTGTTGAAGTTAATGAGAGTTATTTACTACCGTTTCCGTTATGGTGCCATTTTGGTAGGAACCACTGTGCTGGTGGTGATCAGGGGTGGGGGGCTGATGGAGGAAGACCATCGTGCAGGGATGGCCCAGAGGACCCGCATGCTTTAGCACGTCTGATGCACATGTGCTTTAGCTGGGGGTGCAGGAGGAGGTGTGGGGGAGCTGAAGAATTTGGGGATAGTGCTGCAGGAGCAAATTTTCCTTCTGAGTGCTTTTTCTCCAACAGAAAAAGGCCGCCTTTGTCAAGAGACACTGACGTGTGAAACATCTGTTGTGTGCTAAAAAAAGGGAAAAGGCTTATAGAAGCAAAACCGCTAGGATGCGATTTCCCACTCCCCCCTCTGCTTTTTAAGCAGCAAGATGGAAACAAAAATGTGAGAGTATGGGCAAAAAAAAACCAACCCCACAATCCTACAAACATATGAATAAAATAAGATGATTTTCTGGCTGGGCAGCTGATTTTTGTGTTTGGTTGGTTGGTTCCTGGATATGAGATTGGGTATGAGGAGATGCTAAGGGAGATTAAGATAGATGGGAGTGTGGCTACCTCCTCCAGCCCAGCTCCTGCAGCTGCTGGGGCACAGCCCTTTAATACCCTTTCCAACCTATCCTCCCTTTTTGTTCCTCCTGCACACCCTCATGGGTTTGCAGAGCTCTGCAGTTCCCAGGCCTCCCAGTCTGGACCTCTTGGTTCGCATCTTATCAGCTGCAAGGTTCACCCCTCCTGGAAGAGGCACCCGTAGCTCGTTAAGCCACCAATTAGTGTGACCAGGAGGGTCTGTTGCCTGTGATTGTTTCCCACCTTAGAAGTCCTCCATCAGATAACCTTGTTGGTACAGCAGCATTCATACGTTCTCGCATCCTCTCTCAATTAGTGTGCCCAACCAGAGCTGGTGCCCATCATTGCCTCCAGTCCTTATTATCTCTTGTTGCCTCAGAGGAGGTCCTTGGCCAGATACCCATGCAGGAGCAGTGTTCTCTTCCTTACAGCAGGTAATGTGCAGATCAGACTGGTTTCCTGTCATACACCAGGCAAAGACAAAGCAATTAGGAGAATCAAATTGCAATAGCAAGCAGGATGCAGAAATAACAAGAAGGCCTGGTCTACCCCAAATAATGCCACAGCTTGGAGCAAGGTTGGCAAAGGGGCAAAAACCCCTGGGGTGAGGATGGGGAGGTCCCACCACGACACAGAGAAGTGCAGCAGAGCCACTGCAGGAGAGGGCTGAAAAATGAGCACTACACATGGAGTGCTCTCAGCAGCTGCTGCAGCTGAACTTTCTGCCTCGCTTGAAGCAAGTGGTGATATTTCTCCATGGTCCTAGAGAGGGGAAGAGTGAGATGGAGAGCTGGAGCTGTGCTCTCCTGTGAGTGAGTGCAGCCAGGGGGAAATGAAATGCCTCTCTTCTCTCACCCTGCAGCTGCTGCAGCGTTGTGCCTTGGGGCTTGCACGTTGCTGAGCCCCAGCACAGCCCCATTGCCAGCATGGGGTGATGCCATGCTGGGCACCCAAGTTTGGATGGGAGCAGCAGCGAGGGCAAAGCGTTGCATTTGTCCAACCCAGGGCTTGGAGAGTGCTTCGTGCTCACCTGATTGCTAATGCACCTGTTTGTCACTGTCCCTTCTCCTCCAGACAAAGCAACCTTATGTTTCAATCCGAGGATGAATCTGTCTTCGTAGCTTGAGAGGGAGGGAAAGAGAAACAGCTCGGGCCCTGCAGGAGACAGGTGTGATGTGAGGGGCCTCCCTGAATTTAAACATGACAGTGACAGCCACGAGAGAGATGGCCTTTGCCAACAGGTAGCAGAATTTCCATCATTTCTGACCAGTCCTGGACACGGTGCTTGTCACACCACGAGCCAACTCCATTTCTCAGCCTCCTTCCTTGGAGGAGCAGAAGGCACAGGGGGATGAGCACAGCTGGGGCAGCAGGACCAGATGTTCTCAGAGCACTGGCATGAAGAGGTGGGCAAACGCTGCCCATGGAGCCTCTCAGCTCCTCCTGGTGGCTCTGCTGTCCCTGCGGGTCCCCATCCCCAACACCTTGGTGGCATCACAGGGTGGCATCCGCTCCTCCTGGTGGCTGGAAACTTGTCCCAGTGCACTTACCCTTGGAGCTGCAGCTTTTCCTGCTCATTAGCTCATAAATAATAGGGACCAGCAGCGTTCAGTGCTAATTAATTTTGTGAACTGAACCAGGGTGAATGGGGTAATTGCCCGTGGCGTGCATGGGCCAACAGGTGAGCCCTCCTGCTTTCGCCCTCCGTGTTTACCAGCTCCTCCACGTTTATTTTAAGAAGCGTTTGGTCCCACTCCATGTGAGGAAGGAAAGCCATGTGATCCAACCCAGAGAGAGCACAGCAGGCACTGAATATTAAATTAAAACACATCCTTCGCTTACATACAAAGAAAAAAACCCACCAAAAAACAACCCAAGCTGGAAAGGTTAAGAGCTAACAGAGATCCTCAGAACATTCTCTGTCTGTTTGGAATGAATTAATCAGGCCATTAAAACAAATCTTTTAATCTAAAGTATCCCTTTCATTTCAGCACTCTGTAAAACAAAGTGACTGGAGCGTTGATGGGAGCGTTTGCTGTCAGTTTGCTTTCTTTGTGCTGCAGAGGCTGATGGGGGCTAGGGGGTCTCCTTCCTTTCCTTGTCTTCTAGCATCCAAAGCAGGGCTAGGTGAAGCTCCTGTGCTTACAGACTATAAATGGAGAAGAAAGGAACCCCCTTATGAAGGAGCCTCTCCTATGATGGGTTGATGGTTGGGCTGGGTGACTACAGTGGTGTTTTACAACCTTAATAATTCTGTGATTCAATTAGCCCACAGAGTGGCTGTGTGGGTCACCCTGGAGGCCTCTTCTATATATTCCACAGAGCAGTTGGGTAGCTCAGAACCTCTGGCCGAAGTTGGTGGCACAGCCAAGGCTGGAGCTGGCAGAAGGGTGATGGAAAACTTGTCAAGGGATTTCAGGCAGCTTGTTTTATCATAGGGAATGGAAAATCTCAGCAAGTAGCAACTTCTCAACAAGGATGAATAATAAGTGGAAGGTAAGATGGAACAGAGGACCTGGCATGGGCTACTGAGGTCTTATAGCCCAGAATGCACAAGGTGGCTCCTCCAGGGGGAACTCTCTGGTGCAAGGCTCACTGGTCAGACCGTGGCTGGGAATGGAGGCATTGATCAAGGCTGTTCTGCAGTGACATCTCATAAACCTTGGTTATAGAATCACAGAATTGTTTGAGTTGGAAATGACCTCTGAAGGTCATCTGGTCCAACCACCCTACAGTGAACAGGGACATCTGCAGCTCCATCAGGTTGCTCGGAGCCTATGAGCTTTACCAGAGGCTTCCCTCAGGCAGGAGACCTAACATGCCTGCTTCTGAGGGCTGTGCATAGCAAAGTGCTTAGAAACCTGCTAGTTTGGACAACTGGCGTGCTTTAAAGGCTTGCACTTTCTGAAGTGCTGAACCACGGCCTCCAGAGTTGTGTTTTCAAGGGATGTGTGAATTTATTGCTCCCATTCCCCACACTGCTAACCTCAGCCTTGACGAAGCTTTGGTCTTCGGGGTAGCACCAGAAGCAGATACACAGCTCTACCTCACCCCTTCTGGTTCTGCCCTTCTCACATCGCTTTAAGGGATTTTCAAAGCTCTTTTTGGCATCTTTCCCACCACTCAGCATTGCAGTTCTGCCCGGGTTGTGATCAGCAAGGGAGATCCTGCCCATGAGCAGCATCTCAGCATCCAGCAACTGCTGCGCCGTTCAGCAATGCAGCACGTGCTGCTCCCATTGCATCGGCGTGGAGTGCGAAGGGAGAGGCACAGATAAAGAGAGGACAGACCCAGGTGAAAGCAAGCGATCCTGTTTCAGAATCAAATGTATCTTCTCTCTCTCTCCTTTTTTTTTTCCTCCTCTTCCCCTTTTTTAATACACTCTTCAAAGCTCGCTGAGATTAAGTGCGCGATTTATCTTTGCAGAGTTTGAATTTTAAAAGGAACAGCCGAGTGTGTGATCGTATTATTAATATTTATACCTCGTCACAGAATGTTGACAGATTAATTATGCAATACGGTATAAAAATCAGCAGGCAGCGTGGGAGGGCGGTGGCAAAGTTCATGTATTAATAACACAGTGGGGTGGCTCGCCGGCTCCCTGTGTGGCTCGAAGTTATCAGTGCTGCATCCGAAGGCAGCTCCAGCCTGAGCTCAGCTCACAGGGATGCAGGCACTGACAGCAGGAAGGGAGGCAGGAGCAGCAAAGGTTGTGATGTCCCTTTGTGCTGCTCCAGGAGCTTTCTTGGGGGTGAGAGCTTTGTCACCGTTCCTGACCTGCTTGGGGCACGGGGAGCATCAGCCTTTCACATCAGTTCAGTGCACATGGTGGGGATGAGCTGATGGTAGGAGTTGATGGCCTTAGTGGTCTTCTCCAGCCTTAACGATTCTGTGACTCTAAGAGGTGACTTTGTGCTGTGGAGGATCTGGGTTAGGAGTGCTGCAGAGCTGTGGCTTTTCTCCCTACATCCTTCAAATTTGCCCTTCCCTTAGCAAGCAGTGTCAGCCCTCCTGGCCAAAATTTCTCCTTCCCGGTGCAGCCGTGGCAGAAGATGCAGTGTCCTCTTTTAGAGTCTTGACCAGCGCTCGGTACTTCGCAGGGAGGTTTAAATCTTCTTTAGTGGACATGTACGAAATGGCCTGCTGTATGGGAAGAGGCTTTTCCTTCCCCAGGAAGCCAGCTGCTGTCATCAGGGATGGCATGTGACAGATTTATACACCCTGCAGTCCAGGCTGGGCATGAAATTATGACCACGAGCCCCAGAGGTGGGAGCAAAGTCATGCTGACAGCACTCACCTCTTGTCTGCTATCCCACCCTGGGCTGGGCAGAGCTGTGCTCTCTGCTCATCATTGGTGGATGGGCAGCGCTCCTCCTGAAGCCCTCTCTGGTTGCTCCTTCCATCACAGATCCTATCTCTGCTGCTCTCTTTTTTCTTCCTTTCTTGCAAGGAATCTTTATTTCTCGGTGTGTCTCAGGGGGATGTTTGATAGGAAACAATTTGCCTGAGCATCTCAGATGATTTCAGGCAATGCCTGGGGTTGGGATGTGGGGGATGTATGGAGGCTGGTGGCAGATCTCTTTGCAAGCAAAGCTTTCTGATTGGCTGGAGATGCTGGCAGAGAGCGCAGCTCATAGACTCTCCTCTATCCTGGTCCTTTTCTGTGCTGGAACAAACATAGGGGACTGCTGCTTTGGGGTGTGCCATCAGTGGGGCTGATGGCTAAAAGTGGTGGAGAAAAAGGAGTGGGGTGTGCGTGCGTCCAGTGGGCCATCTGCACGCTGCTGGGGCCCTGCAAAGTGGGGTGGGCCGATGCTGTGATGCGCTTGGACTTGCTGACCTTAGTGGTCTTTTCTAACGTTAATGATTCTACGGTTCCCTGCGGCTCCTGTGCCTGCAAAGCCGCCCAAGCACGGCAGCATCACCAGGAGTGGCCTTTGTGGGGATCTGCAGAGTTATTTCAGGAAAGATATCCCGGCTCCAAGGAGGTGTTTAACCCCTCGGAGAACAAAGAAAACCGTTTAAGGTGGGCTTTTGAAAGCCTTTCCGAGGATTTGGATTCTCAATTTCCATTCAAATGAACTTTGCCTCATTCCATGAATACAAGCTAGATTGCTGCTTCCAAATGCCTCTTTTTACGGCGGGGCCTTTCTTTTTTAATTAAAAAACCGGAAAGAACAAAAAAGCACAATTGAGCAAAGCTCCTGAGCACGTGGTTAAAGGAGCAGATTTTCCTATGCTTTGAGCGGGTGCTTAGAGATGCTCTGGGGCTTTGCTCCATGAAATTGGGGTCCTGTAGCTCAAAGCACAAATCCCTGCTGCATTGGCACCCCTGGAAACAGTCGGGTTTGGGATATCCCTGCTGTCCCCCTCCCACCTCCCCACCGTTGCAGGGTCAGCATCTCTTCGGGATGGCAGCAGGGAGCCTGCAGTTATCTCCTTTTGATGCTAAGGGGGGAAAGCAGGAAAAGCTCAGCAGCGCAGCACACACCTGCACTGAAGTCAGGAGGCGTTTTCATTGCCTCTGCGTGTGCCACAGTTTCCTTTTCAGAGGAAATCAGTGCACAACTGAAAGCATCAGGGCGCTGATGGGGGCTGCTCTGCTTGGAACACCGTTTTAGATCCATAAAGACAAACGGTTCTGTGCGGTGTCGGTGCTGGGAGCACCTTGATGTGAAGTGTTTTGATCCACCCAGAGCACGGGTTTCTTGTCTCAGAAACTTGCTGTGTGAAGAATTTCCATTTTTATGGCTTTCTTTCCTAATTGGGATGAAAACAAACACAGAAGCCTCCGAAACGGCTGGAAAATGAGTTTTCCACTAACAGCAAAGTTTATCTCCCTCAGAGAGGCCCGGCAAGATTTGTCAGCAGTATCTGTCAGATGTGCAGAGTCCTTAAATAAACGGTAATATGGAAATGCAAAGGGTTGCTATTAGCAAATGGAAATTGGGAGCAAGAGGTGAGGGGAAAGGAAATGAAGGTCCAAAACGCCGGCGGCCACATTCCTTCCCTGCTGCTTCCTGATCCGAGCTGGATGCTGCCCCAACTCCCCTCCTGCCTTTCCTGATGAGAAGCTCTGCCTAATTAATTTCTTCCGGCCGTGACCCGCCTGGCTGCCTGCTGCCCACCTCCCCCGGGTTCTTTCCTGGCCCCGCTCCGCAGCCTTCGCACCAGGCGAGGACATGGAGCTTGGCAGGCAGCAGATGGAAGCCCTTCTTGTAGGCACTGAGCACAGAGGGCTTGGTGCTGGGCTCTATGGAGGTCGATGGCTCCCACGACCCCCGTGTGTTACAAGGAGCATCCATGAGCAGGCTGCCTGTCCGCGGGAAGGAGGCTTTCACTGGTGAAGGTCCTTTTCCAAGTAGCCCTGAAGGTTAAAGTTGGATGCTCCTTCCAGATGGTCTCCATCTGATGCATCTCATTACGAGGCTGAGCTGCCTCGCAATCCCAGCCTCCCAGTGCCAAGAATAACAAGGAATGGAAGCCAGCAACAGCGAGTGCTGCTGTTGGAAAGGCGTAAGATGATTTAAGGGTCAAGACAAGACCATATGGCCCATCACAGCCCCAGCGTAACAACCCTGAGGAGCGTAAAGCAACTTGCATTAGCAATCGTCCCTCCTGCTTCCCAACAAGGCTGCTTGCTGTAACCTTTACAAGTTCAGCTCGCAGCTCCCTCTTGCTCTGAGTTAAACCTGGTCGATGCTCACGTCCCATTGTGGGGTGCAGAAGTGACCGGAGGTCCCAGGGTAAGAAACAGCATTGTGAGCTCAGCCTGCATGCTGCAAGGTGCTGCAGAGGGCACAGCAGCCTTACCCTTGCCAGGGGTGATGATGCAGGGAGCTGGGGGCCCCTCCTCACTCAGCGCTGGGTGCTGGTTGCATGAGAGCCTCTCAACAGGCAAACCACCACTCAGCACTCAGCACGCATCCCGCAGTCCATTTGCCCATGGGAACACTTACAGCACTGACCTTAAAGAGCAATTTTGGACAAGCATAGTGCAGCTCAATTGTTCATAAACCTGACATTTATGTCTCGGAGATTCTTCCTCTGCAGGATGCGCTGCTCTTTATGATTTTATCAAATAAAATGCCCCTTCACCCCCATCCAACCTCTTCCTCCTTCCCTGGTGTTTTTGCAGGGCAGTCGTTGTGAACTGAGAGCTTGGAGGCATCTGCCCATCTTTAATGTTGTGGCACGGAGAGGGTTAGGGAAGTGGTTGTGTATGCATTAGCAAGAGCCAATGGTTAAGACCGTGCTTTAGTCTTCTAATGTTGGTAATTACTGAGCAGGGATCAGGGGCTTGCACTTTGCATGCGTAGAGAAATGGAGTATTAAATACAAACAGATCAAACTACCTGATGGACCCTGAAAGTTTATTCCGGTGATTTTCCCTGCTCTACAGAAATGCTTTCTGTGCTTTCGGATCATTTCCCTGTTCTTTACAGGGATGAAATCATGGCCACATGGTGGGTTTGTGCAGAGAGCGCTGTGTGGATGAGCCAACATTACATCGCTGCCTTCCCAAAATAGCCCATGGCCGGGGGGTAGGATAACAAGCTGGGGGGTGTGGGAACACTTCTTCCAGCCTCCTGCTTCGGCTCGTATTTACACTGAGCAAAGGCTGAGCGAAGGCAGCAGCCACAGCCGCAGGGACCTGGGTGTGAGCAGCCCACAGCACGATGGGGACCGCAGTGACCTGAAGCCGCAGCACCTCGCTGCTGTCTGCCATCCCTCCGTGCCATCCCCCAGCACCTCCCTGCTTGGCATGGGCTGAGCACAGCCCTCTTTGCAGCACAGACACCCTCTGGGTGAGCAAACACCTCCTGCTCTGCTGGCCGGGGCACCTTCTATCACATCTATTAATACCAGCTCCTCGCGGAGAGCTTGCAACCCTGCAAGCGTTAATTAGCTTTCCCCTTCCTCCCTCCCATTATTTTTTCACCTCACTCTTTAGAAGATCTCTGAACCAGGAGATCAATGTCTCCTGCTAATCGGCTCTTCAGCAGCTTAGAGAGGCACAGCAAAATACTCATTTTAATTCTCCTCTAACGCCGTGGTTCATCATCCCTCCCAGCCCCACATCCCCAGCCAGGCACGATGGTAGCACACCTTGGTGGGGAAAGTCAGGGTGAAAGCAACCTTAAGGATGGAGCAGAAGGCTGCTTGGGATGAGTAGTGCAGCATGATTGTGCAAACCGTGCAGAAGATGCATCTCTTCTGCTGCTTTCTGTCTTGTCCTGTCCCCCAGTGGCTGCAGACACCGACTGCATTGTGAAAGCCTATCTGTTATAACAGAGAGAATAAACGCTCCTCTTGTCTGTGGGTGAACAGGCTGTGAGGGCTGGTTGGTATGTGATACTGGGCTTTGGGGTTTGAGGCTGAAGGGGCTGCAGTGTTTGGGAGCTTTCCCATCGCCCAGCATTGCATCCATCCATCCTGCCCTCAGTGGGAGCAGGGCTTTGGGGGTCAGCAGCCCCATGGCCCCAGGGCTGGGGAACAGCACTTGGTCCCATGGAGAGGATCCAGACACAGGAAAGCTCCGTGCTTTGGCTCTTAGGAGAGTGCTGGAGCACTTCAGCATAAGCAGCATCCCCTCTGCTGAGAAGCCGGTGTCCTGGATTCAGCTCTCAGACCCTTCATAATCCTTTCCATCCCTGACTGCTGTGATCCAGCTAAATAGCTCCGAGCAAAGGCCTGCGTGGAAATCAGAATGCATGCTAATGAGTTGCGTTGCCAAAACCAGAAGGAACAAACTCTACAGGGAGTTTGTACTTGTATTTTTTTTCCCTGCTACCCAAGTTCAATAGCAGTGAATTGCATATTTCTCTGAGGCTTCTCAACAAACAATTTACAGTGTAAATATATTTGTTGGCATGCAAATCACTCTGCATTATGAGTCTTGATTAATATTATAATGTGTTGATGAAAGCCTGTAAGTGGTTCTTGGAACTGAGGTTCCCGACAAAGATAGGCTGTTTGGGTGCCCAGTGTTTGTGGAACATTAGATTAGGGTGTTTTTTTCCCCTTTGTTTATGTTTTTGTTCGTGGTTTTTCTTCTGTTTTGTTGATGCATGTTGTTTAATGGGTTGTTTATCCCCCCCCCCCTCTCCCCCCCGCCGCCCTCTGGTTAAGGAGCTGAATGTGAAGTGGCAGTGGCACGCTTCAAACTGTGCAATTAATTAACAGCACCCATCACACCCTGCCTCTGCTCCCCGTGGGTGCTGCCCCCACCCCTCATAGCCCAGCCCCCCCTGCTTTGGGTGCATTTACCCTCTTTTTGGAGCCCTTGGTGCCCATTTGCTCCCAGTGAGTGTGGTACGGTGCCATGGTTTGGTGTCTTGGAGCCAAGAGTTGAGCTCAGCCATCCTGATGGGTCTCTCCCAGCTTGGGATATTCTGTAATTCCATTCTGTAACCATCTCACGAGGGCAGTGGGAGGATTAATTAGTCCGTGGTCATCAGAGAGCTGAAAGTGAAACCTGTGTGAAGGAGGCGAATGGATGCCTGTGAGTGGGGTCACTAAGATCACCAAGTCCAACCATCAACCCATCACCACCATGCCCCCTAAACCACGTCCCCCAGTGCCACCTCTACCCTCTTACTGACAATCCACAAGCTTTCCATGGTCAAACAGCTTTGAAGCAGCACCTTCTCCTCAGCCCATCCCTGCTGCTTTCCCTCCAGCTCCATCCTTCCCAATGGCTCCTGCAGTGGAAGCCCTTAGAACCCACCTCTCCTCTCCCTCCCATTCCCTTATCTATTGTGGGTTGCTCCGGGCATTGGGAAAAGAGATCCATTTCCAGCCCTTTGCTGGCATTTGGTAGCAGAGATGGCAGAGCAGAGCAGTGGCAGAATCAGGGCCATCTCCTTGGCACTGTGCTGGGTGGCCAATCCTCTCCTTGCCATTTCCCCGCTACCCTTTGCTGTCCCAGAGGACAAATGCCACTCTCATCAGCGTGCATAACACCCAGACAGGGAGAGAACGGGAAGGAAAGGCAAAAGGGGGAAAACAACCCTCTTTAGCGGGTGGCGGTGGAGTGCTTAGTGACAGCCTCAAGTTTTGACCTTTGTTAACTGCTGTTTTGCTCAGAGTGTGACAGGGAGCTCTGCGAATTACGGAGTTTGCAGCTTGTCGTGCTCCGGAGAGCTGTGTGGGTTTGTATGTGATGGTGGGGGGTTGGGGGGCATTTAGGCACTGCATCCCCCTCCCAATGGCATCCCGTCCATCTCTGCAGTCCTGAGCTGTCGGCGGGGGAAACAGAGGCACCTATAGAAGAAGCAGAAAGAGAACAGAAAAAAGAGCCAACAAGCAACCGCATGCCATAAAAGAACACAGTGCCTTTTTTTTATGATTCTTTCCTTCCTTTTTTTTTTTTTTTCCCCCCTCCTTTTTTTTTTTCCATTTTTTTTCTGTTTTCCCTTTTTTTTTTTTTTCTTCCTGAAAGCAGCTGTGCCTTTTTCCAGCACTTTTAAATGGTTGCCAGGGAAACAGAGCAAGGGAGAGTGTAAAGGTTAGATGGATATTGGACGAGGCTAATGCACTTGTTTCAACCAAGAATTGACAGGTGCTTAGGACACCGAAGGTCCTGATAACTCCTCATTTGCACGGCTCCTTTGCAGAGCCTCGAGTACCTCCCTACCGCCGTTAATTGTGTTTTAATCATTCGCAAATTATCATCCATCTCCATCAGGGGATCTCTAATGGTGGGTTTATGGAGCGCGTCCGCGTGTTCCTCAGCCCTTGCGGGATGCTGGGGATGAGATATTTGGTACGTTGGGCCTTGCTGGTGTGGCTGCAGGGGAGTTTGGTAGTGATGGGTGTCCTGGAGGAGAGCATGGAATTGCAGCTGGGCATCCCCAAAGCGCTGTGATGCTGTGCAGGACGTGGGGACAAGTGGCAGAGGGAGCCTGGCTGGCCACCCAGCCCCATGCAGATCCTTGCTTGGCTTCCCCACCTTCCTTTGCAAGGGTGAATTCAAAGCCTCGTGATGGATCTCTGCTGCTGTGGCAGAGCTGCGAGGGCTTTTCCCCTCCGTCTGCTTTAGGTTTTGTTTTTGCTTCATGTCTGGCTTGTCTAAAATAGCAGCTCTGTCTACAGAATAAGCAAGGGGCCTTCAATGAGGCTGCTCAGGATGAGCGTCACATTTGGTATTTGCAAAACACAGCAAGCAATAAATAGCTACAGTGTCGTAAAGCTCAGGCTCTGGAGAGGTAAGGGTGCCTGGCGAGGCTTTTATTGTGTTTTTTTTTAATGCATTTTACTGTTTTCCTGGGGAGGAGGAAGATCACTGATCGAAAAAAGAAAAAAAAACCAACCCACAGAACACACAGAACTCCATTTGTGTTTATGCATGAGATGGTGGGACGTGGTGAGCTGAGGGCCACCTCCAGGCTCTGTCCCCAGGTATCTGGGCCCAATTGTGCATTGTATTGCAGCAGTTTGCCCTCTCTGGCTGGCTGTGAGCCGGGGAGGAATGGGTTTCCCCTTTGCCCAGAGCCACAAATGGAGCTGCTTGCTGATCCTTCTTGTCAGCGCTTCCCAAGTCTGCAATCTATCCATCATGCCTGAGTGATGGGTACCAGGCCACAACAGAGATGTGCAGCTCTCATGGCCCTATTATGACATTGTTGGTGTCACAGCAGAGCATGAGGGACTCGGTAAATGTCACTTAAGGTATTAGAAAATGACTTTGCCTCTGTCGAGCTCTGGGTCCTGAGCCAAAATGCTGCAGCCCTGACCGTTGGGTGCTGTCTTTGAATATGGGCTCTCAATTTGGTGTTTTTAATGGGATTTTAGCAGCAGAGAAGGGGCCACGGAGCCCTCTGGCTGTGCCAGGAGTGCCAGATGTGCACACTTTCTGTCCTGGGCACAGCTCTCCATGTCACCTCCCTCTGCCCTGAAGGGTAACAAGAGAGGAGCTGGGTGCCCTGCTCCATTGGAGCATCACTTGAGCATCCCAACTGCTGGTTGCAGTAGCACTCATAGCCTTTATGTGTGGTGCAGAGTTGCTTTCTGCAGCCTAAACCCAGTGATCTCATGGTTCTGCTGCACTTACACCCTCTTATCCTAGATGCTCAGACCCTGTACGTGCCCCAGCAGGAGCTGCATTCTCTGGCTTGAAAGAGAGCTCAGGAATGGGAAGAGGGTGGGGGAAGCAGAATGATTTATGAGGCTTTGCTTGGCCTGGCAGGGCATTCTCAGCATATTCCAAAATAATTTAACGTCATCTACACTGCCTGCAGTGGGAGTTTGTTTGGTGAAATAAAAAGGAAAAAAAACCCAAAAAACGATACGAAAAAGAGCTGAAAAAGCCCCTTGATGGGACGGCTGGAGCTTGAAGTTTCTCTTGTCCTCAGGCAGCTGCCTGCTCCCCCCAATTCTTTCCATAAACCAAAGCACTTCCATCCTCCCCATGCGAAGAGGGGGTGGAACCGCCGCCTTGAACAGCTTGAAGGACACCGGCACGGGAGCCGAGAGGACGATTTGTAGTGAATAATTTAGGAGATGAATTTAAAGCTTTTGTTCTCGTTGCAAATTACCTGTGAACTGTATGGGAAGGCTTTGATGGTACAAATTCGTTTTACATCATCTCTATCTGGCAACATACCCACCTACTTGCTTTAGCAGGTTGTGAACCGAGCGCTCTGTTTTCCGCGCGCATCGCTGTGTTTTGGGAAAGGATTTTGCCACGAAGATGGGTTCACAGCTCAGAGGGACCCGTTCTGGTCTGACACCTTCCTTGTCTTGTAATGCTGCTCTGAGGGGGTGGGCTCTGCTGCATCCCACCCAGCTGTTATCCTGATGCTGTATGGAAGCCCAGCTCTGTGCCGTCCCTCCTTATGAAACAGGCAGTGGAGAAGTGGTGAATTCTCGCAGCGATGTGACAGATGGGGAAATCAGCCCCTGAAATGTGGATGGTAGATGGAAAGGGGTTGGGGCTGGAAGGCAGGAGGGGATGCTTCAAAATTACCTGTGCTCAAAGGCCACATTCCTTAAGGACCTGGAGGTCCCCACTGGGCACTGGGGAAGGTGCGGGTGCAGAGCACAGTGTTGCATGGTCTGGCTGGGAGAACATTCTCCATGGCTCTCATTCTCCTGCTCCCCATCCTCCCACCCCTCCTCCTCCTCCCTGTGCAGCAGGGTGATTCAGCCCCGCGATGCTCCTGGCAAGCAGCACAGCCAAGATCACCATCCTCCTTCCTTCCTCCCGGCTCCCTTTTGGTGTTGTTTGGCAGTGGGTGCCTCCACCCGGTGGGTCCCCGCGGTGCTGGCAGCGGAGCCTCATCCCTAGGGATGATGCCAACATTCTCAGCTTCATTTCTCTTTGTCTAATTGACGCAGCCTCGCGCTGCCATCCCTGCCATCAGCTCCACGAGCATTCCTGCTCCCAGCAGCTCTCCTCCCTGCATCCCTCCCCTGCATGCGGACGAGCAGATCCATCGAGCCAGGGACTCGGGGATTTAGCAAAGTGCCCGTGAAGGAGGCTGCAGCCACGTGAGATGAAGTTGTATCTCACTCCGAGATCAAATTATCCTTCTTGGCTTTTGGGGAGATGACTCGCTGCAGCCCCGTGTGGGAGCTCTCTGCCTCCTCCTCCCGGTTTACATCCCTGCTCCCCTGGCAGACGCTGCAAATGCTCACTCATCAGGGCTTGCTCTCCGTGCTAATGGCCCTCTATAAATAAGCCCCAGGAACAGTGATAGAGAACAATCATAAAAGGCAGGCGCATAAATTAAAGCCGATGTTATAATAAACCAGGCAAGCCCTTCATCGAGGGTTTTATGTTTCTCCTTGAGTCGGCGGCTTTGCCAGGAGAAAATGATTTCTGTGTGTGTTTGCCCATTCCTCCGTCTTCCTTCCCTCTACCTGCTTGTGTGCGCCGGAGTGGCAAAAATAGTGTCGCCAGCCCCACTTTTTTGTCATTATGGGTAGAAAAGGCTACAGGAATTTCCCAGAACAACCTTGGAGAGGTGACAGGATGGCAGATTAACTGTCCAGAGTGGCTTTGGCCACTCTTTTCAGCTTTCGGGTAGCTATAAATGAAATTTAATGCCCCTAGATGGCTACGATCGCAGAGAGCTGAGCCCAGTGCCTCCTGAGAAAGTCATTGCTTTCTCCTTGGTGAGCTGTGGGTCAGGGAGAAACAGTGTGAGAAATAGTGTCTTGATGTAGGTGGAAGTGCAGGTGTAGTACCTCTGAAATTGACCTTCCCCAGTAGCACCCCAGCACCACTCATCAGCTGGGGAAGCACACGCTGGTGGCTGGCAAGGCAGCATCACTCCCAGGGCTGGATGCAGGAGATGGAAGCTGTCACCAGGAGGCAGCTGGCTTCTCCCCAGCCCCTGTCACTTGTCATCTGCTGCAGTGCAAGAGAAGTATGTTCCCATCCTGGTTGAGGGCAGTGAAGGGGATGCTGTGGGCAGGGTGAGGGCTGCCAGAGCTTTGCCAATCCTGCCATGGGGCACAGTGCTACGTAGGAGCTCTGTGTTGTGTGATCCCAAAGGCAGCAGTGAGGATGCAGACGCAGCTCCAGGGTCTGAGTGTGCCACCCATCTGTGAGTCCTTATGGTGAAATCCATACAAAGTGCCATGGGACAGGGAAACCTCAGCAAGTTTCCTGGGGGTCCAGCAGGGTGTCACACCATGGTCCTACCACAGTTCAGCTTTGCGGGACCTGTGCTTGTCTCCACATCTTCATTATTTAGGCAGAAAGGAGGAGCAGGGCTGTGCACCACAGAGATGTCACACTGTGCCAGGAAGGGACATCAAGGGGGAGAATTACCAGCGTCCGGCTCCTTCAAGGCTCAAAGCAATTTGCAGACAGGCTCTGGGATGAGCTCTGTGCTGTGTACTGTGCTGCTCCACGTCATCCCTCCCTGCCTGCTCCGAGCGCCGCTTCCCTTTGCCTGGCTGCTCCCCACTGCTGTTGCCCGTCAGCCCCACACTGGCACGGGGCCGTTTTCTGCTCCATTTCCTCCCCCAGCCTCTGGGTCCCCTCCCCCCGAGCTCTGTGCTGTCGTCTCCTTAGTCATCCCGCCCAGGATAAAATATGACTGCAACCGAGAAGCGCTGAGATCGCAGCTCCCCTCGGGGACTGCTTGCCCACATCACCTGTCGGATCGAGAGCCTGCGTGTCCTTGGAAAATTATGTATTTCAGTCCGCCGGGGTGCTAATTTGCAAGGCCCATTACTCAAACGAAACATTAAAATGGCCGTCCATAAACCAGAGCCTTTATTCGTGCCTCCCCCTCTGTCTGAACTCCCCTCGCCAGGTATAGGCTTCCTGTCAAGCCTAAGAGCCAAAAGCAAAGATTTATTGATAGGTACCTTGACTCCAGCTTGCATTTTAATTATGTCGCCGTCAGCCTGTGCTGAGAATAAACTCAGTGGCTATTGTGTTATCCCTGCTTCATCTCTCCGAATAAATGCACCTGGAGAGCAGTGGTTTTATGGAGTCCCTCCGGGGGGGGACCGCTTGCTTTCTGGCACCGTGTGAACCCAAGCATGGCCTCAGGGGTTGGGTTGGGTTGGTGGGGAGGCAGTCGGAAGGCACGGACCTGAGCTGGAATTGCTATTTGGCGGGCTCGATTTCACGCTGGGAGCAGCGCTGAATTGAGAAGGCACGCTTGTCAGGGAGGAGATGTGATGAACTTCGGAGCTGGGTTGTTTATTTTCCGTGTCTGTTTGTGCGGGTGTGTGGGTCTGTATAAATATTATTCGCATGCGACAGACAACACTGGTGTCTTTCTTAATACGGGTGCAGAGTTTGACCTGGCACTCTCTGGTGGAGGCGATGCATATTTATCAGCGAGGCAATGGGTGGGAATTAATGCCTCTCCCGGCGTGTCAGACGCTATCTCAGCAAAACCAGGCTATTATTGGAGTGAACAAAGGCACAAGCCGCCTGGCCACGACCGTGTCCCCAGCTCTAACTTTGTTAAGAAGCACAGGAACGATGCCCTCGGCGTGAAGCCAGCCCTGGGGGGCTGACAGCCACGTCCCATAGGCTGGTGATGCCTCCTGCCTCAGTTTCCCCACTGGTAGAGAAGTCCTTACTGCGGCCCAGCAGGAGAAGGAGAATGGTTCTGTTCATTAACACGCACAAAGTGCTTGGATATTCTTAGATGGAAGCGCCACGTATTGATATAATATTACTGTACCTCGTTTGACTTCTTTTTCTATTGCAAGCCCCCTCTTGATCCCGTTACCTGCAGTAACAGTTATCTGGCTGTATTTTATCATCTGAATATTTCAATTAAATTACTTTAAGGGGGAAAAAAAAGCTTACACCGAAGTTGGAAATGATCACTGTATCACTCCAACTTTCCTCCATTCCCAGAAGGTTAATTGAAAGGCAGCCATCTTGGTGACGTTTAGACAAATGAGGATAATTATGTGTTCTCCAGCTCTTTGAGAGGTTAATTGCTTAGATGTACGAAGACTTGAAGAACAAAGAAGGAATAAATCAGAAGCAGGACTATGATCTGATAATGTAATTTGGTATATTCATGTACAACTCAAACAAATAAACCCCCCCTAATTGCACGAAGTCGTTGGGCTGCGCAGACGCCCTGCTGTAGGGTGCTGATGGAGAGGCCTCCTGCCAGCTGTCAAGCTGATGGCTCCTTGAGCAGGGCCTTCCTCTTGCACCTGGGATGACTTCATCCATTGGGTCCATGGGGTCTTCTCCATCTGCAGGATGTGTGCTTTGGGCTCCTGGTACAAGGAAGGAGTGAACGAGTTGGGGGATGGGGCACGAGACCTTGAAGTTCTTCCAGTCATCCTCAGATGTGACCTTTGTGTTCCTTGTGTTTGGCTGTGCTGCTTTTGGCCAGCCAGAGGTATGGCAGCGTGGGCCTGAAAGAGATCAGCTCTTGGCATGGTTTGGAGGAACTACTGAGCAACCCGATGGAGCTGTGGGCATCCCTGTTCATTGCAGGGGAGCTGGACCAGACGGCCTTCAAAGATCCCTTCCAACTCAAACCATTCTATGACTGCGTGACCTGGGCTTCTGCTGCACATCTGCATTGCCTATTGCAACCCTATGCTCATAAGGGATGCAAAGAAAAACACCTTTGAGGTCAGTCCATCACCCACGTGTTTCAGCACAGTGGAAATACCAAGCACGTTGCCCTGACACTGCTGGTTTATTTGAGCCCCACGTGTTAGCATCATGGTCATCAGCTGCGTTTCTTTAAAGCACGTCCCGATTATTGTTCTCTTTGTGTTCTCATCTGCTGACAAACTCAAGAGAGAAGGAATCTGCTGTTCCAGAGAGTTGAGACGTTCGTAGTGCTTCCACATACGCACACACAGACAAATGAATATCTCTATACAGGTGTGATGTGCTCTGGCTGCTCGTTACCTGGTGCTTGGAGCAGCCAGCCCTGCTTTCCGAGCCCGCGATGAAGTAGTTGAGCACAGAGCAGACAGGTCAGGGGAGGCGCGGGAGCGGCGGGCAGAGAATTTCCTCTGGTGGGTTATTTTATTTTGCCTAATTGTTGGTGAAATTTCTGCAAATTGGCAATTATATTCCTGGGCTGATTGCTTACCCGGCTAATTTGCAGATCTCTCATTTGGCAGCAGTGCTGTGCGGCGTTCGCTGTGAAATATGGCCTCAACCTCTACCGGCACAACTTCCCTCCTTTTAGGCACTATTAGCCTTGTGCTTGCATCACTGAGAGATGCTGATTTTTTCCTTCATTATCCCAAGGCCCAGCGGTGTTTGGAGCACTGGGGCCAGTGGTTGGCTGTTGTTCCATCCGTCTGTCCATCAGGGTGAAGTGATGTGCATGAAGCTGCAGCCAGGCTGTGCTGTGCTGGGGGTGCAGCTCCGTGCTCAAGGAGTTGAAGCTCTTATCGAAACCTCCAGGCTGTGCACGATGCTGAGCTTCCCAGCCAGGCAATGATCAAATACTGTCTGATTTTTCAACCATGAGGGTCAGGAAAATGGTGCTTTGCTTTTTCCACCCAGCGGGAGCTTTGGGGTGAAACGTCTTCATCTAGAATCTCTTCTTCCCCCCCCCCTTCCCTCCCCCTCCCCTCCGGCTCTGGGGAACTCTGAATTGATTTCAAACCTAAAAATGCCTCCCCACGCCCAACCTTTGAGGAGTCCTGAGCCTCAGCCTCCAAAGCACCGCCAAGTGGTTTTTCCACCTATTTGTCAGGCCCGTCTGAAATTGCAGTTTAATTCTCCGTATTTGCTCTTGTATTGTGTATTAAGATACAGCGAGTTTATCCAGCAGTCCAGCTGTTTTGAAGATAATTACTACAGAACTCAACCTGATGTAAAATAATCCTCCCGGGCAGGCAGCCAAGAGCCTGAGACTTATCCTCCAAAGACTGAAACCTCTCCATTACCCTTAAGAGCTGCAGAGATAGGAGCGGGTGTCTCATGACAAATATATTTTTCCTGGTAATTAATGGCGAGTCAAGAGAAGGGCTGGGGAGGGGTCTGGGGGGGGGGGGGGGGAGTGATGTGGATGGACAGACTGACGGAAGCATAGAGCACACCTGGCCAGATGTCCATCCAAAGTGACTTGCATGCCGTGCCACCACTTCCCCGGGGGACATCCGTGTGCCCCTTTGCCAAACCTCCATGCTGTTACCTCCCTGCCCCACAATGATGGATCCCATGGACTCTCCAGGTCCAGCGTGGATCCCTCAGAGCTGATGTCAGCTCAGTTGCACACACTGGTGGTTGTGCATCCCACCAATATGGGCTTTTGCTTTGCGTGGGTGCTTGCACAGTGTTTTCATTGGTTGCCAGCCTCAGCCTCCTCTGTTGGTGATGCACAGAGGCAAACCACACGTCAGCTGCATCTGCTACGAGGCAGCACTCATGCTGTCCTGGTCCAATTTTCCCTTTTTGCCATCCAGGGACATCTGTAAGATCAGTTTGCTCAGGCTATACAGAAGATCATTGTATCCCAGGTGTGCCCTGGCCCGTGCTTTAATCAGGTTTAATCAACATTCTTTCTTCTTCTGTATCCACGGGACACTGCTGGAGTCACCAGAGCTGTGCCTGCATTGTCCCAGGTTGAAAGTGGCTGTGGTGGAGACTGTCACCATCCCCATCAGGATGGCTGAGTCATAGCGGTCGGAGCCCAGCATTGCCACACGTTAATTACCACTACTTAGCTGCATGACCAACTGTGACAGTGAGCCAGTTATTTCTGCCTGTGAAGGTGGTAGAAAAAAATAGAAAGGGGGAGAAAAAAAAGGAATAGCGAAAAAAATCAACCCATCCAAAACCCACACCACACAAGTAGAGGGCTCCGGGTTCTTGGCTGTTCAGGTCTGCTAACACCGTGAGCAATAAACTCCGCTTTTCTTCTCCTCCTTTTGATTGAAGAACACTAGAAATCAGCTGGGGAGCAGGTGCTGCATTGTGTTAGATTAGCACTGATTGAATTTCTTACACAGGTGCTGATTGAGGTGCCCATCTCCCCGGTGTGCTGTGAGAGCAGGGGCAGTGGGACCACATCCTTTGGGGCTGTCAGTGGTCTCTCCTGGTGTTTTTTCTCCCCTGCTGGACCACGGAGCATCAGTGCGGGGTGAGAGAATTAGGTGAGAAGCCACCCCCACCCCTGCAGGCTGCTGGGATGCTGCAGGTGATGTTACCCAGGGGAGGTGGTGATGCTTTGGTGGGCTGGAAAGCTGTTTGGAGAGGAGCTGGGAGGATACTCAGCCCAGCCAGGCTCTCTCCAGAGGCGTTTTCCTGGGACTGAATGCCCAGCTCAGCGCCTTCATTTTCATCTCCATTCAGGAGATCAGGTGTGGATGCACACATTGACTTATTCCGATGTTAGCATTTAAGTGCCATCTGCTCTATAAACATCCCCATTGATTTGCTCTATCAAAAGGGCTCCCGCTCTATTTCTTTTGCTGCAGCCTCATATTTTCTTATGAAGATTTCTATTAAGCTAATAATGGCTGTTGGCCACCGGAGGCTAAGGCTGATGCTTTCTGATCTTCTCTGCTGCAATGGGCACGAGGATAACATCTTCTCTGTAGCCCTGGGAAGGTGTCAGGGGGCATATTTGCTCAGTAATGATGCTTGTGTTGTCTTGCAATGGGAGCACGGTGCCTGAGGCAGTGGGTGGTTTCCCATAGCTGTGTACAGACATATGGAGAAATGTAATCTATAGGCATAGGTTGGCAGAGATAACAGCAGGAACAGGTGGATGTGCGGAAGAGAGAGTTGGGTGCTTGTTATTTTCATATCTCTCACAAGGAAGAATTGAGTCAAGGCAGAGAGCATCTCAGCAAATAGATCGGGGCCAGATGCCACCGCAGGAGGCAAAAATCTCATTTCAACACCCCGTCTACTTTTTTGGTGTGGGGGGGTGAAGATGTCTGCACACAGATGTGCGTGTGGAAGGACCTGGTAGAACCTCCTGATCAGCTGCTGGTGGCTGACCAGCTGGTCTGCTGGGAGCAGAATGAGAACACAGTGAGTCCCTGGAGGAAGGGGCTCTGGTCAGGGTTGGCAGTGAGCTTGGGCCAAAGGATCTGGGGGTGGTGGCGGTCACAGGGGCTGCACAGAGACGGGGGGCTGTGCGTGTGCTGCACTGCATCAGTGCTGCTCTGTGCAGCTTCACCCCTCGGGGCTGCACGGCGAGGGTTAAGTCTGGAGTTGTGATGCTTCGCAAAGCCAGCGCCCGCCTTCTTCATCATCTTGTTATTATTCTAATGTCTGGGAGCTGCAGTCATGGACCAAAACACCATTAAACTCTCTGAAATGGAGTAACAAGACAGCCCCGGCCCTCACAGGCTTATTATCTTCGCAGATGGATATTTTATATTTAGCAACCTCTAATGTATCAATTTGGGCTTTGATTTTTCATGGGGACCGGCTTCTGTTCTGGTGCTGGGGCAGAGGGAGCAATGCTGTGGGGGAAGCAGAGGGGAGAAGCCCTCCTGGCACTGGGCTGGGGGGGCTTGGAGGGTGGGAGGGGATTCCTGGTTTCCTGGTGGTCTGTGGTGTGTTGGAACCGTGCTGAGATCGCCTGGGGAACCCCGGCAGTGCGGTAGCAATGGGCCTGGCAATTAATTAAATGTGCAGAAATGGAGAGCTGGTGGCGGAAAGGGAGGTGGTGGGAAAAGGAGCAGAACAAATGTAAGTCGAGTCGGGCCGTGGGGATGCGGCTGAGGCTGCGCTGGCATTGCTATGGAAATTGCTGTTGCTGTGTCCTTGGCAGAAGAAGAGATGTGAGTTGGAGGTTCCTGCATCCGGAAGGGTTGGGGTGGCCCTAAAACAGGAGCTTGGGTTCGATCAGGAAAGGTAGAGTCACACAGCCCCAGTAGGACAGGAGGGAGAGGGAAAACAGCTGATGGCCCAGATGAAATCCCAGCAGAATGGGATGAAGACAAAGTGCCTCCCATCATCCTCCTGCAGAATAAATCTCAGAGCTGACGGTGCTGATGCTCAGCCCTGCCCTGGGGATCTGCTGTCCCATCCCCACCAGCACGCACTGCAGATGCCCTGGTACCACGGCTAATGTGATGCTTTACGTTGTTGGGAGAGGATTAGAGGAGCCGCGTGCTTTGCTGGCCTGTTTCTAATTTGCATATTTAACGAAGCGGGAGCTCCGCCAGGTTCTGTTCTTTTGTGTTTACTTCTGAAGAGCTGTGTTTATTTCCAATGATTACAAATAAATCTCTTCTGCCTTTGCTCCAGTCGCCCCGAATAAAAGGCATTCAGAGCCACGTTCAGAGCCTGCTAGCTCTGTCATTGGAGCAGGTACTGGAAGAGAGGGAAAAATCCCAGCAGGAATCCCCTGCAAACATAATTAACGATGGCTTCTCGTACTGGGTGCATGCTCTGCCCTTTGGACAGGTGCTTTTGGCTGGAAATTTCCCATGCTGAAATATCATGCTGTCACTATTGAGGGGGTGCAACAGCCCAGTGGGGGCTGTGCCCCTTCAGCATCCTCACTGACCCATCTGCATTTGGGGTATCCTGACTGTATGGGCATCCCTTGTCCCTGCAGCAGGTGCCAAAGCTACCCGTACCCTGCTGGGAAGATGGAGCACACTCAGCCCGTGGCTGTGGCCATGTCCTCATGTCAGGTTC
The DNA here is from genome assembly GCF_023343835.1 of Lagopus muta. Taxonomy (NCBI): domain Eukaryota; kingdom Metazoa; phylum Chordata; class Aves; order Galliformes; family Phasianidae; genus Lagopus; species Lagopus muta. Next base: position 2,128,934 of record NC_064454.1, on the reverse strand, counting down.
CTCTGCTCCATCGTGGCTCCAAGCTGCTTCTCCCTCGCTCCTGATCTGGGTCAAATATTTTAGCTTCAGAAAACTGGGTCAGCCGACACGTTTTGCGACCGATTTTGGCATCTCCATTTGTCATTTGGAAGAGATGTGTAGCCTACAGGAGTGAAAAATGGTTTGGGGTTGAAGGGCTGTAAAAGTATTTAAAAGAATGGATTTGTTTGTTTGCATGAGGAAGAGAGAGGGTTGCGGGTCGATGCGCAGACGAGCATCTCCCCTTAGGCTCCTGCTCTCCTTTTGCCCTGCTTTGCAGCTGCAAAAAGACTGTGCTGCCCCAGCATTCTGGAGATATCCATCCTTTGGGTTATTTTGCACCCGCAGATCCCTGTTTGGAAGCCTTGCTTTACTCCCCTAACTCTTCATATGTCATTTATCCCTTGGAAAGACTCGTACTGCCCCTGGTGTGTTATTTCCCTCACCGTGGGGCAGCCCCAGCTTGCAGATGCCAGCCTTTGCCTCGCTGCCACTGCAGGGAAGGGCTGAGATGTGCACAGGGGAAGGCTGGGAAGGAAGGCAGCAGGTGTCATTTTGCATCCCATGCATAGGGAAAGTGCTGTCAGTGTCATTAATGAGGCTGGGCAGGCGCCTGCCATGGGAGCAACGCAGGGGTCCCCGCTAATAGGGGCGGGAGGAGGAAGATGGTCACACAGCGCTGCCAAACACAAAGGCCATGTCGGAGGAATTATTCGTATTGTTGACACTAAGTGAAATAATTCCTCGGAGAAACTTCAAAATTAGCATTTACGGATGAGGAATGGGTGCAATTAGAGGGGAAGAAGCAGAGCATCGGTGCCCCCAGGTCCCTCCCTCATGCATCTTCCCGCTCTGCCATGCTTGGGTTCATTGCCCTCGACTCTCATGGGGTGCTGGCATTGGTACAGCCGCTGCCATCCCCCTGCAGAGCAAAGGGATGAATGTGGGGCTGGGGAGATGTTGCTTTCTTGAGGCTGTGTCTGTCAGTGGGGTGCAGCGTGGGATGGAGCTCAGGCAATGCACGGCATCCAGGTCCTGCCCTCAAACCCCAGCAAAATGGGCTGGTGGAGAGCAAGCATGGTGAGGTGCTACAGGTAGTGAGGGATCTCTGCTCGAGGGAGTTGATGGTTTGAGCGGGGTGGACATGGAGAGGATGGAATAGGTTGTGTTGCATGAAGAAGTGCTGCAGAAGGGAGCCAGGATGAGGCTGCGGGTTTGAGCTGATGCCTGCATCTCCATTCAAAGCTGTTCCCCTGCCTCGCTGTCTCCAGGTGAGCCATGGAGACAGGAAGGGGTTATTTCCCTCCTGCCTGACACATGCTTTATTTTCTTTTGTCCCTTCTGGACTCGTAACAGAGCGATTCTTCTGGAGATGGATATGGTGCCTCCAGGAGACTGTTAATGTGGGTTTGTCTTTGTTCTTAATTAGATCCCTTCAAGGGAAAACCTCCTGGCCCGTTTTATTATCCAGCTTTGTCAGAGCTTGTCTGCTTTATCTAAACACTTTGAAGAAGTCTCTTTACCTGTTTGCTTACTGGAGACATTATCATAATCCTGGTCAATTGGAAATAGGTAGCAAAGGCGGCTCAGAGACGAGGGAGTGCTGGCAGCTTAGCTGCTAATGGATATCGCTTTCTGAGCCTGATGAAGAAGTTGGCAGGGCGCTCTGTGCGTTGGGATGTGTGTTGGTGTTTGCTGTCACCCAAAGCAGGGAGGCTCCGTGGGTCGGCTCTCCGCGTTACTGAAGCACAACGGCTTCCCAATCCTGTTCACTCGGAGTCTTTTTGATGGAGATCCTTTCCTGTGGGTAAAAGGAAGGGTGATGCTGTCCTCGTTCCGGCCCACAGGAGCACATCTGTCTGTGTTATGGGACTGGTGGAGGTTTGGCTTCAAGCCCCAGATGCGGGCAGGAGATGCAAAACGAGCAGCCTGGGCTGCCGGGGGTCGTGTGCCCACCCCAAACAGCCCCAGTTCAAGTGAGCTGGAGCCTGTGAGTGGTGTTTGAACATTCCCAGAGACGGCACAAGCGCATCTTCCTGTCACTTCAAACCCTGCTCCTTGTACTTCACCCCTAATGAGGGGACCCGGGAGTACCTCGGAGGGCTTTAGTCTGGATATTTATATGAGCGCAGACATGCAAGTTGTCTGTTTTACATATTACTGCCCTGATTTTTCAGTGCACGCAATGAATAATTTACAGAAACCGTGTGTAAGTATCTCTTTATTATTCATTATAATGAAGTGAGACAGCAGTAATAGTCCACTAGACTGGAATCCCCCAGGGCTGAACTTAACTAGGCTGTGCTTAGCTCTCCCCCAGTTAATTTGAATGGAGGACTTGCTTTCCCATAAAGGGCGATGCCTACGCTTGGCACGAGGCCACCTCACCTCCCTGGTGATGGGACAACCAGGACAACACCTGCCCTGCAGTGTGCATTTCTATGGCAGTGGGGGCATGAGGATGCTCGGGCTCCAGGAGTGCCCTCAGAGCCATTGGGTTTTCTGGGCATCTGCATCCAGTGCAGATGTACAGCTCCTACATGGGGAAAGGGACTTGTTTGCAGGAGGATGTATTGCTCACTCCTCCAAACCAAAGACCTATGGGGAGCCCAAAACACACCATGCATTGCCCCATCTCTCTGCTCAATTAATAATCTGCATCGAGACGATGCTCAGCAAGCCTGGCATGGGAGGCATATAGCACCCAACCCTTGCGTGCTGGGGATGGGGCAGCCCTGCTGCCCACCTCTGAATTTATGGTCGTGTGGGAAGGAACGCGTGAGAGCTGCCTGATTGACTTCAGTGCCTTGCCCTAAGTTGCTGCCAGCGTGAGTTGTGCCTGGGGTTGTTTTTTGGTTTGCTTTCACGCTGAGAGAGCTCTCCGACCGCAGTCCTCAGGTGGGGAAGGCAAAGCTCCCGAGGAACGCTCAGCTCTTAATTTACCCAAATGCACCGTGGTTTGGCTGCGGGTACCGTGGAGGCAGCGAAGGCCAGGAGTAAATAGATCGAGGAAAATCTATCAAACAGAATGAAAAAGCCAAGTTCTCAGAGAACATTTTAATTCCTCTTTTTATTCCCTTTCCCCGGTTCTTCCGTGCCAAGCGTAAGTCAGCGCCGCGGACCGGAGCTCCCCAGCCTTCGTGCTTCTTGTGGAAGGAGGGAGCCAGGCAGGAAATAAATAATTGCAATGACTGCGTTGTGTTTTCAAGGCACTTGTAGGATTTACAGCTGCTTATCCAAATGTTCCCTTCTCTTCCTGCGTGCTGGCTCGCCGTCTCTGGCTCTTTCTCTTCTTCCTCTCTCGGTGTGTGCCGGCCGCTCTCCCCCGCCGTGGCGGTGTATATCACACTGGGATGGCTCGAGGGCTGTGCTGACAAGCCAAACTGTCAGCAAATTTTACAGCTTCATCTCCAATCCTGGGCGAGCGGGGGATGCGGGAAGCCTTTGCGGCGCGTGGAGGTCAAACCTAATGGGATTTTCATCTGCGCCTCCCCAGAGCCATGGGGGAAAAATAGAAAGGAAAATAGGCAGCACCGTCTTCTGAGGAATCTTCCCATGATGGGGGATGCAGGCGGTGGTGGGAGGGTTGCACTGCCTTGGTGTGCAGCGTGTGTGGGGCGTGCAGTGCCCATAGCAGCTGTAGGGGGTGGGGGGATGGTGATGATGCTCCCATCCACTTTTGGGAGCTCTGTGTGTGTGTGTTGGCACTGGGTTGGTGACCTTCCTGCTATTCTTTCGCAGGTGTACCGTGGATGACAGGGTGACGCGGGTAGCGTGGTTGAACCGCAGCACCATCCTGTATGCTGGCAATGACAAGTGGTCCATAGACAACCGCGTGGTCATCCTCTCCAACACCAAAACCCAGTACAGCATCAAGATCCACAACGTGGATGTGTACGATGAGGGGCCCTACACCTGCTCTGTGCAGACAGACAATCACCCCAAGACGTCGCGCGTCCACCTCATCGTGCAAGGTAAGTCCTAACGTTCGCGGTGCTGGCCTTGAGCTGAGTGTTGACGAAGAGTGCCAGAGGGTTTGGAGGCCCTCTTGGTGATGGAGATTTTGGGTGGTCAGTGGCATGGGGCAGGGATCTGTGCAAGTGTTTGCTACGTCTGGGAGGAGATGAACTCAGGTTGCCCATGCCTTGCTGTGTTGTGTGGTTGTGGCACGGGGAGGAGAACACCTGGAAACTGAAAGTGAGGCTGGCATCCCCCTTTTCCTACCATGTGGCTCGGTTTGCTGCACTGGGGAGTTGTTTGTAAGATGCTTCTGGAAGGCTGAAGGCAAAGAACTGTCAGATGTGGTGGAGAAATGGATTCAGAGAGTACAGGGAATCAAAGAGCACAGAGAAATGGATTCGAAGAGCACAGGGCTGTAGGAAAGATGGCAGATGGTGTGTGGGGGGGGCTTCAATGATCTTTTGGCATGGGGCTTCATAGGAGAGCATGTTGGCATAGCAGCTGATGTTGGTTTCAAAATTGGCATCCTCAGATCTCATCATCTGGGGGATTCGTGGTGCTGGCAGATCAGGGTGCCTGTAGCAGCATGGGCTGCAGTGAGGTGTTTGGGGGCCTTTCTTGCACCAAACATGTCTTTGCCTTGGTCAGATGTTGGCCTCTCAGCTTGCTTGTCTCACCCTAGCATGCGTGCTGCTTCCCAACCTTCCCACCTGCCAACACTGCCAATGGAAGCAGACCGAGGACCACTTGGAGGCATGATGTGTGGGAACCAAGCTTAAGCCCACCAGTAAGATGGACCCCATAGAGTGCTGGTGCTGAGCCAGTTATGAAGCACGCTGGCATATTTCCAGGGGGATCTTGGTTTGCTGGAGGTCACCACCAGGCTCCCCAGCTCCGGTGGATGGTGCCTCTGATCCTGGCTCCTTTGCAGCAGCTATCAGCTTTTGTCCAGTCTGTAGATTAATTTTTCAGAGTTAGTGTTAGTTCAGGTTAGATAAAGATAATGAAAGTTTCCTAATCCTCTTAAAGAAGATTTATCTGGCTGAGTAGAAAGCTCTCAGAATACAATAAAGCGTGTATAAAACCAGGACCTAATCTTTCCTTTAATTTCAAACAGCTGATGGGTATTGATTTTGCAATGAGCAAATCTGTAAAATTTCTCAGCCTCAACATGTCTCTGAGAAGCCCCCAACACGGATATGTATATATTTATGTATCTTTCTCATTTGGAAGAGGCAGGGTTCGATACGGCCACCGATCAAAGCGGGGAAAACCTCACCCAGCCTGTCAGCTGTCCTGCGAGGTGTGAGAGATGGGCGACTTGCTGCTTCCACGGGCTGCTGTGTGCCTGTTTGCTGCCAAATCTCCATAGGAGTTTGTAGTGGGGCTCTGCTCTGAGCGTGCTGGGCTGTCCTGGGGTGCTGGTGGTGCAGAGAGGGCAGGATGTCGCTTGGAAAGAAGGGAGCAGAAAGATATCAGAGCATTCCCTCCTCCCCCCTTAGCGATTTGCGTACCAGCCACCCGTCTGCAAAGTTTAATCTGTTTACCCTGTCTGCTCACTAATAGTGCTAATCCATCCAGTCAACACCTGTGAAGCATCCGAGCTCTTTCTGCCTGGTGGAATGACACCCGCCTCACCCCTCGCCCTGCAGAGGCTTGGGATGGATGGCTTTGGTCACACACAGCAGAGCCTGCTCTTGGCTCCTACCACCCCAAACGTTCCTTCCCTGAGGTTCTGGTGGCATCAGGGCTGGTCAGGTTGTGCAGCATGCAGGGCTGCTGCTGGTTCTGCCCATGGAGCACAGGCTTTTCCGTGTGCTGTATGAGCAAACAGCCTGAAATGAGCATGAGAGCAAGAGAGATTACATCTCTTCCTCTTCTTTTCCCCTCTTCATGCTCTGGCTCGTAATAAATCTCCAGCACCTAACACCCAATATCTTGCCTCGTAAAATCCCCGTGCGATTATCTTATCTCATTAAAGCAAGGCCAAAAATCCTTTTATTCCACGAAGATGTTGGTGCCAAGTGCTGGTGCTTGGAGTGTGCTGCAGCGGAGGAGAGCGTGGGCAGAGCAGCCTGCAATGCACCTCCAAGGCTCAGAGGGGGAAAGCAAGGGATGGTCGCATCCAGAGCACTTGTCTGGTCCCCAGGGATGGAACCACCACCTTATATTGGTCAGAGCTGTCCCAGTGTCAAATGTGGGTTCAGGACTACAGAGCAGGCACTGTCCTGGTGGCACTCCCCACCCAAGCAGGCAGTAAGGACCAGTTAGCATCCGTGTTCAGGTCAATTAATTTATATTTGTATTTTGCACAACTAAAAGTTGCCCGGATAGATTATTGATTCTTTGTCCCTGTATTCAATTTGGTTTTAATTGCGCTACTGCAGGGCCAGACCTTCCCTCCTAGCAACCCGGCGATAAATCTGCCAGCGAGTCACAATCAACAGTAAATGTGTCTCTTCGTGTCGTTATTAATATGTCTCTGGGATTGGTTCATTACAGCAGTTAACAGCACTTTGTAAGAGCGGGGATGGCGGGAGGCCAGGCAGCTTTTTTTTCTCTCCCTGTGACGACAGGATGGAGGCTGATAGGCACATGTGTGGTGTTTTGGTGCTTTGGGGGGGGTTGCAAACACAGGGAGAGCTGGGATTTCATGTGGTGTAAGAGAGAACGAGCTGCCTAATCCCTCTCTTATCATAAAGAGCTTGAAATGAGGATGCTGTTGGGCCGTTGCTGGAGCAAGGAAGCCCAAACAGAGCTCGTAGGGGTGAATGGGAGGGGAGTCTGCATAGCAGAGCAGCTCTGATGGCACTAATGACACCAAAGGAGCTGTAACTTCTCTGTCAGAGCAATTAGTAGGAAGCAGAGAGTTTTGCCTGCATTGAACTGTTGACGAATGTAGCCAGTAGATGTGAAGGCAGGCTGCTCCAGAGTGATGGGTGCTGGGGAGCCCTGCTGTCCCAAGGTGCAGCCCTGTTCCCAGAGGTGCAGTGGGCCAGGATGGGCCAGGAGACCCTGCAGAATGGTTTTGGTGCCAGGAGCAACAGGCAGGGCATAGCTGTGCTTCCTTGACATGGGCTGCTGCAGCAGCCAGGGGGTGTTTCTGCCTCGAGTGCAGAGCTTGGCATCAGTGATGTGGTTGAGACTGTAGATGTTAAAGAATAAGGCAGGTTTCCTTCTGGGAGTGGAGGCTGGGGATGGGATTGAGGGGAAGGCAGCAGCAGAAGGGCTGATGGAGCACAGGGAGTGGTAAGAGGTGGGAGGAGGTGATGGGAAATCAGGCAGCAGGAGTGAGATGGAGCCTCTCCCAAGCACAATGAACGGTTAAACAAGAGGTTGCAGTGATGCTGCAGAAGCGAGGCATGGTTGGGTGGTGTCACTGATGCAGCAGAGCATCCTGCAGGCACGATGGGGGACTTTCTTCCATGGTTTTGCATCGGGTCCGGAGAAATGCAGAGCGGGGTTTGGGCTGAGACCTCGGGGATATCTTCTAACAGGGAGGAAGTCCCCATCTGCAGGTATTTCTGAACACTTCCTGGCTCTTGCTACTCTGTGTTTGGGCCAAAGCAGCTTTGCATAGCGTGGCATTGCACCGGGATTGGAGCGCTGCAGCTGGTGGAGATCTCAGCAGTGATCCCCGGTGCTGCCCATCCCTACCCAACAGTGGTCTTTTGTACTCTTCAGATGTCCTCTGTTTCTGATTTATTTGGAGAACCCTCCTCTGTTCTGCCTTAATCCCGCTCACCATAGATTTTTCATTAAAGCCTCTCCCAGCTGTCTGCATCGTTACTGTTAGTTTCTGGTCGGTGCAATCCATTTTCCTGTCTGGGCGTTTTGCTGCTTTCCTCTCCCCATGGGCAGGATGGCTTCTGAAGGACCACAGCCTTTGTTCTTGGCAGCAGAGAGCTGGGTGTGCATCTCCTTTCAGCAGTACCCCCCTGAATCCACGTAAAGGCAGTGCCCTGAACCAGGTCCTGTGTCAATAGTTGCATCCTCTGCCTTTCAACGTGGCGCTGACAACAGCTGTAGCTCTTCAGCGAGCTTCTCTCAAGCAAATGGAGTCTTTATTTTTTCTTTCTTCCCAGTAACAACCGACTTCTTCTCGACTCTCTGAAAGGGCAGCCCCCCCACACCAGCCTCATTGAGCTGTTCTCCCCTAAGACAGGCTGTGCTGCGGGCCCCCCCTCCACCTCCGATTGCACAAGTGATGCTTTTAAACTTGCTTTTATCGTGCTACCTTTGATATCCAGGCAGGAGCTGAGACTGTGATACTTATTAAAACCTTACCGGGAGGCTGTGTGGCAAATAGCAAAGCAAGGGGAGCAGCTCAGTTGTAGTAGAGCTGATAAAATGCTGTACGTGCAGAAAGTGCTTCACACGAGTGTCAGTGGTTTTGCTTATTATTAGGGCGCAGGAGAGTTTGACATGAGGGTTGTGCACGTGGTGAACAGCAGCTGCAGCTCAGCCTGGAGAATGAGCAGGGCAGGATGTGGCCTCTGCAGCAGGCTCACTGCTGCCCTTGGGTGCTTTATCTGCACTTGGGATGCTAAGGATCAGAATCAGGAAGGTTGGAACCCCCACTGTGCCCACTGACCACATCCCTGTATCACATCCCTGTGGTTCTTGGACGCCTCCAGGGATGGTGACTGCATCACTTCCCTGGGCAGCTGTGCCAGTGCCTGACCACTTGCTTGCTCCTTAATGGGTTATTATTTTTGTCTGCTTAAGAGAAAAGGCAATAATGAGGAAGACAAAGACTGAACAGCGGAGCCTGGTGAAGTGCTTGCAGCTGGGGCATGTCTGAGAAGGAGCCTGGGGGTCCCTCTGCCCATGGAGGTGGTCCACAGGGGCCTTATCCAGTACCCTCTAGTGGAGGATAAATGGAGTTTATCCATCCAGGATAGCAGTGTCCAGCTTCTGTTTGTCCAGTGCAAAAGTGGTTCCTGCTGCATTGTGTGGTGTGCAGGGATCAAGAGCTTGCAAGGAACAGATCACACGTTGTGCTTGGGGCACATCTCTACCTTGCTGGGTGATGCCTGGTGTGCGAAGCAAACTGTTCCTTCCCTACCCATCCCGAATGCACCTCTCATTATGGTATGGTGCCCATGGGCTCTGCTCTGGCAGTGAGAGTGCCAGGAGGTGCTCCTCTCCTCACCCTGAGCTTTTCAGAGGCTCAGCCCATGTCCTTGGTACCTACCCAAGCTTCTCTTGGCATTTTTGGAAAAAGTGCACCAAAAATGATGTGTGTTGGCTGAGTTTTCAGGCTAAGGTGGCCCAGCAATGGGCGGAGGAGGCTCCTTGTTTGCTTTTCTCTCCTCTCGGTGCTGCAGCCATTCATCAGGTGGGCCAGCAAACGGCACAGCGAAGTTTGGACACACTCCTTATCCGAGTGCATCTTCCCCTTCATCGCTCCTCGGGGTCTCATTTGGTGCTTTGTTGATGACTGTTTGGAGGTTTGGCTCTGGCTGCACTGGGTTAATCGTCCTGGTGGGGAAAAGCGAAACGGTGATTTTAAGCAGAAAACTCTTCCGTAGTTTGGCTTCGTAGCAGTGGGGATGGAGTGCAGGAAAATAGAGAAAAATCAAAAGGCTTTTAAGAGGAAAAGGGAAAAAAAATCACTTAGGCTGGAAAGAAGTCTTCCCAGCAGGAGCACAAGGCAAGAACACATAATGTCCATGGCAGTTAAACTAATGTTTCACATTTCCTTCTCTGGGGGTATTTGCACAGGTGGGGGTGAGGATGGAAGGGGCCTGAGCCATTTGCTGAGCAGTTTATTGAACTACACACCGGATGGCACAAGAGGGGAAAAAACGAACCATGAGCAACTGCAGGGGGAAAATCAATTGGCATGTGCACTGTTAGAACAAGTGGGAGATGCTGCTTTTTCATTCCAAAGTATGGGGGCTCTGGAAACTGCCACGTAAGGGAGGAGAAATCTTTGCAAGTGGCCAAAATGTGGAGTGAGTCTCGTGGTAGCATCGTGCTGCAGGAGATGGGGGCTGGAGAGGGGTGGTGGCAGCAGGAGAGGAGCTGCTGGAGCATGCAGTGAGGTGCCATTGCAGAGGGGAAATGCTTTCTCTAAGGATGAGCTCATAATACAGCCTTCACCTGGTTCTCCCCAGGTCAGAAGAGCTCATGTCTCTCCTTGAGCCCATAGATGGCAAAATAGGTAGGTGTGAAAACAACTGGAGTTCAAAGATGAGGATGGCTCAGAGGAAAACAGGAAGGGTAGAAATGAATGAAGAGTAAGATAACTGGATGGGAAAGAGGAGAGAAGAGAAGCCCAGAGACTTGTACTACGAAGGGAAGAGAGAACAAAGTGTGTGCATGCAGGAAAGTGCCCAGGAAAAAAAGAGCAGAAGACAACAAAGGAGAAAAATGAAAGAATAATGAAGGCATAAAGAGGGGGGAGGTCTTGGAAGAGAAAGAGCCTGGCTTGCAGGAAGAGCCACCACCCTGGTGTGAATGGCTACATTGGGAAGGGAAATGGGCATTGGGTTTGCTAAGGGTGGTACTGTGAGATGCCCTGGAGGAGGTAGGATTTCAGCTGTACAGAGGGGTTGGGTCTTGTTCAGTGGAATTAAGGACATGGGGACTCGTGAATTTGCATCTGTAAATGCATCAGCAGTCTGGGTGTTGGAGCAGGAAAGTCACACATGTGTGGTTGTAGGTGGGGGATGAAGGGCAGAGCAGTGTGGGGAGCAACCAAAGGGTTAAGGGAAGATGCTGAATGCTGGGGAATCAGTGCTGCAGTGGCACGTGTTGGGAACCTGAGGCTTTTGAGCTGAAAAGAGAGCAAAATGTCCTTAGAGTGGCTGGGAGAGAACACCAGCCTGAAATCTAGCTGGGTACAGGGAGAAGGCTGTGACTTTCAGCCATAGGGGGGTGATGCGAAAGCATCCTCAGGCTCCTAAAAAAAGGAAGGGAAAGCCCCAAAAAGCAGCTGGCAGCGGGCAGGTCAGAGCAGCAGGATGTGCTGCAGGCATCGGGAGCTGACAGAACAAAAGAGTGTCAGCAGCTGGATTAATTACTGCAAAAAGCAAAAAATGGCAGAGCGGGGGGAGGACGGGAGAAGTTGTTTCCCCATTATATTCCCAAACAGAAAGAACGTTTTTATCGCGCACACAAATAGCTCCCTGGGAAGCACTTTTGCTTCCTAATTGTTCATAAATTTACTGACAGGTGGTTACACAGTAGGTATAACACTCTGAGTTTTGTTTTTATTGCTTGCACCGTCTCAGTGCGAAGACGTGGAGAAAAAGGGTGCGTGGTATGCAGGTGGGAGATGCTGCATAGTGAAGGCAGCTCTACGCCCATGCTTTAATTTTGTGGTTGTTTTGTTTGCTCGTGGTCTCTGGTACATTCAGACTGTGGTTTTGCATGGGTGGTGGGGTCTTTAATGGTGTGTTTATCCCACTGCTTTGTCCCATTGAGTGTGACTGCAGCCCGAAGGTGTCGTGGTCCGACCATGCATGGTGCTGGGGGTGTCCACATCCCCCAGAAGAGGGGCAGGAAGGGATATGAGAGGCAGCTGGAGATATGGGACATGCCATGTGATGCTTCCAGGCTCCTAAGGTGTCTGGATGAGGCTGTGAGAGGCATGGCTTAGTGACATGGTGGGGATGATTTGACAGTTGGATGTGATGATCTTAGTGGTCATTTCCAACCTTAATGATTCTGTGATTCCTTATAGAGTGCTTGTGGTCAGTTTTCTTCACTCCCCTTGGCTGCACTTGGATTGTTTTCAGGAAGGGAGGCAGGAGAAGAGATGTGGTCACTGAGGGAGTATCAGCCAGGCAGGGAAACCTCATCTGTGCTGTGGAGATGATTTGTTTGAAGCATGTGGGTTGTGGTGATTGCCCAGCCTGCACCTTGTGAGGTGTGCTTTACCTGGGAAAGCACTGGGAGGGCAGCATTTATGGGTAGGAGAAGGGAAAGGGGAAACTTCCCCCCAGATAGAGCATTTTTAGAGTGTGCAAGGTGATGGCATGATGTGCTGCTCTCTGGGCTGAGAAATTTGACGAAAACCATCCTGGTGCCCAACCTGTAGCTGTCAGATGTGCTTAATCTAGTGTTGATAAAATCAGTGCCGACGAGCATCGTGGTTCATCAGAATGGGGTTGATGAGAGGTGGTAATCCTGGCTGTCAACGAGCAGCACTTTGGTTAAAGCCTTAATGTGCCCCTTCCCAGGGTGCCAGGCAGGATATTGAGTGCATGTATGTGGGGTCCCTCTTGGTGGGCAGCCCTGGGTGGGCTGCATGGGTGGGTCTGCATCTCTGTGTGCTGGATGGGCTGTCCCAGAAGGACTCTGTCCCTGCAGGGTGTCTGGGAAGCCATCCAGGTGTGCGTCCTGATGCTTCAAATCGGCTGTCCATCCTCGTCTGGCAGTAACGAGAGGGAGATATGTGACTAGCAATGGGAAGAGATGAGAGGTCCATAAATACTGGAGAATAAATAAAAGCATTAACATTTAATGAAAGAGGGCGGCAGCTCTCCTGTCAGATCTGTCCCTGGAAAGAGGAAAAGGAGAGGCTGGGGGGGGGAGCAGGAGGTGCTTTTGTAACCAGGGTAGCACATGGGGACCTCAGGAAGCACGTGCAGTTTGTGTGTGGTATTCAAGGATGCCCACATCTGGCATCACTGTGTGTTGCACCACTGGTGCCAGCTGTAGGCAGACACCATCCCTGTCTTGAGCTGTGTATGAGAGGGGACCCGAAATGCCAAGATCCAAACAGGTGTTGGACACCCAGATGTTGCATCTGGGTTATGTTGAAAGGTGCTGCCTTAAAGGTCTGTCTGTGTCCAGGGTGGCAGCAGCAGGAGCCAAAAGGCACTCTGGAGAAAATCCAGCAGAAGGAGGGATGCACAAAGTGAGCAGCAGTGTCCTGTGCCACTTTGCATGGGTAAAACAGGTCAGCTCGCCTCTTGGAGTGCTGTTTTGGGGCAAAAAAGCCACCAAGCACACCCAAGTGACCCCATGCTGTGCCAGCAAATAGGGCAGGGCATTCATGGATGCCCAGCGGTGTGCAGAGCCCATAGGCACCCATCTTATCCCACCTTCTCCCAGGTGTAAGAAGAGGTCTCTTGGAGTGGTTTAGGAGCTAATGATCCGGAGGGACATCAGTGGCTCAGCTCTGTGCGTGCGGCGTTAATGATCTCACAGCTAAAAACAGTCAGCTTGGGGCAGCGAGCGTTGCTGGTGGGGATCTGGGATACAGAGTGGCCAAAAGCCAAGCCAGCTCCTGTCTGTTTGCACGCTTCTGTGTCGCTCTGAGTCAATAAGCAGGCAGTAATTACCGAAGAGCCGCCTCTCAGTGCACAGATTAGCAGGAGAAGGCCATGCCCCTTGCAACAGCCATCCCCCGTCATCGCTGAGAGTCTTGCAGCATCTCCAGCCATTTTGCAAGGAGTTTGCTGCAGAACAGGAGCAAAGCTGAGCCCGGAGGATCGGGGCAGCCCTGGCGTTTGGCAGGGTTTGGGGGCGAGGGGAGGCACAGGGTTTTACAGCCCCCAAGGGCATCAGCAGGAACCGCTGTGCGGCCGTCTCCTGTACCCAGCGTAAAACATTAATCGGCGCGTCGGGCAGTGCGGGTCTTGAGCGGTAAAGGAAGGAGATAAATCACGGGCTTATTGTTATTGAATTTAGTGGCATCACTTTCACATTCAATTTCTCTCGCCCGCTTTCCGAACAAACAAGAAATTACAGCCCAAATGTATTTTTTTGGCCTGGCGAACGTTATGCATTAACTTCCCCCTGATTAATATTACACGGGATGGAGGCAATGCTCCGCGGGCCACGCACTGCTCTGGCGAGAGCACGGGATTTGCTGCACATCCATTGTGCTCTTAAAAGTGGTCTTTTAAATAGAAAACAAGACTGCTAATAAGGGGATAGAGTTCCTGTGATGCTGGTTTGCTTTACCTCTGTAGCTGGCATCCACATTGGTGTGACCTCGGTGTGGTGGGAGCCAGAGCTGTGTTTTGGTGGCTCTCTCTGGGAAGCTGTGTCTTGTACCAATGGCAGTGTATTTTGGGCAGCATCTATGCCCCAGTTTTTGGCAGCACCTGTGCCTCTCAACGAACTGAGGGAGCTGGTTTAGTGGGCATGGTGGTGATGGGTTGACTTGATGATCTTAATGGTCTTTTCCATTCCATGATCTCACCCCTTTTCCCTTGAGTATCTTATTATTGGTGTGTTGTGAGGTACGTTTGGGCTAACGAGGCAAGGCAAGGTGAGCTGCAGTAAAGTGCATTACATGTGTCAGGAGATGGCACTCCATGTCCCTGCCTGAACGCCGGCCCCGGTTTTGCTGCTTCTCTGACTGCTAACAGGTTTGCCCTGGGATCATTTATTATGTTCTATATTTAGTGACAGGAGTGTCATAAAGCTGGATATTAGCTGCATACGGGATGTAGGACAAGGAGAGGGCCCTCAGTGGCTATTGCAAAAAATCAAAGATAGCCAAAAAATAGCTTGCTGTCAGCAGGTAAATGAATAGCAATGATAGTACCCACAGCAGTGCTGTCAGTCCCACTGATCTGTGTAGGTGCTGGGAGGACAGGAGAGCTTTTTGCCTCCATGGTGATCTCCTGCTGTGTGGTTGTGCGGGTGCTGTGGCCTTACCTGCAGCATGCAGGTAATGATGGACTGGCCCTGCAGGTCACTGTTAGACCACTGTCGTGTTTGCTCCCTGTTACCCTGCTCTTAGGTCCTGTTTGCTGTCTCCTATGTCCCTGCACAGTCCCAGCTCCTTCCCGCCCTTCTTGTGGCTAAAAGCAAAGGCAATGGCAGCCTGCCCTTGAGGCTGCAGCCAGCAGCTGGTGGGATCTATAGAAATGCAATCAGGTCCCTTGGATGTCCTCCTGCCAGTCCATGTAACCTCATAGGCAACGATTGCCGTGGCGGTTGGGTATCGATGCCGGCGATGTTCCCGTGCTCTCAGGGACACCCAGCCCTGTGCATCCCATGGGATCAGCGTGCTGCAAGGGGCCATGCGGTCACACTTCCCGGCCCCTCATAGTCTGGGTGTCTGTCTGTGGCCTGCCTTACGCTGGGGTGCACGGATGAGTTGGGACAACATTGCAATGCATAAGTGTAAGACCGTGTGTGCACAGCGCAGCTCTGCTCCATGCCCTGGTTGCTCCGCAGTTCCCATGTCGTGCAAGCAGCTTTACAAAGAACGTTGTCCCTGGGTGCTGCGAGGAGCAATAGGAGCTCTGATCACACAGGGCTGCTTGGAGCAGCAGCTGGGGACAAACCATGGCAGCGTGCCGCTCGCACTCCCAGCACTAACTACATTTTTCACCGGTTGCTGCCGCACACTTTTCATTTTTGGATTGCCAGTCTCCCCTGAAGGACTCAGACAATCTCCCTCTGCTATAACAGACTGTACTTCTATATTAAAGTGTCAAGTTGCTGGGAAATTTACAGCCTCGCAGGGCCCATCAGGCGGCGGAGGCTCGGCAGCGCCCTCGCCATCGGGCTGTGCTGGGGAGCGAGCTGCGAGTGCATGCATGGGGAAGCCCAGCCTTTGTGAGCCCCCCCGGGAGCAAAAGGTGCTCTCAGGCTGAATTGGAACCCCTGCCAAGGCACAGGAACTGCCAGTAGCTGAGCATCAGCAGGACTGGAGCAGGCGGTGTTGCTGGTGGATGGTGGAAGGGTGAAGAGCTCCAAATGCAGCTGATGCCTTATGTAGAGGGGCTGTGTCTCGTGGCGTTGGTGGAGACGTGGCGCTGCCATTGTCCCTATGGAGAGTGAAATATGCCTGAGAGCATCACTTGGCTGGATGGGCTTATGTGTGCCTTGTTGCATTCACAGCTTAGGCAGAGTTCCCCAGTAGAGATTGCCATAGTCTCTGTGCCCCTCTCAACTACCCCTCCCCTGGAATGCCCCGTCTTTTAGGTAGTATGGTTAGGCTGAGATTGGACTTGATGATCTGGAAGGTCTTTTGCAACCTGAACAATTCTATGGTTTTGTGATTCTTGATCTTTGTTTTCTATCTGGAACCCAATAGGGAGGATGGAGCAGAGGGATCTACCAAGATCCATTTGCACTCATGCCCATTGCTGGGCACTGTGGGGCTGAGATCTCACATCTGCCATGGCCACGGAGGGCTCACGGGCACTGAGCATGGCATAGCCAGCCTGGGATTTGGTTGAGAGAGACTCCCTTTGCATTGCTGGATCAGCTCCTGGGGAGGGGCATTCACCAGCCCCAAGGCCTGGAGCACCGATGAATGGCGTCAGCAAACGGGCTTTAATTGCTTTTTGCTGGGATGGGGATTTATGGGCTTGGAGATTGCCAAGTTATTTATTAGATGGAGTATCGGGGGATAGACTAATATAAATCACAATGGCCAGCACTGAATGGAGCAGACAATCAGTAATTTAGAAAGCTTTAATAAAAATGCTAAGATATGAGAGCTGTTGGCAGTCATAATGAGTTGGTTATCATGGGTTGCCTGAAGCGGCAGGGTGGGTGTTATGGGGTGTGCAGACCCTTCCATGCCAGTGACAGGTGGCATTTTCCAGGTGAAGGGTTGGTGGCTGGTGGGGAAGTATGGCAGACTCTGGTGTCTTGAAGAGCCTGTATGGGGGTTGCCAGGAGGAATTTCTGTTCTGAAAGGTTGTAGGGGTTGGTCCAGGTTTTCTAGGTTGCCATGTGGTCAATGGGGCCATGCTTTGTGCAGGTCTAAGTGACATCAGAGCAGGGCTGGTGGTGGGGAAAGGGCTGGGAATGTTGGTAGGTCTCCATGACCCTGTGTGCTGACGGTCCCTTTGTTGTTGTGTCCTGCAGTCCCCCCTCAGATCGTCAACATCTCATCAGACATCACCGTGAATGAAGGCAGCAGTGTGACCCTCATGTGCTTGGCCTTTGGGAGGCCGGAGCCCACTGTCACATGGCGGCATCTCTCTGGGAAAGGTGAGAGAAGGCTTGGGGACCTGCCTGTGCTGAGTGCTGGCTGCAGGAGATGCCAGCTTGGCAAAGGGATGGAGGAGGATGGCAGGGGTGTGCGGGGATTTATGTGTAGGTTGGTTTTGGAGCTGGGAGCTGTTGGTGATGGTGCCCCATTTTATCACAGGGCAAGGCTTCGTGAGCGAGGACGAGTACCTGGAGATCACGGGCATCACACGGGAGCAGTCGGGCGAGTACGAGTGCAGTGCTGTCAATGATGTGGCCGTCCCAGATGTCCGGAAAGTCAAAGTCACTGTCAACTGTAAGTGCATGGAATGGGATCCCTGGTGGGGATGTGGTGGTGGGGCAGGCACGTGGTCCATCCTAGGGACGTGACATGGCATGGCATCCCCACAGACCCGCCGTACATCTCCAATGCCAAGAACACAGGCGCCTCAGTGGGCCAGAAGGGCATCCTGCAGTGCGAGGCCTCGGCCGTCCCCGTGGCAGAGTTTCAGTGGTTCAAGGAGGACACCAGGTGCGGGTGCATGGAGGATGCAGGGCGGGATGGAGGCAGCCAAGGGATCAGCTTGGAGAGAGGCCAGGCTCTTCCTGCTATGGAGGATCCCAGACCTCACGGGGATTTTCAGGTCTTTCTCTCCATGGATAGTGTGGGTATCCCAGGGACAACCCACGGAGGGAGATGGGACTGGGGATGGAGTGAGGTGCTGGTGGGTGGCACAGCGGGGTGAAGGGTGGACCTCATAAGGCTGTGGAGGGCAGGGAGGGGGTGCCTGGGGCTGTTTTATATTAACCCATGTAAGGCTTTGAGCAGCACCATCTACGACCCCCTGTGCAGGTTAGCAAACGGGCTGGAGGGAGTGCGGATCGAGAGCAAGGGCCGCCTCTCGACGCTGACCTTCTTCAATGTCTCGGAAAAGGACTATGGCAACTACACGTGTGTGGCCACAAACAAGTTGGGCAACACCAATGCCAGCATCATCCTGTATGGTAGGTGCCCCAAATGTCACCAGCGTCCCCAAACTGGGGACTTGACCCACTGCTGCCAACCTGCCAAGGGGGGAGAGGGGAACGCCAAGGGACGACAAGGGGAGGGCTTCTGTTTGCATGACAGCATGATCTCATCCTCTCATCACTGCCTTGAACGCCGTCCCTCTTCTTCCTCTTCTCCCCCTGGTGCAGGGCCCGGAGCGGTGCACGACAGTGGCAACGCAGCCTCCCGGGCGGCCGCTGGCCTCTGCCTCTGGGCCACCCTCCTCGCTCGCCTCCTCCTCGACTTTTGATAAGGGAGTGGAGGGTCCCGGGACGGCCGCCCGGGGACTCCTCTCCGTCAGACGGGCACAACGCCGGAGGACGGGGAGCGGCGCCAAAGGGCCGAGGACGGCCACGTCTCCCACCTGCCGGGATCATTCTCGCCGCCAGTTACGCTGTACAGACCCCACCACGTGCCACCAGACTGTCACCCGCCACCATCGCCTGCCCATCGGAGGGCAATGCTGCACCGAGCCTTGTCTGCCGCCTTGTCCCTCCTTGCATCGAGCCGGCTGTGGGCGATGTGCCCCACGGATGGGGTACAGCGTGGATGGGGCTCCCTGCTGACACCTGGCAGGCGTCTTGGTGACACCGTGTTGGACACGGGTGTGGTGGGTGGGGGCCACCCGGAGCGGTCGCTGGGGACGTCCATCTTGTCGTCACATTGAGACACCTATGCCCAAACAGACCCTGAAGTTGGAGCCCTGCGTCTGCCTTGCACCGTCTCCGTCCTGAATGTGATCTCTCACCACCAAAGCTCCTCCCAGACCATCTCCTCGCTTCTCCATCCCCCGCTGCTTCCCTTCTGCACTGCAGCCCCTCTGCCCTGTGCCCAAGGATGTGTCCCTGCCCAGAGGAAGCTCCTCTGGACCACGGGCACTTGAGATGCTCACTGAATTTCCAGCTCCTTGCTCAATCTGACAGCTAAGGCACTGCAGCACTGGCACTGGGAGGAGGCAGTAACCAACACAGGCAAGCACCAGGCAGCAAACAGAGCCCCAGCTGCAGCTCCAACATGCCTGCTGCCACCCCTGTGTGCCAGGAGGTGTGGGACCACAGAGTTCCATTTTATGGGTGCTTCAGGTCTCCCCAAGGGCTCTTCCTACACTGTTCAGGCAAAAACTTCCGCCTGTCCCAGCAGTGGTGTTTGACCATTTGGCGACAGCTCAGGCTCCACTGGAAAAATAATGGCCGTCAATTTGCTACACCTACACAACAAGGATGCCCTGGTGCCTCCAGCTTGCTGCTTGCTGAGAGGCTCCACTGACACGAGAACATGCGCAGTCAGAACCTTCTCTTTGCTTCCTCTAGCTGCCCTGCAGTGGTCACCTCAATGGGGCTGTGTTGGTTCTCAGCCCGTGGCCCCACAGTGCTGCAATGCTCCTTGCATGGGGGGTAACCTCAATCCTTATGCTCTGGGGCAAGGAAGGGAAGCTTTGGGTTTGTACTCCAGGGACAGAACCTCCTACTCAGCTCCAGAGAAGTCCCGCACAGCACTGAACAAAGTGCCAGCAACAAAGGGACAAAACATGATGGTAGCACACCAAGGAAGCACACGATGTCCCCCCTTACCATGACCTTCTTACCCTGGGGATCTGTCTCCCTGCCCTTCCCTTCTTTCTCCCTCCAAAAGCAAGATGACTTGAGAGCTGAGGCTGTGTATCTTTCCCCATACAAACTGCTGCTGCCCTGTTTTCCATCCTACAGAAAAGAAAGAAAACCCTGGCACAGACCCTGCAATGTGCCACCGCCCTGTCCTCATTGTGGCGGTGCCCTCGCCTCATCCCTCGTCTCTTCTGGGCCTCCTGGGCGTTGCACAAACAAGCACACTTACAATGCTGCTACAAAAGAAGCAGCAGCTGCAAAATCTGCAGGGATGCTCCTGACCCCACGCATGGGACACCGACAGTGACAAAACCCACACAGCCTGAAGGCACCGCTCCAGCAATGACCAGGCACACCAGCTTACCTGATGGGCAGGGATGTGGCACGGTGAGCAGTGAGCTGGTCCTGCACTCCCACCAGCATCCCGGGAAGGAGTCATGAGCAGCAACCCGATCCCATCTGTGTGCATCTCTGTGGAGGCGAGTGGCACCATCACAGGGGGGCACGGTGGCCCACACATCCTTCCCCACGCTCCTGCTCCGAGCCCCCCATCCCAACTCGTTGATCCACAGAACAAACGGCCCCTCTCCACCCAGAAGCAAGGCAGAAGCATGCAAATGTGATCCCACCACAGCAGTGACGCATCAACTGCAAGGAAATAGACATAACCCCCCTGACTTCTACCTGGCAGCTCCATCTCCCAGCTCTCAAAAACTGCGTGGGACACCCTGATGGGCTGAGTGCCCTGCAATGCTCACAACCACGCTTGGCAAAGGATGGTGTCAGCAGGTGGCCCCCTCTTCATCTTTGTTTCTGGGGCTTTCAGATGCATTCCTGGGGCATGGGAGACGCTCGGCAGTGTCACCCCAGTGCCACCTCCCTGCCCCCCTCCAACACCCCCCAGCTGGCACACAACCCTTGCTTGGCACACTACTCCGGTGCCCTATTTCTCTCTCCCTGCAGAAGAAACACTGAACCAGTCCCTGACACGAGGCCAAAGGCTGTGGCATTGCAGAGACAAGACATGACGACTACCAGATGCCCCGAGGTCACACACAACAGCCTCGGGGCCGCCCCGCGCTCCCCGTTCTTCTCCCTCCCCGGGTTGGTTTGGGCTGGCTTCCTTGTCCTCCTCCGTCGGGACGGCGTTCGACTTTCTCGTGCCATGTAACGTGCAGTTGTGAGGAACGTGTTGGCTGTCCGAGGCCGCGGCTCTGCCGTGTGGGTGGGTGGCAGAGCCTCGTGCCATCGCCACTCCCCGCGTGCTCGCCTTGCCGGCGCGCGGTCTCCGAGTTTCCGTCGATCATTGTATTCCAAGGGTGGCTATACTACCTGAGATTTGTGCATGTTACATTGTAGTTGTAACCTTTTCTAATTCGGCAAGAATAAGAGATGGTTGTGATTGTGCAGTGTATCAATAAAGTTTGACGAACTTTGTACCCTCGGGGCATTGCTTCACGGAGCGCATGGCGAGCGCGGGGCTCCTGTGCACTGTGCTCCATGGCAGCCGCATTCAGCTCCTGGCTGCCCTTGCACTGGCACTGCTTCCAGCCCCACGGCTTGTCTGGTTCCCAACCAGGCTCCTTGCTCTGTGCCTCGCTGCTATTTGACTCTTCCCTCATCCCTATCCCCACGTCTGTCCTCTGCTGATGGGTCGTGCAGCACAGACAAGCACATACCTATTTCAGGAGCCCTGCAGGGGAAGGACCGGCTCTGCTCTGTTCACTCGCCTACCTTCAGCAGAAGCACCACTGGATTCTTCCTTTTGGTGGCTGTGTTGTCTCATGTGTCATCGTCTCTTAACAACGTTTGCTCCAAAAAACCTACTTCTGTGCAAGGAATGCCACTGCAGAGGAAATGCTCCTAACAGTGCTTTGCGCCTATCAAGACGTGACTCCACAAGACACAGACAGTATGCTTTCATCAACGGATGAAGGCTACGGGAAGGGACCTGTGCCTCTTGGGACCATTTTCCCATCCCACTGATGGATGCTCTTCAGTGAGGGGCCCTGTTTTCCTGCAGAAACCCCAAAGCTGATATCTCAGAGCTGTGTTAGAGGGTAGGAAGGCTGCTAGGAGCACAAGAGCAGCAAGATGCTCTGGGGCAACGCCTGACCCATAAGGAGATTGATTGCTTGCTCTGCACCTCCCTTTGCCTTTCCTGACATGAAGCTGGAAAGCAGTGTCCTCAGAGCGTATTGCTGAGCCAGCTGCTCCTCATGGTGACAGCCTCCCACAGCCTGCAACCACTTGAGCATATGGCTCTATCAGGGACACCTTGGCTGTGTGCACTGGAAAGAAAGGTAAGTGCTTCCCTAAACACACTGGGAGAGGGGTCTGGGATGGGAGGAGCACACCTGCTCCAGCACATCCAAATGGATTGGGGCTAGGGCAGCACCAAGACTCCAAACAGCTCACCTCGATCGTGGCCATGGAGGTGGAAATCACCCGGCTGGGCCATCCTTCTTGTCTGTGCACATCTCTACAGGTGATACAATGGTGACACTGTCCCTTTGCTCTCCGTCCACCTACCAGCAGCCTTTTACATGCCTCTTAGGAAAAAAACAACAGCTGCACGTACAACCTGCAAAACTGAATCAGGTTGTAGCCATCCCCCATGCAAAACTCTTGGACTTCTTGGTGTGGTTGGTAAAAGGATGACAAGCACCAGTCATTGGGATGCAGTGTTAAGAAGGAAGAGCCATCCAGAAGGGAACGAGCCCTTGCTCCTCCCTTTTTTGGACACTTTTGGCCTCTCCTGAGTGCAATTTTGCTGTGTCACAACCAAGAAGAACAATGAGAGACAGCCTGACACGCTCCCTTCTCTGCTGTGGCCCCAGACCAGAGGGCTTCCCTTCGTGCTCCGTATCATCACTTCCTGCAAGGCAAGAATCACAGCTAACACACTGGGAAACCTGTGGCACAAGCAATAAACCCTGTCCTGAACAACACAAGCACAAGTGGGCTCCTTTCACAACATACAGGAAAGCATCACTAACACCTGGAGCACAGCTACATCCAGAGGGAGCGAGGGCATCTTTCAGGCCATGACATTCATCTCCCTTCACTGAGAGACACAAATAAATATGTATCTAAATAAATACAGAAACACACCCATAAACCAGCATCTCTCTGTCTCTCTCTCCAACTAATTCTGCAGTGCTCAAACCCTGGCACTGTGCCCTCTGACCTCCTGCCTACAGCACTGAAAATATCAGAATTTCAAAAATAAAGGGAGGAGCCCCATTAACCCCAGATGCATCCTTTGGAGGTGGGCAGGGTTCCTCCCTTACCTGCCAGGTTTGCCTTGCCACAGCCAACTTTCTTTTCCTGAAAGCCAACAGCCATGCACTGCTCCATCTCCTCCCCCAGGAGAAGCACAGACACACATCTGTGGCCGTGGCACAACAAATGTGGCCACAGCAGTTCCTACAAAGCCATCACTGTGGCTCTAGCACTGTGGTTGGCACTGATCCCCTCTTTCTCTGCCATCCTGACTCCAGGATGCAGAAAGCTGCATGCATCTGGCCATCCTGCCCTGGAACAGCAATTAAATGCCACGAGCCCATGGGGAAATGCATGGTAGTGGGATGCCTTTGCAACCCTGCCAACAGGGTAACTTTGGGATAAAGCCCATGTACTGGGGGCACCTCCATTCCCACAGGGACAGTATTTGCCACCAAGGGAAAAGACACAAGCAACCCTGGGGCTCACAGCAAGTCCCTTTGGAGATTTTCCCCTTTTTCCAAACAGGGCCTTGCATCCACTGCACTGTCAGTGATGGTGCACTGGTGCCCACAGTGACAGCAAGGGACCCTCGCTTAGGGCAGGGCTCCCTGAAGGATGGGAACAGCTGAACATTTTGCAAATGCTGCTGGCCGCAATCAGCCCAAAGGTGCATTGGGCACTGTGCACACAGGGGTGGGGGTCTCTGTTCCCTACCTTTTCTCCCCGTCCTCGAGGGATGCTCCAACCTCAGGTCCCCACATGCTGCCCGGGGCCGGGAGATGCTGCGCCGTCATTTCACAACACCTCGCTATCCTCTCTGCTCTCTCTCTCCCTTCTCCCTGCCTACTTCTCGGGCTGCACAAACTCAGAGGAGGAAAAAAAAATAAAATATTAAAAGCCCTGCAATCGTTACAGACCAGCTCTGATCCTCACACAACACGCCATGTGCCAGGTGGAGCTCACGCGCCTTGAGAAGCCGGTGGCTACAGTGAAAGCTGAAGACTCAATCAACAACACCCCTCCACGCACCAACAGAGACCAACGCCAGCGCACCAACAGCAAGGTTTCACCAACACCCAAAAACTCACTTGTGACCTGCGCGGCCCCACCGCATCACCTCCAACACCAGTCAGCTCACCCCGGCCCTCTATGTACTCACTGAAGCCTCACCTTGTGTCGCATCACATCCGGGCTCGGCGCTCACCTCCTCCTGCTGCTCCATCCATTTCCTCATCACTGCTCCCTCCCTCCCTCCATCCCAGCAGCCCTCCCCATCGCCCAGCGGCCGCGGCGGGGGCAATGAGCACCACAAGCAGACGGAGCGGCCACATGGAACAATCGTTTTAATGGATAGAGGCAGAGAGAGCCCCCTCGCCGCCCGCCCGCCGTGCCCCCGCCTCGCTGTCGGCCGCGGAGAAGGAAGGGAAACCAAAGGAGGAAAAGAAACTGCAGGAGAGACCCCCACCAGTGAAAAATAAAGCGAGTCGTTGAGGTGCCCTACCCCCCCCCCTCAAATTTCAGCCGGTGGCTCAGCGGTGGGTGCCGATCGCTTCGCCTTCTTTTTATATATATATATATATATATGTATATATATATATACACACACACACACGCACACCCACACACATATACATATATATATATATATATATAAATGAAACTGAGCTATATAGATCTATATCTACGTCCATCCCTCGGTTTGCTTTATTCCACCACCAAGGGTGCGCAGCACAGGGTGATGGAGAGGGACCCCATGCAGCACCTGTGTCCCCTTGTCCCCAGACACCCGAGGGTGGAAAGGTGATGGGACCTGGGCACGTGCGGAGCGAGAACCTCTCCTCATCTCACGGAGGACCAATACACACCTAACTCCATATACAGCATGCAGTAATGGCAGCGGAAGGACCCTGCTGGGAACTGTGGCTGGAACGCTAACAAAAAAAAAATTATATATATATATATATATATATATGTATATTTATATATACTGTATATATATATCCCATAAAAAGATTCAGCGTCTCCCTTCGCCTCGATGCACGGAGGAACTGTTTGTATGGCCGTGGTCCAGGCCGGGTGAGGGGTCTCAGCACAGGGCTCCTGCTCCTCGCCCAGGGACAAGCCAGCACCATCCTCCTCAGAAACACACTTCTCTCCGCTTGCTCTCTCGTTCCTGGTTTTCATTCTTTCTTTCTTTCTTTCTTTCTTTTTTTTTTTTTTGCATCTTTGTTTTTTAGGAACTAAGAGTTCTAGGCTCGTATCAGAAAATATAATTAATAAAATGAACCCTTATCATTCACGATGTCCGCGTGGCGTACGATGAACGTGGCTCGGCACTGCTCTCCTTCCTCCCTTTCCGTTCGTGGCGGTGTGGTGTAACTGTTGAAGATCTATATATCTATACATATATATATATATGTATATGTGGATATATATATATATATTTCAGAACACAAATGGCGGCACAGTCCATGAGAAGACGAGGAAATCTCGGCCAAGAAAAAAACCTGCGCATACGGACGGAGGGGCTCCGGGTGAGCGGGGATGGTGAGGGGACCAGGGCTGCCCCATCCCCACACTGACCCACAGCAGAGAACGACGAAACGGGGCAGAAAAAGGGGCAGGCGAAAAAATAACCAGAGGAAAGAAAAAGACTCAGTCGCGTTGCGTCTTCAGCAGGAAGCCTTGGATAATTTTTTTTTTTTTTCCTCCCTCCTTTCCAAATTCCCTTTGAATTATTATTATTATTATTAATTTTTTTTTTTTTTTTTTTTTTTTTTTTTTTTTTTGCGTGTTTTTCCTCTCTCCCCCTCCCCCAGAAGGCCTGGCCGGACAACTCTCTCAATTCTTATGATTATTTTCAGAAACAGTGAATACATCTTCTTCCTCTCCTTTCTGCTGTGGTGGTCGTGGCCGCCTCGGGGCTCAGAACTGGCGGGCGAGCTGGGCGAGCGGCAGGGCCAGCAGCCAGGCACAGCTGCCTCGTCGCCACGCACCGCTGTTGCCATCGTGCACTGCACCGGGGCCTGCGGGGGGAGAAACACCCGCACTGTTAGCTGGAGGGAATGGAGGGGGGAAGAAAACAACGCTGCTTTGTGCCCCGGTGCTATTACAAACACTGGGGTCGCCGCCGAGAGCTGCATGGTGCAGCCATTCCCATCCTTGGGTTTGGGATGTGAACCCCACCACGGTCCTGTGCTGGTTCCCATTTCCCATCCCCAGCCTATCATCTTGGATGCAAAACCACAAAGCAACCTCCTCCAGCTCCTCCAAATGTTCTGTGAACTTGGAGGTGATAGCTTTCACCCAGCTAAACCAAAAGTACCACCAAGGAATTGGACTTCATCCTCTGACCTGGGATATCATGTAACACTGTAATTCTGTAACTCTGTGACTCCAAGATGACTACGATTCTGTAAAAATCACCCAGGAGATGGATGATGAGGCACTGGCAGAGGATGCCTAGAGAAGCAGTGGGTGCATCGTGCCTTGAGGTGCCCAAGGCCCTGGATGGGAACCCGGGCAGTCTGAGCTGGTAGGAGGCAACCAGCCCACAGTGGAGCTTGGTCCCTTCCAACCCAAACCATTCAATGATTCCATGTGCAGCACTGCACCCAGCTCCTGCTGGCACCCAGCCTCCCCAGAGCCACCTTGTGTCCCTCTGCAGGAAGGATGAAGTGGGTTGTAAGGAACAGAGATCCCCATGCTTAGGCAGACAGGTGAGGATCTCAAAATATGCCACAGAGAAGGGCTCCCAAGTTGGTGTTTTTTGGCAGAAACACCCCAAACTGTCC
This sequence comes from Lagopus muta, assembly GCF_023343835.1. Lineage (NCBI taxonomy): Eukaryota > Metazoa > Chordata > Aves > Galliformes > Phasianidae > Lagopus > Lagopus muta. The sequence goes on along the minus strand of NC_064454.1, from coordinate 2,102,379 downwards.
TGCTCAAGTGGGACCATGTGGGAGGATCAGATCAGTTCTCACTTTTGCAATCCCGAGAGATGTCCCCTCACTCAGGGCACTGAGGACCACTCTCCATCAGGTCTCCCTTTTGCAGCATACTCTAGCACCCCTACAGACACCACTACCCACAGAGCCCTAAATCATGGTGGGACTAACAAGCTGGGCAATGGGCAGCTCTGGAACCAAGAGCAGCTTCGTGCTGCCTCCAACTCTTCCCAATATCTTGAGATCATCCCACTGGCAGCCACCAAGTGCACTACAAATGGAGCCACGTGGCTGCAGAGCCCCAGATCAGGATGGTGGTGGTCCCCAGGGCAAGCGATCGATCGATCGGTAAGAGCAGCAACGCAAGGAAGAGCACCCCTACCACATCCCGAGGCAAAAAAAAGGCACTAAAGCAACACTAAAAGCATCCTAGAGGAAGAAGGACTGGCTGCAGCACCACTGGGCAACAGGACCACGAAACCATCCCTGCCTGCATCCTGGAGACAGGGGGGAAGAGAGCAGTGGAGGGGACAGTGGGGATGTGGCATGCAGAGGTGGGAGGTGGGCATGTTAAAGACCCAAACAGAAATGCAGCTAAACGCATGTGGCTACAGTTAAGCAGCAATGGGGAAGCCACGAGCAGCCCCAAAGTTATCACTGCAAGAGCTGGAGCAATGGGGTTTAGGGGAGCTGCTCCCTGGATATTGCTGGAGGGACCCACAGGGACAAGGAGCAGGGGGATTGCTGGCATTGCAGGCTCATCATTACTGACCTTTCCAGGGTGTCAGAGCGGTTGTTGTCTCTTCTAAAAATCAAAGAACAAGTCAAGGTTAAGGCACAGAGGCAATGGCAGGCTCAAGGTGCTTTGCTCAGCCTGCTCTTGGCATGGGAAAATGCACGGTCATGATTGCTATAGGGCCTCTGTCCTCCATCCATGTGGAGCTTCCTGGGTGATGTTATTGCAAACCCTCTGGGAATCCACATGGATTGCACAAAAGGGGAGCAGTAGAGAGCTCTGTTCCTTTTTTTTTTTTTTTTCTGACTCAAGAAAATTATTTGATTCCAGAGCACTTCATCACATTAAAGACAGCATCAAATGAGCCGCTGAATTAGGTGGAAGGCCTGTAATAAGAATTGCTACGTGTTAGATAAAGCACCAGTTGACCTCCCTGAAAAAAAAGATTAAGGAAAGGATTACAAGATGTATTCTGCACTATCCTCAGTTGCAAGGCACTGGAAACGTCAATGTGCTGACGTGGATTAAAGCTCCATTTGGGGGAGGAGAACCCTGAATAGTTCACTCAGCCTCAAGGAAGAGGGGATGCACACAAAACCGTCCCCCAAAACCACACAGATTGGACATTTCTCCTGCAACAGGTAGCACAGCACTTCACTGGGAACCGTAAGGGGATTTGGCTCCCAGCTGGGCTGCACACAAGGTGATGGGGCCACGTTCCCATTATGGCACGAGCCACTCCAAGTGTCTTTAATGGAAGAAAATCCAGTAACTGGCAGCTCTCATTAAACCACCAGCAGAGAGAGTCCTTCTTAACTCAGAGGCTTCTTGTCCAGCCTGCACTGTGCAACCCTTGAATGGGGTCCCAGGATTATGTGAGATTTTCATCCCATAAGCCAATACAGAGATTACAATCACACAAGTGGCCCAGGCCACGTGGGACACTCGGTCCCCAGGGCAGGACAGCATGGACAGAGCCATGTGGCCCTGAGGTGTCCTGTCCCTCTCCCTGAAAAACAGAGTCATTGGTGACCAAAATTACTGGAAAGCCCGATGGGGAAGAAGCTGAGATCGTTTCTAAGCAACCCTAATGAAGGCTTAACAGCCAGGTAACAACTAATGTCTGTCACTTACAGCACCAACTTTTTCCTGCAGAAGTGACTGTGATGCTCATTAACACCCAAGGTTGGAGCGACCTGGGAGCTGTGGGCACAGCCCTGAGCACAGTGAGGGAAAGAGATCTGTGGGGAAAGTCAGTGCAACAGCTGGTACCCACAGAAGATGAGGATGCAAGCAGCACACAGGTGCTCACTGAGCCCAACATGTATAAAGGAGCAGACGTGATGGGCAGTGCCTTCTGCACAGATACGGGGGGACAGCAGGAAAGAGAGACCACATTTCCAGAGATGTCTTCCCAAATGCCCTGCTGGTACAAAGTGCTAATTGCTATCTTGTTTTCCTTTTCTTAATCACTGCACACCTACAATCATTGCACACCTACAAAAGCAGTGTCTTGCTCTACCACAACCCTGCCTTTCCTGCAGAAAAGGGGTCTCTTGTAACCTCTCTAGGCTTAATTAAATAACTCACACATTCTAGGAAAGGGTTTGCAATGCCAGGAGCAAGTTGGTGCTTTCCATTAAACCCTCTTTGCAGTGATTAATTCCATCCTGTGGTTTGTTTAACATGGGCTGCTATTAATGTCATCCATGAACACTGCTACCCATGGGCAGGAATGCCACACCGTGCCTCCCCTGGGTTTCCCCCTGGGTGTCCCCAGCACAAGGTGATGTTGAAGAGGTGGACAACAATGCACTTTGCACACAATTGTTGCAAATCCAAAGTGGGCCCAGAACTGAGGGTGGGTCATCATGAGGAATGATGCTGGGAGAGAATGGAGGCCCCCAAGCCCTGCTTCTCCTTGGCATCTGCCAGAGCAAGGCAATGGACACCCGTAGCTAGACCCTTGCTTTGCACTGATGCCCAAACACAGCAACAGTGCCCAACACCTCTAAGCAGTGCCCAGTCAGGAGGGTGGTTTGGAGGTTTTGATGCTTCCCCTGTGCTCACCCACACTCTGTGTTAGAAAGGATGAGTAGGAACATGCATCACTCCAGAAGCCCCAGCTTTCCACTGCAGGTCTTGCACACTGGTGGTCGCTCCGTTAAGCTGTGCCTGGTCCCCATCCCAGCCCCTCAGTGCTGCTCACCATAAAGGATCATGCTGGCGTTGGTGTTTCCTAGCTGGTTGGAGGCCACGCAGGTGTAGTTGCCGTAGTCCTGCTCAGAGACGTTGAAGAAAGTCAGTCGGGAGAAGAAGGCTTTGTTTTCCACCTTCAGCCCTTTCTGTCCTTCAGCCAGCCTGGGAGGAGAGCAGAAGGGGTGATGGAGATGGCACCAAGAAAGAAGCATCCCCTATGATTTAGGATGAGAAGTACTGCCCTTAAGTTGCATCAGGACAGGTTCATCAGGGTGGATATTAGGAACTATTTCTTCTCTGACAGAGTGATGCTGCACTGCCCAGCTGCCCGGGGGTGGGGTCACTGTCCCTAGGGCTGTTCCAGAGCAGTGGGGATGTGGCACTGAGGGATGCAGGCAGTGGGCACGGTGGGATGGGGTTGGGACTGGTGATCTCAAGAGATCTTTTTCAACCTGAATGATTTTATGATTCTACGGTTCTGTGAATCCCAACCTATAGGTGTTGGAAGGTCCTGGATCTAAGCTGGCTTTGCTCTGGGGGTTTTTGATGATGAAGGGTGAAGGGGGGAAGGGTCAGCTCCCACCCCCATGGGGCACCCCGGGCTCTTACCGCTTGTCGTCTTTGTACCACTGGAAGTCAGCGGAGGGGACGGCGGAGGCTTCACACATCAGGATGCCCTTCTGCCCCACCGGCACACCGGTGCTCTTCGCATCCGAGATGTACGGCGGGTCTGTGGGGAGGACGGAGCTGGGGGTTGGTGCCTCCCACCTCTCTCTCCTTTTCTTTCCCCATCTCATGGAAGGAGAAAAATCATCTCCGAGCTTATGCCCAGCTCCTGCAACTCTTGTTCTGCTGTCCAAAAGGGTTGGGCAGATGGGGGACCCCAACCACATCCCTGCATCCTCCAAGGACCAGCGCTCCCTGATGCCCAAAAGCTCCAGGGGTGACCAGAATGGAGTCTGGGGTGCTTGGAGGGTCTTCACTTTTGTCTACAAGCACAAACAGTGCTGCTTTCTTCCTCTCTCTCTCCCTTTTTTCAAAACGAAGAAATGCCTATTTACTGCTCACTTCCCTCCTCTCCCCTGAGGTTATCAGCACAGCATCTCACCACAGGCAGAAAACTCAGGTTGATGGAGACAGCTGAGGAAGAGGTGGAAAAAAACGGAGCTCGAAAACAAAAAAAAAAAAAGGGGGGGAATAAAAGGGCAGAGCACCACCTGCTTGGAAACCTGCTGCTGCCAGGCTGGGCGGTGGGACCAAAGGCAGGTGAATGCTGCATCTCCTCGGGGTGGGACAAAGTGGCCCTGGGCTGTCCCTGCACCCCACAGCTACTCACAGTTGACGGTGACTTTGACTCTCTGGACGACAGGCGCAGCCACGTCGTTGGAGGCACTGCACTCGTACTCGCCCGACTGCTCCCGCGTGATGCCTGTGATCTCCAGGTACTCATCCTCACTGATGAAGCCCACGGCTGTTGGGTGGAGGGAGTGGGCTGTGAGCGAGGGGGACACGGTGAGCCCATGCCCTACCTGTGGTAACCAGCTGGGACCATGCTGTCACCATGGGCCACCATGCTGTCCCACCCATCTACTGCAAGAAACCCCTGCTAGACCGGTGCCAGATGCACTGGTCCCAGCCCTTCTGACAGCATCACTTGCTGCATATTAATGTCCCCAGTGTGTGCAGGATGGGCAGGGGGTTTTCATCCCATCCCATCTTCCCGCCCCAAGGTGCTGCTGGATTCCCCCTGAAGCCTCCCTCGGATCTTTCAGCTGCACTGAATCGCAGCCAGCTTGCTCCTACACCATCAGTACCAACACTGCCCTTCAGCTGCAGCGCTCTATCCCTCTCCCCGTGCCACTCTATGCTCAAAACCATCCAGCTCCTCCAGCGTGGAGACCTTACAACAGACACCGAGTTACACAGCAATTAGGATGCTCCAGAGAAGCATCTTTCACCCAGGAACCACCAGACCCAGATGGAGAGGTGGCATCCTCCTCCCTTCCCTGACACTTCCCCATTGCCTTTCTCAGCTCTCCTGCAGCTCAGACGCGATAATTACAGCACGAAGCATCTCCACGACCAGTGTCACACTTAATATTCCTATAAATTTTAAACGGTAGTCCTTGGTACATATGTGTGGCAATTGGTATCATATTTTAATTAAGCTTGCCCTACACCATCTGAAATTAATAATAGCTCGAATTACCAGTGTAATTTATAAATTAACATTGCTGCAGCATTAGGAAATAAATTAACTCTGGACAGCTGTTTCCAGGAGTGAGTGCCAATGGCAGCGAGGCCAAGCACAGGTCCCTGCTCCCAGGGGATGTGGTGATGTGACCAGCACAGCCCCGTGTGCACTGCTGTGACCCAAAATGCTGTGGCTTGACATGCTTGGGTGGCCAGCCGGGCGCATCTTGCTCTTAACATGTGCATGAAGACTGTATACAATGAATGTTGCCTGCGTGGCACGATACCTTTAGAGCAGCTCTTCGCCCTGGTCCAAAACAGTGAGCACAGTCACACACTGCCCATACAGACTGCTTTGAATGCAGCTGCTTTGAGCACGTGCATAAATGCAGATCTGTGTATAGGGCCGGAGCCTGATGTGTTTTCTTGAATGCCACATCCTGCAGCAAGCACCCTGGGTACCCACTGAGATGCTGATGCCCAAGCTGCAGTTGCAGCATCATCAGCACAAACCCCAGCCCCGCACTGTGCCCACCCCCATCCCATGGACCCCATCCAGGGCTGAGGTGAGTCCTCTCATGCACACAGCCCTGATGGATGGCTGCCATCCACCTGCAGCATCCTCAGCCCCGCGCCTGAGCTCCCAGCAGAGCGGCTGGCAGTGAAAAACCGCTGAGCTCATCAGCACTTAGCACAGCAGAAGGGCGAGATATGAAGGCGTTACCCCAAAATCGATATCCTTTGGAGACACAAAAATTACAGTTTTATATCCAGCAGCAGTTTGCGCAGCAAAAAGGAGAGAGAGGGAAGGAAACAAGCTGCCTGTTCCGGCTGACCTAGAATCAGCTCTCAGTAGCACAGCGCTGCCTGCCGATGGAATTACGACACAGCTGCAGCCCTCGGATGCTCTGCGTGCAGATCTGACTCCTGTTTGTGCAAAGAGCCCAATAAAGCTCTGCTTCCAAACTCAGCAAAGGCCCTTCCCCAAATCATCACTCGCCAGCACTGCACTGCTGAGGTTTGATCCTGGAGCAAGGCAGCGAGGGCGCGTTTCATCACCCAGCAAAGGACTTTGTGAAGTGACGGCCAGGGTCAGCCTGCCACCTGCAAAAGCTGGGGAAGGGAGAGATGAAGGCTCCCAGCCTTTGTGCCGGAGTAGTGCAGGAGTCTGACATCAGTCAGTGCCTGGTAATCAGCTTCTGGAGGGACAAAATGCAAAGTTTTGGGGTCTGGCTTTGTGCCATCAGCCCTGACACGCAGAGCCTGCAAAGGTACCACCATGCAATGCTCTGCGTGCTATTGCTGAGATGACACTAAGATGAAGACCACTGCTGCTAGGGTCCCTGTATGGATCCAGCCTTATTAGTGCAGCAATCCCACACCAAGGTCAATGGGAGAGGAGGGTCCCTTGTACACAGTACTTCCCCCTTTCTCCCTTACCTGCTTTACTTTCAACATACACGCAGAGGCCAGCTTAAGCAGCTACGTACACACAGGCACTGAAGTGGTCTGGACACGAGATGCCCTATTGCACCTTTGCAGCAATGACAGATTTCTGCCAGTCTGTACCCGGATGGAGGCACCTGCTGAGCTGTGCCCCATCTCCTTTCCCTGCCTTCCTGCCAGAGCGCTTAACAAACAGGGTGCTCTCCACTTCTTGCGTTTTATATTGAGAGCTGCTTCTGATGGGGAAGTGGCAGTAAATAAAGAGCGAAGCCATGCGGCTTGTTATGTGCTGCTCCAGCTGAGAGCACTGGAAATGAATGGGCTCAAAAATCAGCGTGGTATGTGAGGAAACAACAGCTCTGGCTCACGTCCCCTCCTGCACAAAGGACATGGCAGGAAAATCAGCTCCATGCACGCACTGCTGCCCCATGGTTGTTGGGGCCCTCAGTGGCTGGGGATGCTGATGTTTGGGGACACTGATGTTTGGGGAAGCTGAGCTCCTGAGGCTAAGGATCAGGGCACCACCAGCCCAGATTCTGGATGGGAGTCATCCCTCTGACTGGTCTCACGTATATCAGACTTCTTAGGGTTGCTCTGCGGGTCTCCAATGGTGCAGACTCCTCCTGCCTCTGCAACTGCTTGGAGCTCAGCAGCCCTAAGCCAGCAGCAGCTCTGCAATGCCCGGAGTGACTTCGGGAACTTCTCAGGGCTGCCTCTGCTCGAGCACAATTAGCTGCTGAAATATTGCAGGAATTAATGGCACAGCGCTCTCATCTCCTCGGGAGCTACAAAACCAGCACAGCCAGCACCCATTATTATTATTAACAATAATAATACAATCCAGGCCAGAAATGGAACAGCCATTGACTGTTCAAAGGCACAGCACCTCACTCCTCTGCAGAGGGTGATGACCTAACCTGGTGCAAACGGGGGCACGGGGAGCAGCACCGGCAGGGCCAAGGGGCACCGCAAAGCAGAGCAGAGCTTGGCCCAGCAGTGCTGGGACAGGGGTGCTGGTTGGACCACGGGGGTGAAACCCTGCTCCAAGAGACATCCAAGCAGTGCTTGGGGTCCTGCACAGAGTGGATGAGATGACATGTGGGGAGATCAGGGGCCTCATCTATTCCTTCCTTGCCTTTCTCCTTCTTTTGCTTCCCCTTTGCTAGGCCTGACTGGGTTCCCCTCTGCCTCCTCCCACCTGTTAGTTTCCACTGAGCCTCTGACAAGATAATAACTCACCAGAAAGCAAACACATGTTCCCAAATTAATTATGTGCCGCCGTCCCCCAGCTCACAGCATTGGGGTCTCTGGGCCACGTCGCTTCCCGTTACCCTGGCTGAGCACTGCTGCAATGCCAGCATCAGAGCAAGGCAATGCCAGCCCTGCAGCAAGCTCTCCTGTTTCTGTGCACCTCTTTGCTCCCGTGCATCACACCAGCTCCTTGCCTTTCTCCTGCACTAATCAGGGCACAGCACACGACACCCAGCAAGCTCCCAATGCTGCAGTGTGCCCACACCACATCCATGCGCCTTGCTCTGCAGACCTGCCATATTCCTACCTCTGTGGATCTCAGCAATGGCCCCGCTATGGGTTTGGGCTCCCCATGGTTGCCCAGATTTCCAGTGCTGCTCCTGAGTCATTGGCCATGCACCGATCGGGCTAGCCTGAGAATGGGAATATTTTATGGAGATAATTTTATTAAAATGTTTACAACAATGCAGATATTGACATCTAGCTTCAATCAATAGCACAATTTATTGTCCTTCAAGGTGAACATTAAGCCAAGCTGCCCATTAGTCAATATTTACCTCCAAGGTCTATAAATCTTTATACTGGCTTCAGCAGATGTTGACAGTGGCCGATTCCAGATAAGTAAAAGTAAGAGTGTGAAACATTGCTCCTTTTGGAGGTGAAATAGTAACTAGTTAATTACAGCCCCTACAGCAATTCTGAGCTATCAATTTATGGCTACTTCTGGCAATAAAAATTAACATCGTGCAGACTCCCGGCTCACAGTGACGCTCTTAAAACCAAGAGCCATCTATTTCACATGTCACACCGACACGGCGGTGATGGCCTTCTTATAACAGTTTATAGTAAATAAATAAAATATACAAAGGTAATAAGAGGGAATTGCCAGCATCCGAGAGCTGACTCCCCCCCTTCTCCTCCAGTATGGAAACACGGTGTGGGTGAGTTAGCAGCAAAGCAATGCTCCTCTGTGCAGGGAAGGAGGAGGAGGAAGACGAAGGAACCCCCTAAATACCACCATGCCCCAAACCTGACTGCAGAGTGACACAGCCCTGTGCCCCTGGGTGACGAAGAACCAAAGCTGACCCCATCCCATGCCCTTGGCCAAAGGTTGAGGAGGTTCCTGCTGCCCCTTTTATTGTTCAGCATCTCCCCACTACTACTGACTGCTCATTTAGCACATCACGAACCAAGTTCAGGCACTGCAAGATGTTCCCTTGTTCTTTCGCTTGGCCGATGGCACTGTGACAGCAGCATCACCTCCACTCACCCCAAGCTCTGACTCCCCACGCTCCAGTGGAGGAAGACGTGGGGTAATTAACCTTCTGGAAACCATCCAAAGCAATCATTAAAAGATGATTTCTTCAAGATTACCCTATCGACCCAGGAGGGCACGGCTCTGTCCTTCCTTCCAAGCACACTGCATCCCAATGCCACGGGCTCCATCTGCAGCCCCTTGGAGGGGTGACCCTGTTACAAAGCTTGGGGTGGGGACAACCATAAACCATCACCCCGCTCTTCTTCACCCCTCAGAAGCTTTTTCAAGTTTCCTGACAACAAGGAAAGAACTATCTCACCCCACACACTGGTTATTTGTGTTAATTAGCAGGATTCCAAGGGCTGCTGGTGCACAAAGCCACCAGGCCTGCTGCTCCCACATCATCTCTGCGGGCTGCAAAGGAAAGGGACGTCCTGCAACAACTCAGATTGCCATTAAACAGATGCACACACCACATCTCCCTGCTCCCTGCAGAGCCCCTCGGGTGCCACTGCATCCCCATGCCATGCAGCAGCCCGTCCCGCTCGCCTTGCCGCTGTCATGAGATGCAGCCGAGCTGCCCATTGTATCACCATTGTGCTGAGTTTTTAGCTTAAAAGTCCTTGAAAGTTTCCCACTGTGACTAGTCAAACAAGATCTTTTTCACTTTCCCTCTCTTCTGTGCTAACAATATTTATACTCATTTCTTTTATTGAAATCTATCTGCCGCCTGTTCTATTAAAGCTGCCTGAGTGGCAGCTCCTATTCTCCGGGAGCCCGCAGCCCATCTATTCTCCAGACAATGAGGTACAAGCAGTCTATCTTCTATTGTGCTTCCCGGCCTTCAGCTCTCAAATCTCCCATCTCCAAAAGGCATGTCAGAAGCGCTGAGATGGAGAGGATGGGGATCCTGGGCTGCCCTACCGAGCACCTCACCACCACCAGGGGAGCTTCAGGTTGGGTATTAGGAAAAAATCTCTTCTCCAAAGAGAAAACACAGGCTGCCCAAGGGAGTGGTGGGCAGCCACTGTGGAGGTGCTCCAGAGCCGTGGCGATGTGGCACCTGGGGACGTGGGATGGGTCAGGGTTGGGGATCTCAGAGGTCTTTTCCAACCCTAATGATCCTATATGGCTGTGACCCCTGTGATGACCTGGGGACACGTCTCTTGTCCCCCAGCTCTGCACATCGTGACTCTGTGCGCTGCTGCTCACACATGTTTGTGAGCCTCATGCAACTTCTTTGTGCGCAGGAATAAAAAAGGAGCATTAAGCCCTTTGTCTGCAAGTAGTAGTTCATTGGGAAATAAAAGGATTATGGAAATTAATATTTAAAGAAACAAAACACAACAACTCAGGGACCAACCACCCTTGAAGGAGGCTCTAACTCAGGAGTAAACGAGCCACACAAAGCACCACGAGCCGAGCTGACAGTGGGTGACCGTATAGCACAAGGCTCCTCTCCCTCCCTGTCCCCACTGCTACCCCCAGCCCCAGCCCTCCTCTCCCTTCCTCCCTTCCCTTCCTCCCCACTATTTTCCCCCATTGCCGCTTGCAAGGTGAGAGAGGACAGCATCGCCAGAATGAAGGATTCTCCTGCATGCCCTCTCCCAGCAGCGGCCCTAATTCATTTTTCATGGCCCCTCGCAGTGACAAAAGCCGCTGCTTCTCTCTTGTAAGCGTGCGCCATGCAATAAGTCAAAGCTGATGTGCATTTTCCCCCTGGGTGCCGAAGCTGTGCTTTTGATTTAATTTGTCCTGTTGTTTGGCTCTCAGCCTTTGCTGGTGAGTTCCTTTGGAGAGGCAGCAAGGTAGGGCCCCATACACGAGGAAGGGCCGCCTGACAGATGGGGTACAGTGGGTAGTGTTTAAATAATTTGCTGCGATGATACCGAGATGTTGGAGAGTGACAGATGCTCCGGGAGAAAATCACTCAGACAAAGACACGCATCCTGTTTGCAGGAGCTCTGCTCCTCCATTAAATCCTGTTGCAACTTGGCTTTCCTGGAGCCCGTCCCATTGCTGGCAGCTCTTGTGCTGCCTGGAGGAGAAGCAGCGCAGCGCAAGGCTTGGCCCTGGCTAACACCAAGAAGCGAGCTGCTCCTGTTTGCAAAACACCCAAAAAAAATGCCACGCAGGTCCAGATTCACTATCGCAGGTATTGCAGCGGGGATAACGATGGTGAGATCCCCCAGCGCCCTCCAGTCACAGAATCATCAAAGTTGGAGAAGACCACAAAGATCCCCAAGCCCAACCCATCTCACTGTGCTCACTCACAGGGTGGAACATCCCCAGCACCGTCCCTCTTCTCCCCATTTTCCTCCATGCCATTCCAAAATACAGCTGCTTGTACCCAAGACCTTAAAGTCCCCCTGTCTGCAAACCTAAACCCAAAGGCTTTCCCTGCAGGAGAAGCTCTTAGGACATAATTTCAATCCAAAGCATTTAAATGGCTGTAACCTCTGCTAAGCTGCATTTCAGCCGCATTAAGAAAATATCCCGAGGATGGGAAGCAAGTGGCATAAAGGCATTAGAGTGAAAAAAAATAAGCATCAAGTGCTGGCTAAATCCATTCAGAGCGCTGGCAAGAAGTCCCACGGATGTGGGAAACTTTCCCTGCACACTGAGCCTGGCCGCCAGCTGCTGGGGAATGGGGATATTTTCTAATTCACCCCAACTCACCCAGGATGAGGAGCACCCAGCCTGGCTCTTAACCTCAGAACTGGGGCCAGGTGAGGCCGGCTGCCGCCCCTCCATCATCTTTAGCCTGTCTTTATTTTTTCAGATGCTATTTTCCAGCCCAGTGGCCTCGCTCTGTCCCTCATGTTTTATGGCACTGATGTCTCCATTTCTGGAGGATCAGCTGCAGTATTGTGGCTTATGGAGAGCAGCCGGACCGGTGGGCACGGCACCTCTGGGGGATGCTGTGATCCCAGGGAAAGCAGATGGGGAGTGGGTCTGGGGGCTGCATGGTGCCAGGAACACCAGGGTTGGGTGATGCTGGGCAATGGGAGAGACTGGGAATGGGATGAGCACCCGACAGGCGGGGTGGGGAGGGAGCAAGAGGCACTGCTATGTAAGGGAAAAGCCATTCTAAATAACAGCAGTGTAGCACAGGAAGGGGAAAACCCCCGGGCTACAGCATTGCTGCAGCTTTAAATTATATAAAAATAAAGGAGAGGGAGATGGAGAGAGAGAGACCGTGAGGAAAAAGAATTGCCATTGTTTTACCAAGCAGATGGGAAAGTTCAGGGATCAGAAAAAGACTATTATTATCTTGACTCGGCCGTGAGAAGATGGGAAAGGAAGAGGCATTTTTTCTCCCTGCAGCAAAGAGTGCCATGGCAGGAGTCACTTCAGCAAGGAGCTGGACAGAAACACTGCTCCACGATCTGGGCACAAACCAGGATCTGCTGTTTGTCCCCTTCCCACCAGCACTGATCCAGCCAGATGCTGCACCCTGCATTGCTGTTGCACAGCCGGGCAGCGGGCATCCATCACCACCTCCAGCTGTGCCACCCTGCCTGCATGGGGCCAGCTGTGCTCCAGATGTGCTCACACAGCCCTCTCTTCCATCACAGCACGCCTGTGTGAAGCTGAACTAGAAGCATTTCAGCTTCCTGCCCATGGTAGCACGCTAGAGATGAGGAAACCCACTGGGGTAGTGGAAAGGCACAGCCCCCGACCCCATGGTGCTGGCCCAACACCAGGCTGACTTACAACATGGAGCACACACCAGTGTGGATTTTTCCTTGCCAAGCACCAAGGCTGTGGACAGAGATCATAGAATCACCAAGGTTGGAAAAGACCTAAAAGCTCATCCAGTCCAACCATTCACCTATTCCCAATAGCTGCCACTAAACCACATCCCTCAACACAACATCCAGCCTTTCCTTGAACACCCCCAGGCTCGGTGACTCCACCACCTCCCTGGGCATCCATTCCAGTGCCTGGCCACCCTTTCTGAAAAGTAATACTTCCTCATGTACAGCCTGAATCTCCCCTGCCGTAGCTTGAAGCCATTCCCTCTGGTCCTATCACTAATGACACGAGAGAAGAGGCCGACCCCCAGCTCACTACAACCTCCCTTCAGCAAGTTATAGAGAACATATATGAGAGTTATAGAGATGTGAGATGGAGAGGTGATGGGCTCAGGCTATGCAGGGAGGATCAGATTGGCTGTTAGGAATAATTTCTTCTCCAAAAGAGTGGTGCTGCACCACACAGCTGCCCAGAGGGTGGTGGGGTAACCATCCCTGGGGGTGTTCTATTGCTGTGGGGATGTGGTACTGCAGGATGCAAGCAGTGGACACAGTGGGGTGGGTTGGGCTTGAGTATCTCAGTGGTCTTCTTGAATGCTAACGATTTTATGACTGTATGGAGGAGCAAAGCTTGGCTCCACCAGGTCTCAGTCATCCTTCAACCCATCACATCCCTCCCTGCAGTCTCTCCACCATTCCCCAACTTTCCCCTGTCTCTCCACCACACTCTGCATGTTTTGTCCCTCCTCACTCCACCACATGCTCATTCCCTCTGCCCATAACCCTTTCCTTGCCCTGACACCGCTGGTCCTCCTTCAACTGCCTCCTCTGCATCTCCCACACTGTGAGCATCTCAACCCCGGGAGGTGGAACAGGGGCTGGCAACCTGCCCTAACTAATCCCGCAGCTACTGACTCCTCGTGCACTTAATATTCACGACAGAGAGAAACATTTCACGGCGAATTGGACGCACATTCAACTGGAAATGGAAATTTTATGACTCTTCTCACTCCAAGCCGCAGATTACACCAGCTGAGAAAACATGGAAGCAAATGAACAACCTGTGAACTGTAAAGTATATTAATAATGAAATCACAGCCTGGGAAATGAAGGCTTTATACTGTTTATATTCTGCTCCATTAATAGAGAGCACTCTCGCTGGCTCCGCCCCATTAGCCAGCAATCTGCACAGAGGAACAGCACGAGGCAGGCAGGGGAACGGTGGCATGGGGACAGGGGACAAGCCTGTCAGGAGATGCCAGCAAAGCATCTCCCACCTGTGGACACCGGGGTGCACTGGGACTTAATGCCTCGTTCATGGGGAAGGAAGGGAGCAGAGCGTGATGCTGGGTAGAATGGGGTGAATTTCAGGTTGGATATTAGGAAAAACTTCTCTGAAGGAGTGGTGATGCTCTGCACGGCTGCTCAGGGAGGTGGTGGGGTCACCGTGCCTGGGGGTGTTAAAGAAACCTGTAGATGCAGTATTGAGGGACATGGCTTAGTGGCTAATAATGGTGGTAGGCGGATGGTTGGACCTTCATGATTCTACAGATTTGAGGGAAATCAGCTCTAAGACAACCAGAACGTAGCCAGCAAAGTGCTGGCACCAAAGAGAGCAATTTTCACATTGCCTACGTGGCTGCAGACCCTTCCCACCAGCGGAGCACACGGTGGGTGAGATGCTGATGGTGCTGACCCTATGGTCAGAAGAGGACGGATGCACCAAACTCCCTGCAACCTCCCACCCTCTCCCTGTACCTCCAAAAGCCACCACGATGGGGTGGGAGGACCTGGCCCATGTGTGACACAGCCCGGCCAGCTCTCTCCTCCCCCAAAACAACTGCCATGGCTTATGCAAAGCGCATCACAGGAGCTAAAACCAGACGAGTTTTCTATAGCTGAAGCGACCTGGTGTTGACAGAATGGGGACGCGTTTCCACAGCTCAGATTTTTATAATAATACCTCGAGGGAGTCTCTGGCAAAGTTTGGCCCAAATATAATTAGTTTGCACAGCTATTAGGGGCTGATAAAAGGTTTTAATTTGTGTGGAGATCTCTCGCATCTCAGACACTCCCGTTCCTTGCTCTTCCTCTGCTTCCAAATGCCAGCCGAGTGAAAGGCACATCCTGAGCCAGCGACACAAAGCCCTGCACGAACCAGGCAAGGAGGGAGAGCTCTAACTGCTAAAGAAGAGACAGAAAATCCAGCGAGCCGATGCTGTCAGCACATTGGGGTTTTTGTCCGCACCGGGAACACGTGGAAACTTCCCCGTCCTGCTGCTGCTGCGTGTATGCAGGGCTTACGAGATTGTCATGCAAATGGATCGGCTCGGGAACGAGACAAATAAATCTCCTGTACTCTTCCTGCTATCGCTTTGCACGGGGCTGCGGCTCCCTTGTGCTGGGCACGGCGCAAAGGCAGATGGAGGCCTCTTGCAATGCCTCGGGAAGGCGGTGAGCAATGGGATGAGCTCAGGGGTGCAGACAGCCGTCTGCTTTTTGCTTGCGAAGAGCATCCCAGGTCTGCGTGCATCCCCCAATCCTGGGGAGCTGAGCACGCTTTGCCTCTGGTGAGGAGGGAAAGAGTGACACTGCAAAGCTGTGCTTAGGGAATATGCTGAAGCACAGAGTTGGGTTTTTTTTTCCTTCTTTTTTTTTTTTGCTCCTTTCTGTAATGGAAAGGCATTGCCTCATTTGTAGCTGGTAGGGGTCTTGTTATTTTTGTACGAAAATGCATCTTGTAAAGGCGGCTGTGCCAAATATGCAAACAAATCAGCTGAGCGGGTTCATTTCCACCATGTGGAGAAACAAAAATATTACTTTTATATATACACACACGTAGGTACATAATCTCCTGTTGCTTTACAATAGCAAGAAGAACAAGGGCATCACATTGGAGAGGAAAGACTAAGAAGGCCGTGCACAGTCAGCACCCAACATGCATGATGTGTTACCCAGGATTAAGTCACTCCTACCCCATCTTGCTCCCATAGCAGGCTTTGGGGGGCTAAATCTTCCCCCTGCTCCTGGCAGGATCCCATTGCAGCCTGCAACGCGTGCACAAGAACTTTGCAAGCCAGCACCGCCTTCACCTTGGCCAAAAACTGCTGCCTGTGCCACACTGGTACCAATGGAAATAAGCCACCAGTGACCCTTCTCCCAATGGATCTGTCCGGAGTGCACTGATTAAATGCACATCAAAATGGGTGGCAGATTTACAGGTTAACAATGATTTAGTGGAGTGCACCGCAGCCAAATTAATGCCGGCTATAATGTAGTTTACCTCATTAAACAATGCACACCAAGATCCTGTCTGTTGTAAAACAATTGGTCTCTGAAGCCTAGTGTTCATCTTCCAGGGTTGCTGGGAGATAATAAATGGGTAATATTCCGGCGATAATGGTAATGGAGTCACGGCTCAGAGCTAATATTATGGCAAAGCAGTAATTATTTCAACAGTAAACAAGGGGACGGTTAAGCTGCCGACAGGATTGGAGCCTGTTGAAATGCTTCAGTTAATTTAGCTGGAGCCCAGGCCTGCAGTGCCTCCTGGAAGGAGGATGAGGGTTGCTGGCTGAGCCTCTGCAAGATCCTGGGCATTGGCCTCTGCAGGCAGTCAGGGCCTCAGTGCTGGAGAAAGGCCATGAGATCAGGGGAACACATACAACAAGGCAAGATGGGATGTCATGTCTGACAGAGCAGCCAACCCAGTCCAGGTCAACCCAATCGAACCCAAACAAGCCCAACTAAACTTCAGTCAACCCAGTCAGATTCAACCCAGCCTCACCCAACTCAAACCAATAGAACTCAAACCAACTCAACCTAACTCAGTCCAACCCAATCCAACCCAACGATGCAGCTCTGGGTTGGTTCTCTGCTTCAGCCACAAGAGGTTCAATTCCTTTCCTTCACATACCGCTGTTGATGGCCCATACAACAAAAGTCCTTCTTCACAAATTGGGGCTCACACCCCTACCTCCCCCAAGGCTGCAGTTGGCTCTGGTGTTTGCTCAGCTCAAGAAGATGCATACAACTAAATGTCATCTAAATACAGACAAGAAAGGCAAGACAGGTGCACTGGCCTTCTCCAATGCCTTCTGAACCTTCAGTAAGAGCCAAGAGACAGTGTAAAACCATAGATAAGATCCAGGAGGAACATAGCAATAGGCACGAATCAGCTGCTCTGTGAGAGCCATTTCCCTGTCAAAATGACCAGCAGAGAGAACAATTCTCTGTCATTAAGTGAAAGTGGTTGTATAATCAAAAAATATTAGGCTGTTATAATCACAAAATAAACAAGAGAGTTAGGCAAAGTAGACTATGACAACAAAAGAGAATAAATGGAAGGCTTACCCTAATGCTGGGCTCACCCACAGAACTCCAGTAGAGGCGATCTCCAGAAGAGATCCTTCCCCCCTGGCAGCCAGCTCTTAAATAGGTCTAGGAGGGGTGCAGCCAGGCAGCACAGCTGAATTGCCTTCACCTGTGCTCCTCATGGCTCACCTCAGGTGATCAATCAGAGGTTCAGGCCGTGACTCAGCAGCTCCCATACAGTGGTAACTTGAGGCATGGTTACAGGGAGCCCTTCCTGGGGACAAGGGTTCCCCTTGCTTCTCTCAGTGCCTCCTTTCTAGGCTCTAAGGCATCTCCTGCCTGCAGTCCAGAAAGGATCTGGAAAGATTAGGTGCAGCAAGCAATGCACTCAATGGACAAACATCTGAATGGAGGGGACGTGCCCCCTTCCTGGGGACATGCAACTCCTCAAGCTGGATGTTTTTTCAGCAGCTTTTCCTTTTATTTTAAGCCCTGCCAAGAGCCAGAGAGAATCAATAAATCCAAATATACCACACTTCTCCCAGAGTCCCTCCGCTGCTTTGCTGCTGATGTATAGACAGACGATCTCGAGAGACCTCTGCCACATCAGGCCACCATGTCTCATCTATCTTAAGTGCATATACAAGCTGTGATTACTCCCACACCCAAGCACCTCACGTCCTGAATGCATTTAGCCTCCCCTCAGCCCTGCCAGGCAACGGACTGCTGTCTCACCTCTCCCAGGGAGGAAGCAGAGGTTAACAGAACTGCTCACTGAGGACAGCTGGGTCATGGCAGGATGGGGCCCTCCAAGCATCACATCCCCCTCCAGGTGCTGCTGGCCCAGCAGCAATGCAGCACTGTGCTTGTGGGGCAGGGCTGGGCTCCTGCTTTCATTGCCGAGACTAATCCTAAGATTAATGAGGGATTCCTGCTATAAAGACCTTTTGATCAGCCCTCTTATGAGTAAATACACCATCAAGCCAAACCATAATGTTTTGCTACCCTGGCAGCCTCCCTTCTTAAGCCTTACACCAGAATCCATCATACTACTGCAATAATCAAACAGCAATTAGACAAAACCGTGGCAGAAAAGTCTATCAAGGGTTGTTAAGGATGACGAGTTGGATGCAGCCCTTGGCTCGGGATAGCAGTGAGCCCTTGGTGCCACTCACTGCAGTTCATCAGCACTTTTCCTGAGCTTAACAGGAGGCAAGACAAGTCTCGTGCCTGCCACAGGGATGCATTTGTTCACCAAGAGATGAAAACCAAACTGACAACGTGGCAATCACCATGACAACATCAGAGTTACCCCAAAAATAAAGAAAGAGCCCAGTAACTATGGCAACACCTGCGTGACCAAAACCACACCATTAACCACAAGGTCTTACCATTGTTTGCAGATGGCATCAGCACCGTGGTGCCAGGACCAATGCATCTGAAGCCCTCATAACTTTGAAAGATTTCACCCTGCTGGAACACTTCTCTTGACTGACATCCCAGTGGGTTTGGCACAGGGGATGGAGCTGGCTTGCTGGGTGCTGGAGCTTGGCTTCCCAAATGGGTTTTCTGCCATGTGCAGCCCCCAAACCCCTTGTCACAGCTGTGGCTTCTCAGCAGAGCCCTGTGATGGAGGAACGTGTGTCTGCACCCACCTCCTCCTTATTCCATTTCAACCTGTGCACTGACAGGAGACAGGTGGCTGGGAAGGGACTGCAGTGGGATGGATCGCTGGGGAGTTGAGCTGCTTTGGTGTCAGTCCTCTGGGAAACCAGACTGCATGCTCCTTCCAGTGAGCAAACACTCTTATTTGCTTCATTTCTCACCAAGAACCACAGAACAGACTGAGAGCTGCCAAGAAAATAATAAAGCCCGTGAAGTGCTGCTGTGCAGAGGAGCACTCGTTGGTGCAAGTATGGGAAGCAGCTCCTCCAGCACTGGCATAGCAGCAGCCAGCTTTGGGTCCTGGATCTCCAAACCACAGCATCTCCTCCCAGGGAGCTCATCATCACCTTGGCATCTTCTACAGCACCTCTGCACACCTGCTCTGGCTCTTATTTCAGTCCCTGTACTTCAAATCCTTGTCTCCTGTATACATGCTGAATTGGAAACGGGCAAATAGAGCATCCCCAGAGGCAGGGAGAGGAACAGGAGCTACTTGCAGCCACCAGAGCTGTCTTGGGCCATCCCTGTGCTCAGCACCCTCCTCTGTCAGGCAGGCAGAGCCAGGTAAATCTTTGCAATCATTTGCTCTCTTTGAGCTTTGAAGGCAGAATGCCTAATCATGGCCAAAATCGGGTAAGAGCTGCTGCTGCAAATTACACAGCACCACAGGTAATTTCTGATTAGCTCACTCTTCCTCTCGTGATGCATCCTCAGTTTCCATAGCAGCTAAGTCCTAAGTAAAATGGAAACATCTGGTTCAAGCACAGGTAAAGATTCCCTGGGGAAAGAAACCTGCAGGATGGCAGCAAACAGCGAAAATAACCCCTGTGAAAGTGAGAGGCACTGGGAGCTGGAGCCTGGTTAGGAGAGGATGGATGGGTGCAGGGGAGGAAGGCAGCGAGGGGCAGGGAGTGGGAGAGGAGGGTCCTGGGGGCAGGAGGGATGCAGGATGGAGAAACGTATCTTCCAGAGGCTCCTGTCAAGAGAGCAGCCTGAGATGGCACTGACTGTGCTTGCTCTCTGCTGGGGCCATGAGGAAGGATGGGTCTGGCCCAGCAGCTTGTACAGTGCAAAGAGCAAAATCCAACTGCCCAAAAGCAGTGAGGAGAGGATTTTGAAGTCATACAGCCCCCAATGGGTGTGTATGGGAATTCACTTCCCAGCACTCCCACCCACACAGTTCTGCTCAGGGTTTGCTTTCCAATTAACGAGGCTACCAATTAATGCTCTGTGTGTTTTCTTGTTGCTTTGCACCATTTCCAGCCCCTCTCTGATGCAACGTGTGAGGTTCCCTGGGGGGGCTCTCAGCACGCAGCCCTGTGCCACACGCAGCCACCTGCTGTGGCAGCCCCAGCACTCCCAATGCACAGCACAACCCCAACCTGGTAACCACCACCAGTCCTCCACGTAAGAAAAAAACCCACATTATTCCTCTCCCAAGCCACCAGGCCGGATAATTCCCTAATAAAACCCTCCTGCATCCAGTTACATCTTTTCAGTGCACATCATCTTCTTTACTCAACTTCAGCAACAGGCGAAGCAGCCAGCAGCACCTCCCAGCCCGTTTTGGGGTATTTTGGGCGACGTTTGACTCTTACCTTTGGGTGAGATGTGTCTCCAGGTGATTGTGGGGTCTGGCCTTCCTGTGGCTATGCAGGTGAGGCTGACGTTGCCGCCTTCATTGATGGAGATGTCAGAAGAGATCTCGATAATTTTCGGCGACACTGCAGCGACACAAAGAAGGAAACACCATCATAACCATACAGCTCTCTCACTGACGTGGTCTGATTTTTGGGTGGTGCTGTGTGAAGCCAGGAGTTGGACTCAACGATCCCTATGCTCCCTTCCAACTCAATACTCTACAATTCTGTGCCTTAATTCCGCCACCCCAGTGCAACACGAGGCCCTGAGCGCACACATGGCATGGGGCCAGACCCAAAGAGGGGACATAAAAAAGAAAGGGGCTGACGATGGGAAACAGACGGGGAGCAAACGGGGCATTCCCCACCCAGCTGCTGCTCCCAAGGACCCCGTCCCTTGTTGTCCCCATCCCAGCTGCTGCACACACACTGCAATGTCTGCAATGGCCTTGCACGCATTGCCTCTGCTGTGCAGGTAAGTAATTTATTGATCCGTAAAGCACTCCAAGACGCTCTGGAAGGGATTATGTCATGCCAGTGCCGTGCAATAAAATAAGAAATGATGGATTTTTTGTGAACATGAGGGTGATTTAGGGTTTGTAGTTGGAAGTGTAGTTAAAGTACATTTTAAGTGGAAATCAAGGTGGGTAATGAATTATTCCCTGTTTTGAAGGGCTTCTGGGAGTTCATTTTTTTGCTGCTCTGGGCATGACGGCTAATCTGATAATCATGCATCGAATCAGGAGGTCCCAGAATGGGGCTCTGGGCAGGACAGCGGCTGTGAAGGCATCACCAAAGGAAATATTAAAATTCATCAGTGTCATTAAGCCCAGCATGAGGGCACACATCTCCTGGGATGGCCGGCTGGGAGATGCTCTGCCAACAGCCGTGTAGTCCACGGAGATTCAATTAATGACAAAGTGCTACAAGTAGGGAGGACGGAAAGCTCCCACAACGGAGCTTTCAGAATCACACGGGCCATGGGGGTTTGATACTGAAGGGATGAGCAGTGCTGGAGCCAAAGGCCCAGGGAGGTGAGGGATCGCCTTCCCTGGGGGTGTTCCACAACCATGGAGATGCGGCCCTGAGGGATGTGGGCAGTGTTGGTGGGAGCTGGACGGTTGGACTGGATGATCTCAGAGGTCTTTTCCAACTATAATGACTGTAGGATTCTAAGGACTGACTGCAGCTGTCGGTCCCGCACAGTGATGCTATCTGCCATCTCCCATGCAATGCACACCGTACCAAGGAGGAACCTTGGCAATGTTTTTTAATTAATGGATTCGCATCACTCATATTTGGCTTGTTTTGCTGAGCTCACGGAGACTGGCAAACAGCAAATTCAGCCTTTGCATTTGTGATGCCGGTGCCGCGCACAGGGATTTGCATCCACACGGGTGACGGATAGAAATCTGCAATCAAATTAAATGACCAGATTCTAAAACATAATCAAAACAAATCGAACTTTGGTTTCCACTTCTTCTGAAAATGCATCCTGAAGGGCATTGCTTCCTCCTCCTCCCCAGCAGAGCAGCACCAGTGCTCCTGCAGTGTTTCATGCTGCTGGGGATGGGAAAGGGAGGTGAAATGATGGCTTTGGCCATGCAATGGGAGAATCTGCAGCACAACAAGTGCAAATGCAGCTTTTGGGAATGGCCCTCGGTCGGTCGGTCTCCAGCAATGCACTGCAGCCTGCCTGGGATGAGGTGAGGGCTGGGGAGCAGGAGAGCGACAGCGTCAGCAAAGTCTTTAGGAACCACTTAAATTAAAAGCGGTAGGATTTAACGCGACAGTTATTGTATGCTAATTAAACGTTTGAATAATTAACCACGCGCACTCTGTAAAATGCCTTTCTTGAGACTTAGCAGGTACGTCGTCAGGCTTTTACTACACTAGAGAGGGAAACTTCAATAAATAAGTGATCGCAAGTATATATTTAACATTATTTAACGGCCGCCGGTGCTGCCGTTCCCTCCACTCAAAGCTTTCCCCATCAGTCGGCACTGCTGCAGCACTGGGGCAGAGGAGAAATTCCTTCTGCTGAGCGCGGGACGCAGATGGAGCTGCGCCCCAATGGGAATGAATAAATAAATAAAGCTAAATAAATGCCGGCTTCCCAGGCGGGAACCTCTCCTTGCGGGCAGTCCTTTTGTGTTCAGCATCTCTCCTGCTCAGAAGTGATTAAACATGGCAGTGTTGGCCAAGCTGCTCCAGTGACACAGTGCAGATTTCCCCAGAGACCGGCTGGTGTTTCATCGATCTGAATTCTGCTTTCCCCCCCCTCCCCCCTTTTTTTCTTGCCACAGTGATGGGAAAGGTCTCAGCACAGTGCTGAACTGCAGACCCAGAGCTCGGCTGGACTTGCATGCACGGAGTCCCAGGGACAGAAAGCAGCGTGCTTAAATATTTAACCAAGCCATATGGCACGTTACACGCTCAGGGTGTTCAGTCAGGTGATAGATGCCTGTGCAGCTCCAAGCATATGCACTTGCCTACACAGATGTACTCCCCAACTTGTGCTGTGTGCGCACGCACCCTCCTGGCCCTGGCACAGGATGAACCTCCCAGCATCCATCCCAGAGCCAACACAGGTGCAAACGCCCCCTGCACGCACCCTGCAGCAGCCAAACGCAGTGCTGTGCACAGATGCTGAGTCCCTGCACCGCATCCAGCTTGTCCCTATTGACACACACAGCCCAGGGCCTGGAGCAAGCTCACCACCAGATCCAGGGGAAGGAGACCAGCATGAGCCTGCAAGGGTGCCTGCAATGAGGAACTGCGTTTTTTGGCTCAGCCACCTACATCCTGACCAAGATAGGAGATGGGGCTGCAGCATCTCTGCCTGCTATCTGTGCATGGGGTATTGCTGGAGAGTGCAGAGCCCCAGCAATGCCCATGCCAGCAGCCTGCCAGCAAGACGGGCTCTGCTGGTAAGGCTTGCTTCCCCCTCATAAAACATGCAAACCTCCATCCTCCAGCATGAGCAACATCTGTTCCAGATCAAAGGCAACAGCAAAGAACATCTATAAAAGCATCTTGAAGCAAGAAAAAGAGGGAGACTCAGACTTGTGTTCTGCAGGCGATCTGTGATGTGCACTGGCAGCTTCCTGAGCATCAGGCTGCCACAGCTCGTGCCTTTAATAACAGACACTTTCCACTGTTACCCACAGACTTCTCCGTGTTTTACAGCACACTGCTAGCAGGGCCCTGCTGCTGGGAGCCCCAGCCCTGCTCACTGCACTGCCAAGCATCACATCGAGCCCACACTGCTGCACCAACAACTGAGGGACAGCAGGGCTGGCTGCGATGCGGTGCAGGGACCCCAACACCAAGTTAGAATCATAAAGGTTGGACAAGACCTCTCAGATCTCCAAGTCCAACCCCAAAACACCCCTCTGCCCACTGCCCACATCCCTCAGTGCCACATCCCCATGGTTATGGAACACCCCCATGGACAGTGACCTCACCACTCCCTGGGCAGCCGGGCAGTGCAGCATCACTCTTTCAGTTAATAACTGTTTCCTAAAATGTGCTTCTAAATCAGGTGCTGCTACTCTCACACAACCATAAGAGGAAAGCAGAGAGGGCATCACCCTTCCATAACACCAGCACAGCTCAGAGGCTGCACTGAGGAAGTAGTCCATGAAGTAGGAGGAACAGGAACCATCCCCAGAGGCAGAGAGAGAAACAGGAGCTACATGCAGCCACCAGAAATGTCCTGGGTCGTGCAGGCTTGTATATAAAAAACTTCCAATTTAGGGTGCAGACCCTACCCCAGGTTTGCACAATCCCTTGGCCCAGCTTCACCAAAGGGCTCAGCCCCCCTCCCCCAATCCCCCCGCACAAACCTGGCACTGGGAGAAGAGCCGGGAAACGAAGAGGACATACATAATGACCTTAATAAGCAATTAATAAATAACTAATGGCAATTGCTCGTTTTAAAGCAAGGCGTAATGAGATGTGTCATACAGCACTGAGATGTAACTAAATGATTTCCCGAGCAGATAATGCCTCCTATTGCAGCACAGCTCTCTGAGCTTGGAGGACACCAAATTTTTTACACCTGTCTCTGCAGCAGGTTATATGGCAAGGCATTGAAATAACTCAGAGGGGGAGGGGGGAGAAAGACGTTCCCAATCATTCATTAGTAAAGTATTTGTGAACGCTGATATAATTCACCGCATAAGCCGCAGGGCTGCTGCAGACAAACTTTATAGCTAAGTGCCAAAAGGGAGCCCAATCTGATTCCACTTACGACAGCATAAATCTGCGCTGCTCCTGCCGTCGTCAACAAGGGATGTGCCAGAATAAACACGGCACAAAAGCAGAGTCAGAGCTCAAGCATGACGACTTCTTTCTGACTCTGAGGTGGGTGCAGGTCGTCTGCCATCAGGCCAAGCAGCCTTAATGCTGGGTCGCCTGCTTTTGAGGCTCTGGAAGGATCCAGGTCTTTATTCTCCCATCTGCTCGACGAAAGGGAAAAACTAAGCCTCACATCTTGGGAAATAAAGCAAGAGCCTGCTTAGCATGGCTGTTAATAAATGGCTTCAGTGTACAGCCAGAATCCAGCTTTGAGAGACCCAATATCT
Source organism: Lagopus muta (assembly GCF_023343835.1). Lineage (NCBI taxonomy): Eukaryota > Metazoa > Chordata > Aves > Galliformes > Phasianidae > Lagopus > Lagopus muta. The sequence goes on along the minus strand of NC_064454.1, from coordinate 2,077,324 downwards.
GCTTTCACATTATGGTGCCCAAAGGAGGTTAGAATCATAGAATCATAGAATGGTTTGAGCTGGAAGGGACCTTAAAGGCCATCTGGTCCCACTCCGTGCATTGAACAGGGAGACCCACAGCTCCATCAGGAGCTCAGAGCCCCATCCCCTGATCCTGGGTGTCCGCAGGGATGGGGCATCCACCAAACTGCTGAACTGCACTGGACACTTCCTTCCCTAAAATGAACCTAATGGTGCAGACCTCCTTTATAAAGCCCTTCATGCTTCTCATGCAAACGAAAATGAAAAAAAGAAAAATGAAAGCTGTAAGAAAGAAGTTTTTACATTGTCAGCCATGAAGAGATGCAGCTGAAGAAAGACTGCTCGACAGATCAGCTCCCTGTCTAGACAGATCTCATTTTCGGCTCCACGCACACTTCACAGAGCTAGGATCTAGTTTTCAGCTTCTGCTTTTTGCCCCCAAGTCACCTGGGATTCCCCCTGCCAGACAAGCAACGCCTCATGAAAAGCAGAAAATTGAAGGATCTCAGAGCCTTGAGACACCCGGCGTCATCTTCCCAGCATCGCTGACACCTCTCATCACAGCACTGCACACAGCCACCTCCACGGCCATCAAACTGACAGGGACGTGGGGACACGTGGGGGCTGCAGGGTCCCCCGGGTGCTGCTGGAGGCTCCGTCGGACCCCTGGGAGATGTCACTGCACGGGGACGAGCGCGCCCGGCAAAGTTGGAACACGACGCCTCGCTAATACAAAGCTTGTCAAACCCATCACCTCCAAATGCTGAACGTCTTTATTAGATTCCTTTATCTCCCCCCGAGATCGGAGGGACACGACGAGACGATTCTCAGAGGAGATGTCATCATCCAGAAACTAATTAAAGGCTGTGCGGGAAGTCGGGCCACGCGCACTCTGGAGAACAAAACGCATTAGCAACTGGAGTCGAGAAAAATATTACAAGTGAACTTCAGATCAGAGAGGGAGAGCGAGGGACTTGACAATAACTCTCCTCTCTGTTTCTCCCCTGCTCGTCCTCGATAGCCGTCCCACAGCAGGGCTGAGAGCCTGGGAGCAGATCCTGCCTTGTGATGGATGCTGAAGGATGCTGGATCCGGGTAGTGCCTTGGGAGAAAATCATCACTTGGATTTGTGGAATTTCCCTTTTTTTTTTGGTTGGTAAAGCTGCTTGCTGCCTGTCGGTGAGCTGCAGGGGATGCTCGATGCCTGTGCCCTGCTCTGCATGGAGTAGTGATGGGCAAAAAACCAGGAAGACAGTGAAGAGAAAGGTGCACCAGAAATCTTACCATGATGCTCAGGAATGATAAGATAGTAAGATGCGATAGGATAGACAGAGCCTGGGGACACAGGAACCACAGGTGGAGAGATTTCTGCATGGGGACAGTCCTACTAACTACACCCTACATGCAACTGGGGCTCACGTCAACTGAGATGCACGTGCCATCCTGCTACAATCACAGAACAGCTTAGGTTGGAAGGGACATTAATGATCATCTAGTGGAAGTCAGCTCCTCTTCCCATAAGCAGCCCTGCATGCAGGTCCTGCAGCAGCCCCCCATGTGTTCCCCACTTCAGGATGGGCGCTATGTGAGTTGAGCCTGCTGAGCCAGCCCACACCACTTCCCTTGCAGAGAGGAACACAGGAACAAAGAGCTCCAACATCCTTCCCAAAGATAAATCAGATGCTCTAATGCAGCCCGCATCTCCAATGAATATAGGGCAGGTGTCTCTGAAGTGAAGTATTAGTTAAAGTGATGCTCTTTAAATTACATTTCGGCTATTTCAAGCAGACAGGTTGTGTGTGGGTTGCTTTTTTTTTTTTTTTTTTTTTTTTTTTTTATGATCTATCTAGAGGCTTAAAAAGACACAGAGAGAAATAAATCTCCCTTCCATTAGAAACACACTACGCTCTTGCATATTTGTTCTTATCTTCGCGCTCTCCTCCGCGCTCCCTCTCCCCCCGCTCAAGCACAAAATAAGTGTTTCTGATTACTCTTTCCACACCGACACTGATCTCATTGCAGGAGCCCAGGGATAGCTGCAATGGTCGCCTGATGCTCCCACCTCCACACTGCTTTCCTGTGGAGAGGAGAGAAAGCCCCAACTTTGGGCTGAGCTGCTGCTGCGCTCTAGCCGTATCTTCCCCTCTGTTTGTGTCCCTTTGGCCTCTTCCATCTACTTTCGTCCCTCCTGCCCTCTCTGAGACATCTTTCACTGTTCCAGGGGCTGTGCCAATGAGACACAAAAATACAGTGTGTTCCGTGGGGTCAGATGGAAGCAATCCTGAACCACACATCAGCCATAAACCTTGCTGGAGATACGCACGGCTGCCGTGTCCTCAAATCCCCCATCTGCCTGCAAAGCCTCGAGCTGTTCCTCCACACTGCCTGCAGCGGCTCTGCTTGCTGTTATTTTTCCTCCCCGTGCCTTGGCATCCCCAAATAATTGTTCTTCCTGTGCTTCCACCCCAAGCTCCATCAATTTCAGGAGCCTCCTCAATCCTCCTCAATCCCTTTCTTTTTGCTCGCGTTCAACTCCGGTGAAAAATAAATGGACTGGGCAGGGAGCACGGCCCCATTATCTTCTGATTAGGAGGTCTCGAGGCCAGCACTGCTACTGCTGACCAACCCCTCTGCTCGCCTGCTCATGAAGCAGGAGGTCAGCAGTGCCCGGCAGCCTCACGAGAGCCGTGGGCGAGGTGATTTATGCCTCCAGATGCCGCCGCTCCTCTTGTCTCCTGGGATCACATTGCTCAGCATGCGACCCGCCAGCGCATCCATCATCCATGCTGGGGCAGAGCTGCCATCCCACAGCCTCCCCGTTCCATCTTTCAGCACTTCTTTGCATAGCCTGGAGCTTGTGTTCCCTCCTTGGAGGCTGTGGGGGTCTCCATGCTTCCCTTGCTCGTCCCATGGAGCATCTCCAGTCTCGCACAACTTGAAGCCATTACCTTTCATCCTAGTTGCTGTGTGATGACCCACATCATGCAACCCACAGCTCCTCACCCCTTATCATCTCCTTGAAAGGGAGGTGCTAATGGTTAGCCCTCCAGGTTCAACGATGCTGGAGGACAGGATGGTCCCTGCTGCCTCAATTCGCTTTGATGTGCCTGGAGCTCAACACTGTGCTGCAGGTGCTCATTACCTGTGCACACCACCATGTTCATTTCTTGGGCTCTGCCAACGGTGTTGGCATTAACCCTACTGTCACAACACCCCCACGTGTTATGGGAGTACTATTATTACAGATGGGGAAACGAGACCCGAAGAGCAAACGGCCCAAAAGCGCCCATTAGGATTGATGCTCAACCAGCACCTGCTATCCTGCCAGGCTGTGCTGAGCACAGCAAGATATCCACACACGGAGCTGCGATTAAAATTTCATCAAGAAATTTCTACCCACAAATATGCAAAGTTGGACAGAGTTAAAAGCAAAGGCACCGGCAGGCAGGGACAGCGGCGTGCTCTGCGTGCATGGGGGCTGCTCTCGTTTTCCATGAGGAATGTGCCTTCATTTCCCATTTCTCCTCAGTGAAACCCTCCAGCCTTCATCCTGGCCACCCTCGCACCTCTGAGAAAGCCCTAAAAGCCACAGGGAGTTATCTTCCCCCAGAGCATCCTTTAATTTTCCTATTTGTCTTGCTAATGCCCAGCCTCACCGATGGCGCTGCGTATTCCCCCTGCGCTCGTGCTTTCCAAGGAAGGAAGGAATATTTTTACCCCTTCCTTCCTGCTCCTCCTTCCCCTCCATTTAATCATTTTGGAGGCTCTTTTTCCAGAATTTCCTTTCTTTCCTCTTCCTCTTTTCACTTCTAAAACCTGCGGTTCTCAGATTCAGAATCATCACTGTTTTTAACTTGGCTCGAGCCTCTTTAATTAAGTTACTTTCCATTATTTTTTATCTAGTCCATTTGTCTACATCCCCCTCGCCCTCCCCTATTCTTCCCTTCCTCCCCCAAGGCAGGCTGGGTACGAAATCTTACATTTCCATTTGGCTAACAATCACTTTGAATTTTTAAATGCTATTAAATTGGATCACACCGGTCACTGGACGGGAGTTGTCGAGCTGTGATATTTACTTGTGCCAGTCAAAGGGAAATGAAATTGCAGTGGAGCAGGGGGAGGTGGGGGGCAGCACAGATTTATTCTGCCCGCGGTGCTCACAAACAGCCACAATCCCTTTGGATTTTAGAGCGAGTTCAAAGGAAACTCTTACGCTCAGCCATGAATGTATTGTAATGTCTTTAATAAATCAATTACTTGTTGGCAGGGAAGTGTCACTGCATCTCCAATCCTTGTAATCACCTCCGCCTTGCTGTGTTTTAAGGGCTGAGGTGGAAGGGGAGCCTGGAGGAGGAGTGGGGTAAGGCAGAAAGAAAGGGGAAAAATAAAGAGAGAAAAACTTCCGCATCGTCTGGCCAAAAAAGAACCAAAAAACCAAAAAAAGAGAGAGAGAGCATGAGGAAAACACAATCTCACACATGCTGCACGTTACTTAGGGGCAGGATTTGTGCTCCTGCCTCCAGGAGGGTGCCGGTATTCCAATTTCACTAAAAGAGGCCTTTTTAGGCTGGAAAATTTGCTAAAAAGCAGGCGAGCGGGATTTGATTACAAAGCAGTGCTGGCCAAATCCAGCCCCTCCTCCTCTCTCTCTGCTGACAATATCCTCCCCTCCACAACAACAATAATCTGAGCACAAACAGACACGAAGCTTTTCAGAAAGTAATGAACTCCGGCTGGAGCCAAGGCAGGAAGGGTTTAATGTTTAGCTCAGAAAGCTTGGCGAGGCCATCAATTATATAGCCCTGCTGCTGAAGGAGCAAAAAATATTATTTCAGACAGACATGGCCCAGAAGAAAAGATAGAGAAGGAAAACACTGCAAGAAAGAATTAATTCCGTGAGAGAAGTGCTTGCAAAAGAGGAGTGGGATGAAAGCTGGAGCTCTCAGGATGAAGCAAGTAAGGGACTGCAGAGGGCATGGCATGGATAGACATCTCTATTGAGCCCAGGAAGAGTAAGGGGAGCCCACGGACATCCGTATGGGGCTGCCATCATCACCGCCTTGCCCCATGTTTGGATCCAGCTCCATCAACAGGGCCAGGAAACCCATATTTCAGGACTTGTATTTCACAGATTCATAGAAACACCAAGGTTGGAAGGGACCTCCAAGATGACCAAGTCTAACAGCGCACTCATTTCCACACGCATTTCCCAAAGGTCACACTTCCCCATCTTTTTTCAAGGCTCTTTCCTTTCTCGTTCCCCACTTGCCATTTTTCTTCCCATCTCCTTCTGTAAATCTTTCTTCCTCACTGCACCACCAGAACAGAAAAGCAGAAAAAAGAAAAAAAAAGCCAGCAGGACAAGAGCACACAGCTCCCAGCACGTGTCCCTCCAGTCCCCAATCTCATTTTCCAAGTTTCAGCCTCTCCAAAGCAAAAAAAGCCCCATTTCCCCCCCTTCACTCTCCCCTAGGCTCAGTGACCCCTCCAGCCCGTCCTTAAGCTCGCAGATATTTGTCGAGCTTTTCCAGCAGCTGTTCCCTTGGCCTCTCCTTTATCTCCAGCATTGTGTTCACATCTGCTTCCCACTCTGCCTCCTTTTCCCTGCCGCTGGGAGCCGGGTTTTAAATCACTGCTCAGCGCTCCGGCTGCCAGATGCGGATTTCATACTGCCCAGCATGCTCCGTTTGGATAGGTATCCAAAGGCCGTGTGCAAGCTCCTCTGCCTCTTTTTTTCTTTTCCCCTCCTCCCTTTTGGCCACAGAGCCAGCTTGGCTCAGGATCCATGTTCCGACACCTGGTTGTTGGCAGCCTGCAGCCCTGGCACCGATGCGCTGCGTGCAGCTCCGCGATAGGGATGGGGAGGGCAGTGCGACCCAGCCGGGCTATCAGGGATGTGCTGGTGGCCGTCCCTGCATGGGCTGGCAGCTGTCCCACCACTGTATCCCCACAGCTTCGCCTGGAGGTTTGGCTGAGCCCAGTTCTGGGATTTGTGAGCTAGCAAAGTGCAGCTCTGGACAGCATCGCGCAGGAGATGTGTTCAGGACAAGACATCGCCATCTGCAGCCACACTGCCTGCCTCTGAGTGTGGCAATTTTGGCAAAGCAATAAGCAAAAGCCTTGGGGAGCAAACAGACGGGGGCACACAGGAGGATGCCATGCTGCTGCCCGCGACAAAACTCCTCTTTTGGATTGCAGTCTGTCTGTGCTACCCAAACAAGCGAGGGCGGCACTGTATAACACACATCCTGACTTCCCCAAAACTCATCTGCCATTTTTTCATTGCCAGATCGCACCCTTGGCCCCCTGCACCCTGCACCCTGCACTATGGACCCCCACAGGTGCTGCCCTATGTGTGGCAATGGTGAAGGCAGCACCAAGCTGACCAAACCTGCTGCAACCAGAGTGCTGTTGCTGGACAGGCTCCGGGGGGACTGGCCATAAAATCAGCTCTAAAGGCCAAAAAGAAGAGCCAGATTAAAGTATCAACTCAGAATTTATGCTCGGGACTTAAGGTTTAATAATGCAACAGAAAATCAATATTTAATAAAGCAAATGATGGAGAAAAACAGTGAATGGGAGATGAGCTGCTGCTCCTGTTTTCAAACATGTGAGTCCCGGAGGAGCCGGGTTGGCAGGATGGATGTGACACCAGATTGCCACGCGAGCTGGCACGCAGGGCATGAGGTCCCACTGCTTCCAACTGCGGTGTCAAGGGGCTCGCAGGTCTTTTATTAAAGGACAAACAAGGAATTAGAGCGGTGGTCAGAGTCCAAATACCCATGGACAGCAACCAAATGCTGATGCGTGAGGGGAGCCAAGCAGCTGCCTTGCGGAGCGGGCCCAGATTTGCACTTGAGATGGAGAAATGTGGGCAGGCGGGCAGCACCGTGCCCAGGCTCCAAATGTACAGAGCGGGGTTGGCCAGGATCTGCTGACCAAGGAGGGGGAGAGCAGAAGGTCTTGGAGCACTGAAACCTGCCTTCCACGCCAGGATGCTCTCCTGACGTGCAGGAGAGGGAATGGGGGTGGTAACTGTGGGGTAGCAGCAAGCACACTGGGCATCACACTGCCTGCCAGGCATGGTGACAAAGCGAGCGCACAGCGAGCATCGAGGGATGTGACAGGGATGTGGGGACAGAGCAGCAGCTCTGACTCCCTCCCCTGGAGCTGGGAGCAAATTGCACTCGGTGTGCATGGCATCGGGATGCTGTCCTTCTGCTGCATGCTGCAGATTAAAGATGCATCCTGCTATAAGTACATCCGAACCCTACAGATTCATCCATGCCCCCAAAATGTGTCCATGCCCTACAGATGCATCCATAACCTACAAATGCATTCAAATCCTGCAAGTGCACTCAAGCCTTACAAATGCACCCAAGTCCAACAACTGCACCCAAATTGTACAAATGCACTCAATCTGTGCTAGGGCCTCAAAGCACTTTTTCAGATTTTGGGTTCTCCTTCAAGAAACTGAAGATACTGAATCCCACTGCTGCCATGCCTGGTGCTGCACAAAACGCTGATGCCCTGTGCTGAGCTGCAAAGCATCCCCTGAAATGACCACCACTACAATACCAAATACCCTGCAGTAGCTCTCCCTCCCTCCCAGTTCCCCTGTCCCACCTCCTACTCTATGCCCACCCATCTCCACCCCAGAAACAGGGTGAGCTTTCCTCATGCTCAAAAGTCAGGAAGTGTTTTTTGTTGGTCCTTTCCCCATGCCCACCCAGGCAGTGGTGGGTGCTGCCTTGGGTGCACAAGGCTCACCCATAGGTGAAGGAGGAGGGGAGCTGCAGCCCGCTGGATGCAACCAGCGTGGCTCAGGATGCACAAGGCTGCACCCATTGCATCCCATCCCCTCGGGCAAACCCAGCGTCACAAAGTTTGGGGACTCAGGGTAAGCCCTCCCAGAACGGCTCACTTAGTTACAGGTGCTCAGCTCTCCCCAGTGCCCTTGGATGGAGCCCCTCCATCACCGCCGTGTGCCGGGTTGCCTGCCTGGCCCTGCGGCACGGCCATAATTTGTAGCTTGTGCTGGGATCCTTCACGATGAAAGATGACATATAAATATAAAACGTTATCGCTCCATAACAGCCACATGCTATAAAACGCCGGGCAGAAGGATCTGGAACTAGATGGAGGCAGTGCTTTAAATCCTTCCCCGCAGAGTTACTACCGCTAAAACAACAGCCCTGCTCCAAAGAGCTCCAGCACAGAGGGAGGAGAAGAAAGGCTGCGATAACGACACCCGATCGCAGAGTTGGGCGAACAGAGCGACTTCACAGCACGGTGACCTTCCCTGCCAACAGCCCCAGGAGCTGCAACACAGCCACCCCGGCCCCATCTCCTCCATCCATCCCTGCTGTGCTGTGCGGATGCCTCTGTGTTACTATAGGAACGATACACACTGCTCCCCGTGTTCCCCTACACTGCGTTGACTCCGCGATCGCGATAACAGCGCTGTCACTGCAGTAACGTTACACTGTTGAGGTCTCACTGTTCTCCCCTTAATTTTATTGTTGTAAGATTAAATTGCAATAATGTTATTGAGCTGCCATTAGCGTTGCCATGGTAACAATAGCATTAAGGCAGCGCTATCGCGTTACAGCGGTCCTACCGCTCCGCCGCAAATATTTTAACGTAGTAAAACAAAAGAGATGACTGCAGTAACATTAAATGGCAGCCACCTCATTAACCCGCCGCTGGCTTTGCCAGGCTGAACACTACTTTGGGACCCGTGCGTGGCGGCGGGGAGATGCTCATCTCCTTTGGGACGGTGGAGGATGACTCGTGCAACACCTTGCAAGACCTGCAGAAACCCAACGTCCTCCTCTGGCTCTGCCTGGGGAGCCGTGAGATTTTGCAGAGCACTTGCAGAGCTGCTGCTGCTGAATGGCTCCAGGTGATGCAGGTGACCTCCCCCTGAAAGCCATGGGTGAATGGAGCTGCTGGGAGCTTGCGTGCACAGAAAGGCTCCAAGAAGAGCAGGCTCTTGCTTTGCAGAGAGGAGTGACCCGAGGGTGACCTGTGTGTCTCTGTGGGAGTAGCAAAGAGTTGCACTGAGCTCGCCTTGCCACAACCAAAGCACGCATGGCTGATGCTGGGAGGCATGGAAATAAAGGGAACTAAAGGGTGCTGGGAGGTGGGAATGGCCCCGACGAGATCACTGCATGCCCCCACATACCTGGGATGTCACAGCACTGTGGTGCAGGGTCTGCATCTGCACTGCTTAGAGGAACCTGCTGGATTCCAGTGTTAGCAGTTCACCAGGGGAGAAAAGCAGAGAAACTACCCGCAGCTGTGATGCATGTGAGGCATAAAAGCATGCAGGAAATGAAAACGGTCCGTGTCCTATGAGTCACTACCCTTCCCTTCCCCTCACTTCAGTCTCCTGCCAATTCTCTCTGTATGGGAGCAATGACATTCTTTACTGGGCATTTGTTTGCTTCTGGCCATACCCAAAATACCATTCACCTCCCCATCCCTCCCACTCTTCCCTGTGCCAGTGTCCCCAGGAAGGAAGATGCACTGCAGGACATGCACCCAGTGGAGACCAGCACACTTGGTCCCTCTAGCACCAGGAGAGCCTGAAACTGCATTGAGAGCAGGGACAAGTGCTTGGTGCAAGTCCCAGAGTCTGTTTTCCCCCCTCCTGCCCCACGCTATAATTGCTAATTAATAATAATGCTCAGCTCTCAGATAGCGCATTCCATCTTCAAAGACCTCTGTCGACGTTACCAAATTAATCCTCATCAACCCCCCTGTGAAGTAGGTGACAATTATTATCTCTGCCTTGCAGATGTTAAACTGATTTGCAAAGGGGTCAAGTGACTCTTGGGGGCCGGGACAGCCTGCCCAGCCCCAAAGTGGGTACCCAGACACTTGGGTTCAACCTGAGGGTTAAACTCCTCCAAAATCCCACTTCTTGCACCATCAGAAGTGACCAGACCCAGTGCCCAGCCCTCATCATCCTTACCCACCTTGTTTTCCCTGCAAGCTGCCTTTGCACAACAGCAACAACAGCTGCAGGGTCTGATCCTCCTGCATTACTGTGTGAGCCCTTCCTTGCTCACATGCCAGGCAGGCAGCAGCAGTGCCCTCAAAAAGTTATTCCCGACCTCCCTTGAGCCAAAGGGGCTTATTGCATCAAAGGAAAATTAATTGGGCAGAGTTCAGGGCTTGAAACAAAGCCAGGGTGGGGCTGTGAGCCCCATCAGAAGCTTTATCACTGCAGAACACACCTTGGCAGTGATGCTATGGGGTGGCAGTGATGCTTAGGTCGAGGTGCCAACCCAGTGCCAGCTCCCACCCCAGAGCAGCCCTGTGTCACTTATGCCCACTGCCCCCAACTCCAGCAAGCAGGTAATTAGTTCCCATACGAAAGCAGGGATTTGCAGATTAAGCCCAACACAGGAAGGAGTGGGAAAACTCATTTACACCAAACAAAAGGGGAGGGGTGATTACTTGCAACGGTGACAAAAGAAAGAGCCAGACAGGGGCAAAGAAAGTGATAAAGCAACGGAAAGTGCTAATATCCCCCAGTTGCATTCCCTTTTTATTTTTTTTTTCTTTCTAAGCACTAAAATTCCACCATTTTCTATCATGCAAATTCGCGTGTCTAAGTGAGATTAAGCTCCGGCAGCACCCGTGCCTCCTTCACCAAGTCCATTTCCAGCACTGAGATAAGGCCAACTTTCCATAATGCATCTTACAAGGCAGTGGGAGTGTTGTGCAGGCGCGCGTCGGAGTCGGCTTATTATCAATACAAATAAGAGCTTTCCAGACACCATCCTCCTCCCTCCTCTCCTCTCGCTTTTCAGCCCAGCGACCTGAAGAACAGAGGCTTAAATAGCTGGAGTGCCCCTGGGGAGAGGGAGAAGGAGCTGTGTGTTAAATAAACCCACGTGGGGAAGGAGGAGAGAAGAGCATTACTCTTCAAAGGTCAATGGGGCCAAACTGAAGCCTTCTTCTCTGCCCCGGGTTTCCGCATCTCTCTACGCACAGAGCTCACTCACAAAATCCCCACAGGATCATTCAGGTTGGAGAAGGATCACCACGTCCAACCCCATCATGCCACATCCCCCAGTGCCACATCTCTGCTGCTCTTTAACACCCCTGGGGATGCTGAGCCCACCGCTCCCTGTGCAGCTGTGCCAATAACACCCGCACGCTTTGCTGGGCGCTTCTCCCTCCTGCAGCTGCAGCCCCTCCTGACAAGAAATCCATGAGGAAGCACTGGGATGTGCAGGGACCACCGCCCAGACACTGCAGACAACACAGGCTCTGCCCCAAAGGTTCATTTTCGGCTCCACGCCAAACAGGCAGGAGGTGGCTGGGAGCTCCTTCCTTGCACTTTGCACCTTTTGCAGCGATGTTGCTGCCTCACATCAATTTCACATCACCGACACCCAGCCTGACCTCACTTAAAACAGTCCCCAAAATAGCAGGTCCAAACTTTGATGCATTCAGAGCCACGGGGCTGTTGTCTCCTTCCTGGGCTCATTTGTCCCATATTAGTGCTGAGGCTCGCTGGCAATGGGAGGGGGAGATGCAGTGATCTGCTATTCCTGGATCAGCAGCCATCACCTTTTTGCCTTTCAGGAGAAGGATTTCAAGAGTGACGAGTTTCTGAAAGCCTGACCAACAAGGAAAGGTGGGAGAAAGAGGGCTCCAGTGGGATCAGAAAGCAGGTGGCTAAGGGGCAACAAGATAACAACCTTCCCAAAAGCAAAAGGTTGTAACAAAGAGGACATTGATCAATTGTTCTCCACATCCGCTGGGAATAGGATGAGAAAAACTCCACTTGATTTGCAACAAAGAAGGTTCAAGTTAGATATTAGCCATAGCCATACATTTCCTAATTATAAATGTAGCAGAGCAGTAGAATGGATTGTCTGGGGAGATGGCAGAATCTGCTTCGTTAGAGATTTTCAAGAATAGCTCTCACAAATGTTTGCCAGCGCTGTCCCTGCCTTGTTGCAGGGGGACAGGCTAAATTAGCTCTGGAGGTGCCTTCTGCCCACCTATTTTGGGATCTCAGCCATCAATAGAGTCAACCTAGAAATAAATGCACGGCGTTTCCCTCGCTGCAGCGCGGCCATCCTAGGGCTCCCAATGGCTTTCAGTTTCCTCTCCCTCTGCTGCCACAAAGGACCATTTCCAACGCTCATATCCCACAGAAAGCTCCTTTTCCCACCCCATCCCTCTTCTGTTTTTTATTCTTTCCCCCACAGACCCACTCCATCCAGAAGCTCCATGAGGGATGATGAGCTCCAAGCTCTCTCCATACGGACATCCCCCCACACCTGGGGGCAGGAGGGATTCACTTGTCTTTAATTGGGGTCACTCCAGCAGTCCTCCCTTTGAGGAGGCTCACCTCCATGCACCCTGCTGCAGAACACACTACTGCCTCATTCCACCCAAGAGATGGCTGAGCAAGCCAAGCAATAACTCTTGAAATGAGGGGCCATGCTTCCAAGAGCCAGCATTTCCTCCAGCAGCAGGAAGGATGTGCAGCACGTTCTAGGGCTGAGACCATCACTGAGTCCTCCAGTGCTCAAACCACTGCTGGGAATTAAGATGTGACCTTTTCCTCCTGTATCCAAACATCTCTTCCTAATGCTGCAGCAAGACAGGAGGGATGAGCCTGGGTGTCTGGTGATACGGGAAACCGGTCAGCACACTGGAATAAGGGAGCCAACGTAAATTGCATCACCCTGGTGATGGGAACTTGCGGGTGATCGACTTTGGCTTAAGAAATGCAGGCAGGTAATAACAGATTGCAAGATAAACAGCAAAGACCCAGGATGGCAACACATCCGCTTTCTCTCCGTGGTTAATGGAGATGGAGAAAGTCCGGCTGTGTTTAGTTTGCTTGATTGCTCGAAGAGGAAAGACAAAACGGAAGGGGAAGGAGGGGGGGAAGGTTGGGTTTGGGTTTTTCCCCCCCATTCTATTCATTAGGCTGTCAATTATGCTCGGGCCTGGCATATTGACGGCGGATTAGCTCAACCCAGCTCTGTGTACAAGACCAATGCCTTTTTAACCCAGCTTGTTTCCAGATCAATACATCCATCAGCATTCGAAAATTAGCCCGAGATGAGATTCCAATACTCGAGTTGGTGTGTCATGCTAAGAGGGCTTCTGGCCAAATCACAGAAGAAGCAGGAGGAAAAAAAGGGCTGCTAGCAAGGGATCAGAAATTCTCCATCGATCCCCCATAGGCTGTCTCCATGCCAGCAGTCCCTTACTCAGCGTGTCCCTACACCTGCAGAGCTGCACCCATCCTTTCCCTGCTGTGGGCCCATGGGCTCACACACACCTCTGGGGTCGGCAGCCCCAAGGAGATGTGCTGGGTCACCACATGCTGCATCGCCCCACGCCATCCCTCCTCCTCCTCGCAGGAGTTTTAACACACAAACACATATTGTTGCTAGGCACACACACACCCCCGCACAGTACACAAATCTGCTTGCTCTTTCTTTTCCCCCAACACAAATTTTACTTTAAGCATTGCCTCCAGCATTGGGAAAAAAAAAAAAATGCAAGCATCAAAATACAACAAAAAACCAGCAATGTGAGTTTAGCAGTGATTATTTTGGGAGGCAGAGATGCCTGTACCAGAGTCCCATGACTGCTACAAGTAAGTTGGGTTACATCATAGAATTATTAAGGTTAGAAAAGACCACTAAGGTAGTCGAGTCCACCTGTCAGCACACTGCCACACTCAAGCGCTGCCCAACCTCATGTGGACTCTCAATCCTGGATCACCTATGGTTGCACCAAGCTGTCTTCCCAGCAGGAGCAATAGGAGGGGAAGACCCCATGGCAAAAGAGAGCAGGAAGTCAAAGCGCTGAGCCCACCCCCCCCTCAAAGCCCCCTCCCCTTACCTTGCACGATGAGGTGGACGCGCGACGTCTTGGGGTGATTGTCTGTCTGCACAGAGCAGGTGTAGGGCCCCTCATCGTACACATCCACGTTGTGGATCTGGATGCTGTACTGGGTTTTGGTGTTGGCCAGGAGCACCACCCTCGGGTCCAAGCACCACTTGTCATTGCCGGCATAGAGGATGCTGCTGCGGTTCAGCCAGGCCACGCGGGTGACGCGGTTGTCCACGGAGCACCTGTGGGCAGAGCAGACCTGTTAGCATGATGCCATCACCCTTTCCCAGCCCCACTCCTCACCCTTTTTGGAAGTTCTGGGCACCCAGCACTCTGCTCAAGAGATTTCCCCGACAGCTTCACAGTTATTGCAGATCGCAGCCCATCCATTGTACAACCTACAGCCCCCACATTTCCATTTGCTCCTTGCCTCAAACCTCCTTGCTGACCCCAAACCACACCTTTTGGGAGGACACAGGCATCTCCCTGTTGCCTAAACCACCAAAGCAAGCTGGAGATTACAGAACCAAGTCGGGCTTTGCTGCATGCCAGCGATGGCGGATAATGTCCTTCCATAAAACCACTCAGCCTAAGCTCCACTGTTTATATTCTCCCCATTCTACTCCATTATTTGTGCACCGGCTGGGATGCAAATTAACTTTGGAGGCACCAGAGGCTCCCAGCAGCCTGCAGGGCAGCAAAGGAAGGCAGAACCCCATGGAAACAGCCTAACTCTTATCATGGGAAGCTGGGTAAAGGGGAACTTCAGGCAGGCGACAAGGAGGTCCCTTCCAACCCCTACAATTCTATGATTCTGTGAAGCTGCAAGATGTGCCCCCCCTTGTGTGCAATGAAGCTGGAGTTGGCCTCGGTGGGGCACGATCCACCGCCACCTCCTCCTCCTCATGGTGCTGCTGCTCCCCTCCTCCTCGAGGGTTTGTGTGTCTCACATGGACTTGCACAGAGTGTTTACAAGAAGAGCCACACCACCTCCAGTTCGTCTCCATGTCCCGACTCTCCCCAGGAGGTGGGCGATGCCATTATTCCCATTCTATAGGTGTGGGAGGGAGATGCAGAGAAGCGTGCGGTCGTGAGAGCTAGCGGCGCTCAGCTCTGCCAGCAGACACCCGGGGGACAAACCGCCTCCTCTCCTCCATCCTCCTCCATCCCTCCAGCTGCAGAAGGAGCTGGAAAACCACCCCGACCCAAACACCCAACATCTGGAGGAAGGAGATGTGAGCGCCCATGGAGGGGGACTGCCCAAGGTGATGGGGGACAACTGGACCCCGAGGACGCTGAGGACTTGCTACCCCAGCAGTCAGACCGTCCTCCCTCTCTGCTGTGAAAAACATCTGATAAATTAAACTATTTCACTGCTGTTCCATAATGATATGACGATAATAATAAATTAAATGCAAGCAGATTTTTATTATCTTCATAAAAAAAAAAAGTGATAGATTCAGCCTGGGCTGAACACCAAGAACTCTGCTCTTGCTTGCTCTCAGCTGCTTTACAACTTGAGCGAAACCTTAGAATTGAGTTTCTCAAGTTGAGTAATATGTGGGATTTCACCTCAAAGGATGGCTTTATTATACTGGGCTCTGGATCTCAATGCTGGCAGCTTAGACCATCGGGGTCTGAATAAAACACAGGTACGGATTTGCTCTCTGGCTCTGGCCTGCCCATTCCAGTGCAATGCAACGGGCTCCTGCAGTGCTTCCACATGAGAAAAGGGGTGTCCAGCCCTCTGCTAAAGCTGCATTTCTGGGTGATGGGAAGCCCTGTGCAGCTTGAATCCCTCAGACTGACCTCTTTTGCAGAGATCATCACTGAGGACTCATAAGCAGCCTGAGCTAACCATATATATATTCCCTCTCTCCTCCTCCACACCAGTTTTTTGTTATTTTTTTTGTGAAATGCATCAGTTTGGAGATCCCTGGATAATAATGGAGCCAGACAGTGTGTAATCCAAGCATTCCCTCTATCATATGGGCATTTAAGTGCTTTTGAGAAGCAACGGGGCTCAGGTAACGCATGAGGCAACAGTGAAATAAGTGCTGTCGCCCTTCACAGCACCCGGTCGCAATCTCTTCTTATCACCCAGACACGCTCCTCTGTCCCTCGGATCGGCAAGCTTCAACTTGTTATTTTATTTTCTTTCCTCCTTCTCCAAGCTACCGAGCCAAACCTGTGCCATATGCAGCAGCACAGCCCTGGGGACAAAGTGCTGTAAGCTGCAGGTACCAGGCTCTATTTCCGAGCTGGCTGCCGTGAGGAAGGCTCCCTTCCCCTCCCGGTGCAGGTAAGGCCAGGACAAGCAAATGACTTCAATATGACAGGAACCAAGGCTGCAGGGCAGGATACAGCCTCCCCGTTGCGCCCCTTCCAGCCCATTCCTCCATGCACAAGCACTGGGGTCCCCGTGGCTCGCCCCCTCCTCGCAGCTCTCCCACCCCTCCATCTGCTCCCTTCCATCCCGGGGCAGCCGAGCGTTAAGCCTTTGGCAGGGGCTGGGATCAGAGCTCCAGGCACAGGTGGGCAGCAGAGGCACCGCCGCGCTCCCCCCGCCCCACGCCTGGCACGCAGTGATGCCCAGAGATGCTGCGGACTGATGGATGCTCCGCCTGCCCTGCCATGGGGAGGGAAGGCAGAGACACTGGAACAGGATTATCTGTTGTGTTCCTTCCAGCCTGAGCCATCCTACGATTCTAAGGCCCCAGGCAGGCTGGAACACAGAGGTGGCCTCCAACAAAGATGGCAAAATATTTGAGCTCCGATGAGCTCGTTTTCTTTCTCAAGTTCCTTAATCCCAGCTACGTTCCTGCTCAGAAAGCAAGGCCTTCTCCTCCAAAAAGATGCAGAGCAACGAACCTTCTCCCTCTTTGTTTCCCCTATGGGAAATGGAAATGTTACTGACACAATTCGACATCTCCTAAAGCATCTGGGCTTGGCCAACCACCCCACGGACCACCAGAACCCCAACCAACCTCCATCCCAGCATCCCACCATCACGTATCAAGGCTACAACCACCACGGCACGCAGGCTGGGAGCCCTGCCCTCATGCTATGCTTCGTACAGCCCCCAGCACCTCCCCGTGCTTTCGGCACAGATTGCACAGGCAATGATGGCTGCCCAAATTCCTCTTTGCTTTCTCGAGTTTGCACACAGGGATGTTGGAGAGGGGGTGGCCTGGCAGCGGGAGGAAGGAGGTTTTTAATTACTGAAGTGTAGTAATTGGCACACAACATTTTTTGTTGCCTCCTGTGCAGCTCGCTGGTGTTTCAGAGGGCTGGGCTGGAGAGCACAGATTGTCTCAACCCAGCAGGACACATAAGAAATGAATAATGCTAATTAGAACTGAAAAGAGCTCGGTAAAATTAGCAACCTGATTGCTGTTTTCATGGCAATGATCAGGACACCAGCTCCATCCCGGGGTGCAGAGACAGGGATGGGGTCTCAGCACCCACCCTGCAGAAACCCCCTGCCCACATCCTCATCACCTGATGGAGCCTCACACGTGTTGCGCCGTGGCACCATCACTCAGCAGCCCCGATGGCTTTTGGTTTTTTTTTTGTTTTCCAGTCTGATTTGGTCATTCCCAGCCTCATCCAGCAATTTCCAGTTCGATTCTGCAGTTTTCAGGCAGCTCTGGATTCTGAAGCCACCCCTGGACCGACCCCCAGCACCTCCCATTCCAGCATCACCACTGTGCTATACATGATCAACGAAACCAGCTCTCCGCCCGAGGCAGAGCTTCACATCTTAGATTTATTTCTGTGATTATCACATTTTATTGTTATTTATTATGATTAATTAAAGGCTGGGCTGTGAACAGCTCAATCCCATTCCAGCACGGTCCCACTGCTCTCATAGACTTCCCCGTGCTGTTTCTGCTGTGGGGGGCAGCCAGAATTTGGCTGCCACCTCCTGAGCAAAGGGACCCGACCCAGCAATGAACACAGCAGTAATGGGGGGGTCCCAACCTCCAGCCCCCCAGCAATCCCCAAAGGCTGTGGGTGCCTTAAGATCAGCTTCCACCACAAAGCCTCTTGCAGAGGTGCTCAAAAGCAGCGCTCAGAAGTGGAAAATAAAAACCCTTTGTGTTTCCCCTCCCAAGTTTCATTTTGGTTGGTGCAGTTGGAGCCCTGAGGTGCCGCCCTTCCTCTGCTCGCACCAACCTGCAGCACATCCCTGCCCTTCAGTTCTGCCCTCTGCAAGGTTTAAACAAAGCTGGCACCTCCTTCCCAGGGAGGGAGAGTTAATGCATGTTTGTAAAGTACCTGATCTCCTCAATTGAAAGTTTATACATGCAAATGATTCACGCTAATTACATTAATAATAATATACCAGGCTCGGAAAGATCTGCCTTGGTTCATTGCCCGGGATTCAATGCTGCAAACAACTCCCAGTACGCTGCCTTCATGGCAAATGCCAAAGAAACAGGAGGAAAGCAGACTGGGGAGGGAGGGATGGAGCCGGACCCCCCCTGCAGTGTGCTGGGGGGCACAGAGCCGGGCACGGAGCTGCCCCAGCCCTGGGAGATGCTGGTGCAGAGCAGCAGGGCACAATGCAGCAAGCAGGGACGGCGTGTCTGCAAAAGTCTTTCTCTCTCTGCAATGCAGCAGTGCACCAGCACCTTTCCAAGTCCCCTGCTCCCCTGCTCGGCTCATCCAGCCTTTCTATTTATCCTCCTATTGTCTCTGCTAACAACGGGGCTCTGCACATCTATGGCATCTTCCGTCTCAGAGGAGTGTGTGACAAAGCAGCCGTGCAGGCAGCACGCAGAGGACACGTGTCCCAAACCCAGTCCCTGTCCCCGAGGCTGGGGCTCCTGGCCCATCTGCTTTGGGTGCCCTCCAAAAGTGCTGATGCTGCCAGGGGGTGACGCCAGCACCGAAATGCGTGGAGGCAGCTGTGCGGGGACATGGCTGGGTTACTAATGAGGTGCTGCCCCAACAGGGAGCTCCAGCAATGAGCTCGGGGCCTCCTGCAAGCTGCGGACCTTTTGTTGCTGCTGATTTTCTCCCTTTTTCCTTTTTTTTTTCTTTGGCAGAGTAGGTGAACTATTGCTTGGGGCTCCTGGATGCCAGCAGGCAAACAACCACAGACAAAAGCCACCCCTTCCCCAGAGGTCTTCCAGAGGTACCTACAAAAGGGACAGCATCACCCCACACCGGGTCTGCAAGCTGGAGAGGACTCAAAAGGACTCTTGGGAAATGATGCACGAAGAAAAGAACTCCCTAATGATCTCATCACCTCCCTGCCAGCATCGCATGACAGTTAAACTCCATGAAATTACATCTCCTCCCACTCCCCATCCCTCCGTTCCGTGCCTCCTGCTCACCCCACAGCCAGGATGTGAGATGCCCGCAGTGCACGGAACCAAAGCCTGGGCTGGGGGGGACGCCGTGCAGAGCACCCCAAGCTTTGCATCCCCCGCTGTTGGCCCCACAGAGCTTCAGAGCTGCCGGCAGCCTGCTGGGGAAGTTCTTCGGCGCTGCACTCCCAGCAGTTAGCGCTGATCCCCAGCGCTGAACTCGCTCAATTATGAGCTGTGCCCCCGGAATAAATCCTGCTTCTGCTTTGTGCAATTGACACTAATGGCCCAGGAATAAAGTGAAGCCATCTACCCCAACGGTCTGCAAAGAAGCGCATTTAACTAAGCACACAGGCAAGGGACTGCTGGGCTTAACTGCACTGAAAATGTATTCGAAAGGAAGCGATGCACTTAACTTATTACAAGTGGAAAATTATCACTAAAGTGGCTTTTCCACACAAGCTGAGGCACAAAACAGGAGCGGCGAGGGGTGAGCCGGGGCTGTGAGCAGAAGGATGCTGCTGGGGGCAAACGGAGCAAAGAGAGTTGCAAACAAAGACTAGAGGTGGGCACAGCACATGGAAACTTGTATGGAGGAGAGCTTGAGCTCTGGTGTTGGGTTTTCGACAGACAACAAGTCCACCCAAAGGCCTAAAACAAAAGAGGGGCGGAGGGAAAGGACCCTCCCCAGCACAGACGCCCTCCCCCTCCCTCCCCTTAAGGACATCATCCTTAAAATATATTTCATTTCACAGCTGCATTATGGTACCACAAAATCCTGCGAATCCAATTTAAGAACAGATTACCTCCTCACTTACTTCATTTGAAGCAATTACATGTTAATTTTCATTGAGACCAGCCTAATGCATACCAATCTGATGCTGCAATCTCATTTGAATACTTGAGGGAACGCTAGTTGGGCTCGGGGCTCTGGAGGCTCATATTTAAAGGGCCTCTTCACATTTCCTTTCCCTTTTCCTCCCGGTTATTTACGCTTGTGTTGCACTTGTGGCACTCCCTCCTCCCCCCTCCCAGTGTTCCCAAGGGCCGCTGCCACTTGTGAAACCAATGAGAGGAGCCACCAAAGCCTTCGTTGAATCACAGACTCATTAAGGTCGGAGAAAACCTCCGAGATCCCCAAGTCCAACCCCAACCCATCCAACCGTGAGCAGCGACCGCATCCCTCAGCATCACATCCCCAACAGGGCAGCACTGTTCTCAGGCCAAGATCCCAAACAGCCATCTCATTTCTGCATAAAGCAAACAGCCTCCTGATACATGTGCCCTAATGCAATGTGCCCTGCACTGCAGCTCCTCTTCCTCCTCCTCCTCCTCCCAGCCCAACTGCAGAAGAGCGGCTCAGCCTTTTCTCACTGATGGTTATCACCTATCCCCTCACGCTCACTGAAAGCTTCCCAGCCAGCCAGGCTCATGGTATCGATTGGTGTCTCAGATACCAGGAGCTGAGTAATTAATAATGCCACGAGAATGTGGATTCAGCTCCTGGTTGAGACGTAAAGGCCTGCTGCGTCTGCCTCGCTGTACACATTCCAGTGATAAGCATTCATGTTGGAGGCTGCACCTTAATTAGATTTTTAAGATTGCAAAGGGCCCTGAGACACTTGTGCAGACACCATACAAATGTATATTGCACTGTACTGTAATTAATCCAAGGTGATGCAGAGGCAGATGGAGCAAAGCAAGGCGCCGATGCACAGCCAGCCCAGGACGCTAACCATAACCCTAACCCTCACCATAGCCATAACCATAACCCTAACCATAACCATAGCCATAACCCATCCCACAGCTTCAGCACGGGAACCCAGGCACTGAAACCACCTGGGACTGCACATATTTGCATGAGTGCATTGGAAGCAAGAGAGATTCTACCACCAGAAACCCTGCACAGCACCCTGCATGCCAACCCACGCGCACAATTAGCTCAAGAAGATGATAAAAATGCAATCAAGACAAGCAGAGGTTGATTGCAGCTCTCCCTCCCCAAAACGAATCATAGATGGAGAAAATCCTACAGGGATCCTAGGGAAGAGCTTCCCATGACCATCTCCCTGCTCCGCAGCAGCCTTGCAGCCCGCAGGATGCTCTGCAGCATGTTTGTTGGCACTTGAGGTAAAACAACAGGATTTTGGGAGCTTGGGGACACGCTTTCAAAGAGCCACGAGAGACTCCAGTTGCCCATTTCCCACTGAACCAACTCAGTCCCTGCGTGAGCCTTTGAAAGCACATCCTTTATAGTTTCTCATTTTGATGTCACATCTGTAAGAATATAGGGTGGTTTTGTTTCTTCTTCTCAACCTCTTCTTCTTTCTAAGAGGAGATGTCACACTTTGAACTCTAATTGTTATTTATTTTATTTTTCTAGAAAAGGGCTTTCTGACTCCCCACAGAGCACAGAGAAAAAAAAAAGGGGGAGGCTGGAAAGCCTTCAGAAGGTGCCCAGATTTAATTTTTTATCAGAGGAACAGAGAGAGGAATTTGTTGATGATCAAACAGATTCAAGTACCTTAAAAGAACGAGACCGCCGGTAAATGGAATCTAGTCAAGGAATTAGATGAAAGCTGTAGAAGATGCTAGAGAAACAGAGAAGATGCTGTAACTGAGCTGAAAACCATCAGTACCGAACTGCTGGAGCAGTGAGAATCAGTAGATTTGTATTTGTAAAACTGAATCGTAGAATCCTGTGATGCTCATGGCACTGGGATGGCGTGCAGTGGGATCAGGAGCGCAACGGACTCAAGAGGTGGAGCCCAACTCATCCTCAACCCAAACACCTCCCCAAGTCCCCTCTTGTCAAAGCCTTTAAGAAGCCAAATCCTATTGCTTCTTGAGCTATGACCTGCCTGGCTTACCCCTGAAATCTTTTAAATGGGAAAACAGAGCTGCTGCCTGTTTCCATGCAGCCAGCGGTGAGCAAAGCCCAAGGGTTGCATCAGATTAGCAGCCGGCTCCTCCAAAGGCCTCCAACTTTGATCATTTAATATGTATGCACCGTGTTGGAGTGAGCGTATCTCCAAACCCCAGTAAATGTTTTATTAGGGCAGTCCTGGCTTCTGTGCTCAAGCTTTGCTCTTTCTGACTCGGGGGATCTTCTTGCAATGGTAGACATTGCTCATCCCAAAAAGAAGCGAGCCAGCCTCCTGCCTGAAACCACAGTGCTTCCATCCCACTGCTGTGAATCTGACCCTTCTCATTGCTGGGCTTGCACCTCCCAGAGAGCTGCACTTCAGATTAGGAAACAGTGCATGAAGAAAGAATGGGGCCAGACAGCATCTCAGCGTCCAAGGGCTCTTATCCAAAGGCACCGCGTTGGTATCAGAAATATGAGCTACCTCTCCGCCTCCATCTGTGCTTCAAAGAGCTCACAAGAGCTATTCTGGGGGAGAAATTACACCACACGTGTTCTATTAAAGCTGCTCCCAAATTTTTTTTTTAAAGTATTCCAATAAATATTTACATCCAAAATAGACAAGAAAAACCTAGCGCCGAGAAAAGAGAGGATTTTTTATAGAACTTGTTTCTGCAAGAAATTACCAAGACAACAAGAGTTCCCAGAAAGGATTTGACATTTTCCTGAATAGAAACAGCACCTGAAGTAGCATCGCTTTGGATAACTCCTTATGGGCAAATGCCACTGAAGCAACAGGAGAATGCAAACCTTCCCTGGGCACAGCAAAACTCACCCGTGGGATTGCTCCGGAGACGTCTCATCGTCTATCCTTTCCTATAGGTTTCACACTAATTTCCACAGATCTCTATTGGTCTTGTCCCTATTAAGTCTGATTGGATTTTTTTTCCATAAAGGAAATTACAAAGGCTAGCAATTGTCTTGCTTCAAGGCATACACGGATCGCCAGCTTAGAGCAGAATGACAATTACCGGCGCGGGGCCGCGCGGCTCGGCGCATTACGGCACTTTCCACGTTAGCCATGCTTGGAGGCATCAGAACAGACTTTTTTTCACTGGTTGCCAATCACAGCCTAGGTGTCACATCATGCTTACTTAAAGATACCCCATTAACGATCCCAACCACGCAGCCTCCTGGGCTGCTGCAGCTGGATATGGGATGGAGAGGTGGATGGTGGGTATCTGGCAAGGGACAGCCTGCTCCCTTCCTAAAGGTCCCTGTTTGGAAAGGAACAGCCTGCTCCCTTCCTAATGCTCCCTGTCCTAAATGATAAATCCACTGGAGTGGCCCCAACCCCATTCTGCTCTTCCTCCAAACTTCCCTACGCTGCCAATGAAGAGCTTGACCCTATTTAGCCAGATGGCCCTAACTTCCCCAGCACCAAAGCTCCTGCAGTTTTCCAGGAAAATGCCCAAATCCTCCTCCTCCCTCAAATCTGCTCCTTCCTTCCCACCCCAACAGACTGAGGAACAGAGGGAATGCAGAGACCAGCAGGGAGAGGTGGTGATTTCACCTAATAAAAGGTTTGCTTGCTTTCCTTGCACCCCCACCCCTTTTCGGTTGTTTTTTTTTTCTTTTTTTTCTTTTAAACTGGAATTTAAATGCGTTTATTTATAATTCGAAACTCAAACTAATTATTAGCTGGAGGCTTTCAAAGTAAAAATGTAGGTCATGCAATGTTATGTGGGATAATAGCAATTGTTTCAGCTTCAGGAAACGCATAAGTAATGGAGACTCAATCGTTGTCCAGCCTGGCCAGGCAGCAGACATGAGGCCAGCAGATCACTTGCTTGGAGAACAAAACTGGGTACTTCTGCAGTCTTGCAGCCTTGATCCCCCATTGCAGAAAGCTGAAATGCAGTCTGAAATGCACTTGAAACAACCCTGAGGGATGAGCTTGGGATGAGCTTCAACATTCAGGGTTGGAACTGGATGCTGTCTGAGATCCCTTCCAACCCAAACCATTCTATGAATGCTTAGAAAAATAACGAGAAGCAGTGATGATGACAATGATGCTAAGGGTAACGATAATAATGATCATAATAACACAACAAACCCAAACAGACAAGGATCATCTCCAGTCTTGGGATGTAAGGAGCTGTGAATGCTCAACAGCTTCTCCCTGGTGCTGCTGCTGGTGGGCAGCACATATTGAGGCCGAAGTTGGGAAAAGTGAAATGTGGAGTTTACACCTCGGAACAAATGTTTTGCAGCACCAAATGTTCGTGCCTGCACCCAGGGAAGAGCAGCAGGTTGCTCCTCCAGCCCAGCTCCAGTGCCTGAGAGAGCACGCATAGCAAATGTAACCTACTTGCAGCCAACTGTGATCAAGGCAGAAATGGAAAGGTTGCCAATTAAAAACGGAGAGTGATTTCAAAGAACAAAGAAATCTGTGGACATTGTTTGATTGTGCATATTTTGCAGGAGGAAGGAAGAAAAAAAAAGAGAGAGTGAGAGCGACTAAAAATAGGCAGGATGCTGTGAGCTGCAGATCCTCAGCCAGCAAAGGCATCGGAGTTACACGGCTTTACCCGTGCAGCCGTCATTGTTGCTGAGTTCTGATCTGTATTTAAACTTGCATAAGGTTTTATTTTCCTGTGGAAGTACAAGAATCTCTCCCCATCTCGGAGCTCATCTCTCCTAAAGCAGCTCACATGATGATCATCAAAAATAAGCCCTCCAAGCCTAAGCTCACTAACATTCATTTCTCTGCTGCTAATGCCGGACTTCTTACTGTTAATCCTTAAATATATCCCTAAATAAGAATGACAGCACCTGAAGCACCTAACAGCCCCATATCACAAACAGAGACAGCTTCTGCATTTCTAATTTAGCTTGCCACGAGAGCTGACACTAATCCCAGATCCTGAGTCCCAAATATCTCCAGCGTAAATGCCATCACCTTGCTCACCTTGACGTCGCACAGCATCCTTCAGCTCTCCTTGTCCTGCACAACTTTCCCAACTGCTTTTTCCATTTCTCTGTGCAGGAGCTGACCCCCAGCAGCCACTGAATGCGCTGTGCTCCCTGCAGCCTCAGGATGGGTAAAGGACAGGAGAGGCCACTCACATAAGCCCCTCCTTGGCTCATTTTTGCCAGTCTTTGCAACCTGCAGTTTGCAGATAATCGCTGTCAGGCCTCAACATCCAGATCTCAAAGGGCTCCAGCCCAGCACACAGCAAACTGGGCATCCACCCACCCCCACCAGAGCATCTCTGCATATCTGCGATGCGATCCAAAGCAATGTGAGCAGGGCAAGCACCTGCACTCAGGACACAGGACGAGAGCGATGGACATTTTGCAGGCACTCCAGAAAGAAAAGCGAGAGAGGCTTCAGAAGGAAGAGCTCGTCCATCATTCCCTGGCGGATGTTAGTGTTTATCTCCAAAAAGGCAATCTGAAAACAAAACAAGACTACGAGGATGTGCAGCAATCTGCTGCCAAGCAGGCACCAAACCCAGTGACTAAACAGTCTTTTAACACAAGAAGCAGAGGGTAGGGAAGGGTTTCAGCTTTGCTCTGCAGGCACAGCTTTAGCTCCAGGCCAATTTTTGGGGCCAGCAGCTGCAAGACACCACCAGCCAGAGGCAATGCCACCAGAGCAGCGAAAGGCAGCAGCATGTGCCAACAGTAAGTCATGGACAGGCCCTAAACTTTAATGCAAGCCCCCTGAACTCTGCCAGAGAGCCTGAGCTGGGGATGGGAAGGTGCCAAGGCATGTCACCCTGCAAAACCTTCAGCTGGCAACGCTGCTGGCCATGGCAGGGAAAGCAGCCCCCTAAAAGCACCCACAGCACCTGCCAAAATGAGCAGGAAGCAAGCACGAGCACCGGTGTTTTGCTCCAGTCTTCTGCATATTTCCCCTGTATTGCTCCAGGCTCTCTGGGTGCGAGGTCTTTGCAGTCCAAATTGCTGCAGGCTGTGCCGGCACAAGCTGTGCACATGGCTTCGTGGGAGAACTGCAGTGATCAGAAGCAGGCAACAGAAGCACCTACAGCTGCTGGAGAGACCGCATGTCCACGGGCACGGGGATGGACTTCTGGGGGCTGCAGTGCCCCGGACTGCCGCCTGCCCATTGCCACCAAGGGCAACTGAAGCACTCCCTTTACAGTGGTCTCCATTGGGTTCCACGATAGCTTAACACAGTTCTCTGACAGCATGGTTTGAATGGCAAAACGTGCCCCGGTGTTGCTTTCACTGAAAGCCAGGGACTGTTCACTCCTTGCTTGCAAAACGGGAGCTGTAAGGCCTGCCTAGCACAGGGGTCATGGCAGGATTTAGCTGTGCACGGCGTTAAGCACGAGCCTCGCAATGCGCTGCGCTCGCAGATTGTGCAGACAGACGACTGCACCCGAGGCTTAAAGCACTGCAGGGCAATTGCACGGCAGAGGTCTGCTGCTGCTACAGAGCAGCGATTCAGCTTTTCAGATTTGATTCTTATCGCGGCCGAGATAAGCAGCACCTGCAGTCTGGGAGCGGGTTCAGACTTGAGGTTTTTGTTCAGAGCTGGGATTTTGCCTTGGGGCCATCTTTAGCCAACAGTGAAGTGGAACAAAACGTGGAAGAAAGCACCTGGCTGCTCTGGACAAGGTCTGATTCCCCATGCTCACACTCCACTGCCTTCCAAAAACAGAGCTGAGCTCCTCCCGTGGATCAGATGGCACACAGTGGGCAAACACTGTGCCTGGTGCTAATTCCACTTACGGAGGATTCTTCTTTTTCTCTTAAGCCCCAGCTCTGAGCCACAGGCTGTTAGATAAAGACTTCAGCTCTCACAGAGGAGAAAGCACCCTCCCCAAAACAACCCCAAACCAAACAGCAAGGAGCCAACAAAGCACCGGTGAAGCGCATTGGGAACCACATCCGCTTTGCAGACATGTGGCCTTTAAGGCCAGAATTCAGGTTTGGAGCCCAAGAGCTGCAGAGCCTCTCTGAGCAGAGCTCTGGACCCTCCCTGCCTTTCATCTGCCTCAGTGGGAGCAATAAACAACTACAAATGGAATAACACTATCAAACAGGGGCCGTGAGGAGGGGGGCAGGGACACCATAATGCAGAGAAGGACTGAGATACCAACAAAGGCTTTTAAGAGCCATACACGCTAATTACGGTGTTAAAAACCCATCAGTCAGAAGGGCTGGATATTAAATGCAATTGGCTTGAGATGACAGGGCTGAGCTGGGCTTTAAAAAATTATTTATTAAAACGCTCCGGATACAAATTAATGTTCTCAGTTCAGAATGTATTGTTGTCTCTCCGGCTTTGATCTGAGGAGCAATCGGGTCGGGAGGAGCCCTGGAAGCACACAACCCCCTCCAGCAGAACCCCACATTGTGCCTTTGCACCACGTCCTGCGTCATCCTTCCCTTCAGAGCCACCCGGCCGCGTGCTCGGCGTTCTGCAGAGTTCCCTCCACTTGGCTCCCAGGTCACCTCCTTCCTTTCACTTTATCTCCCTTTTTTTTTTTCTTCTTTTTTCATTTCCCCCCCCCCCCAAACAATGTCTGTACAATTTCACTTTCGATAACACGCGAGTTAATTAAGCCGTGATCTCCTG
Source organism: Lagopus muta (assembly GCF_023343835.1). Taxonomy (NCBI): domain Eukaryota; kingdom Metazoa; phylum Chordata; class Aves; order Galliformes; family Phasianidae; genus Lagopus; species Lagopus muta. Next base: position 2,049,621 of record NC_064454.1, on the reverse strand, counting down.
GAGACAGGTTGCTACAAGGAGATAAGCAGCAGCTTCTGTTCGCCATAAACAGCTGTGCTCCTGACCAGCTTCTGGGGATTTGCTGCTTTTGTACAGAAGACAAAACAATCGCTGCCAATTAAACCTGGACATAATATTTCCCCCACACTGGTGAACCTCCTGATGTCACCTTTTCTCCCTCCCTGCAGAGCGGGTGAGGGTGCACTGCGCAGCTTAAGGGAAACAAACGGAGCTGCAGTGCGCCGTGCCACAGCACTGCACTCATATCCCAGCAGTTCAAAGACAAAAGTGGTGGTGGTCCCTTGCTTGCAGCCACCAAACGCCACCCGGATCCCATCACACGATGGCAATGAAGATTCAATGCAGCAACGGTGCCCAGCTGTGCCCCACTGCTCCTACCACGTGCACAAACACCATGCCCAACAAAATGCGTCGTCTGACCCAAACAAAACTTCTTGCTTTTGCATTTAGATCCTGACAGTGTTTCAGCCTGGGGCTGAGGAGCTCTCGCAGCGTGCTGTCAGAGCAGAGCTCATCAAGCTGGGCTCTGCCTGGTGCCAGCACCGTCCCCAGCCCTGGCAACTATCGAAGCAAATGCACATCGTACACCAAGTGGGTGACACCGAGCTGGGGGTCTGCAAGAGATTCAGAGGACAGAAGTGGAGTTCAATGCATCTCAAAACACCGGAGCAAATCGCTCAATGTGAAAAAAAGAGGAAAATGACCCATTAGAAGTGTGAAGCAGGATGCTGAAGAAGGGAAAAATCAAAGCGAATTCAAGCGAGAGTGAGCAATTTGGCTCCGCGCAGTGTGGGAGACCTTTTCTCAGCTTCACACCTGCCACTACCCAGAGTGAACCTGCTGCAGAGCTGTTCCCATCAGTTCTCACAGAGGACAACACCAGAACAGCAGCACAGCTCTGGAACCATGCTGTGCTGAGGGTTACACACCAAGGACAGCCAAAGCACGGCTGGAAGAGGCACAGCGCATCAGGGACACAGAAGCACACAGAGTCAGACTCACTGCAGCTCCACCAACACCAGGCTGGGTGCTGGACCCTGAAATTACCAACATGGCAGAACTTGTGACTGTTGCACTTCAGGATGCTCAATAACCTCGTCTCGGGCTGCTCTGCTGCCGACACAATTACCGGAATATCACAAGTGATGTGCCAGGAGCTGCTCATTAAACACAGTTACTCTGTCTTGGGGGGGAGAAGAGAAGAGGAAAGGTAGGGGTTCCTTTTTTTATTCCCCTGAATGTGGCTTTAATGATTTCAAATCCCTTCAACCCAATTACAGCTCTGTGTCCTGATTAGGGACTCTGAGCTATTGTGTGCTGGAGCCATTATCTGGCGGCCCATAGAAAAATTAGTACCTGGAGAGGCTGTGCTGGGAAATAAATCTTTCCCTGACATTTTGGGACCAATTCTTGGCCAATTAGAGCACACTTTGCTGTGTAGGTAATGTGTAACCAAACTGCTCTCCCTGCTGAAAAGGCCATGCAGAGAACAAGTGTAATCCATGCAAAAGGGAAGGAAAAATTACCCACTGCAGACTTGTAACTCACCGGTGCTCCCTGACAAGTAATGCACTCCACTGCAAAGGGCTGGCTTGCCCAGCACCGCCTGACCCCAAAGCTGTGTGACACAGAGCAAGAAGAGCTGCTGTTCCCTGCAGGGTGGGATCCAAAACAAGACCCCATGGCACACAGGGAGCACACGGCCAAAGTGGGTGAATGTGGAGGGCATGAGAAATCGATCAACCCACAGCCACACTGCATACGTTGTCCAGCCCTCCCTAATCCCATCACTGTCTTCTGCAGTGTTCCAAGGGCAATGGGGAAAATGGGGTTAAACCAAACCCAAACCCAAGGGAGAAGATCTCAAATCTCCCAGTTGAGCAGAGGCATCTGCTTCATCCAAAGACTCACAGTGAGAGCTCAGATCAATGCCACATATCCTCCCGTGGTGCAACTCAAGGCCATCACCTGTTGGCAGGGAGAAGAGGCTAACCCTCGCTTCACCACAAACTCCTTTTGGGATAAAAGATAAGGTCTCCTCTTATCTCTGGAAATAACCAGTATTGTGCCCACCCCTCCGGTGCAGAAGGACCGAACAAAGAGAGGAAAGCAGTGCAAAGCAGCCATCAGCACTATCCAAAGCACACCACCTTCCCCCCAAAAGCAAAACCTGAGCTTGGCGAAGCCCAAACCCTCCAACGCTTCCACCCACTGCCAAGGCTGAAACAGAAAGCCGAGCTCAAATTGGCACCGTGTGCTTTCATCACGCATTTGCACTTGGTTCAACAGCAAGACAAAGGAGAGCAGCCCTGCCTGCCATGAGCACAGCAGTCCAGCTGTGCAGGCACTAATGGCACAGCTGGCGGTGCGCGCGGCGGTGACAGCAGAGCCAGTGGCTTGGCAAATTAAATTGGTGCCCTGCGCTGCCTTTTAGCACCTTGCTCACTCAGGCACCCGGGAGGCAGCACGCAGAGGAAGGGAGGCTCGCTGGGTTCAGCATGCAGTCATTGCAACACAGGGGGAATGGGAGGGAGGAGAGCGACGCATCTGCACGGCGGGGTCGGGTTAATGTTGCGTGGGCATCTTGATGCAACTTTTTGTTGATAATAATACTAATGGCGAGCGGTTAACTTCATCCCCGGTGAGAAGATGATCGTAGTTAATGGAATTAATGCAAGGTTTTAATTTGCCTCTCGCTGCTCGGTCCTCGCAACTCCTCAGCCTCAGGCAGAAGTGCCAAAAATACGGTGCTTGATCTTCCCCCCACCCCACACCCATGTAGTTTGCATAGTTTTCACCATCTGGAGGTGAGAAAACTCATTGCACTGAGAACTGGGCAGCATGGGAGCAGGCAGTATGCACACAGACTGCTCTGTGATACAGCAGACCTCTGTGTGTGCTCCTGCAGCATTTTTTGGGATGTGCTGGGTGGTGGAGGAGCCCAGCACTGAGGAAATGTGAAAGAATTGCCAAACCAAGTGATGGATTGGCTGGGAGGAGTCTGATCCAAATGGAGTGGGACAGCAGAGGGGAGGGGGGGGAAAAAAAACAGTATTAAAAACAGTGGTGTGTTGCTGAAATGAGATTAGAAGAGTAACAGGTTCACTCCAGTGCCAGCTAAATCCCCATTAAATCAGATTAATGCAGATGGTCTTTATGCAACTGACCGAGAAGATCAATATTGCTGTTTCAGTTGGGGAAGGGAAAAAAAAAGAAAAAAAAGAAAAAAAAAAACTTGTCTTGTTTGACCAAAACTTCTCATTGATTACAAACACAGCCCCCACCAGGGCCGCCTGGCTCACAATTACCTCCAATGGGGCTGGGAGAGGAAAACCTTTGGGGAGGTCCATTCTCATCCTGTGTTCACACTCCTTAGGGCCAAGGGAGGCTTTCCAGTGGGCCGGGAGCTCAGAGCTTCTCAGCCATGTCCTCACTGATGTTTCCTAGTATTTCAGTTCATGGTAAACCCACTCCTCACTTGTTGCAGCAGAATCACCCTCCCTGCATGAGCCTTAGCCTTCCTGAGCCCTCCCAGCACCAAGGAGTTAGAGAACGAAAGGAAAGGGAAAAAATGCAAGAGAGAGAGGGGAGAGAGAGCAGGAAGACACGGGGATAATTTTCTCCAGGAGCCATTATCCAGTGGCCTATAGCAAAATTAGCACCTGGAGAGGCTGCACTGCGATATAAATCTTCCCGTGACATTTCAGGACCGGTTCTCCACCAATTAGAGCACACTCAGTTACACTGCTAATGCACAGCCCAGGAGGGCTCAGCATGACAAAGGGCAGTCCCAGGGGGTGCAGAAATCTATCAGGAGGTGGAAGAGAAGCAGCACTGCTTTGGGTGCAGCAGAGTTGGGGGCGTAAAGCTTTTCTGCTTGCAACCCCACAGCATCGCCAGGGGTCTGCACCCAGCGATGTGCCACGCAGCAGAGAACTGCTCAACATCCACCCGAGAGCTCTGGCCTGAGCACCCAGCAGCCCTCGCCCTGCTCTCACCATGAGGGATGGGTGATGGGCTCAGCACAGAGCACCGCTATCACTACTAAGTTCCAGTTTGACAAGAGGAGAAGCACCGGCATCTTTCTGCAAGCGCACGGATTCACACAGCTTTTTTTCCCCATTTTTTATCCTAAATCCTTGCATGCAAAACAATCCTTCGCAGCAACCTTTCCGCTTGCATTTGCTTTCCATCAGCTGCAGATCTGAGTGCTGAAAAGCAAACAGAGGACTGTTTTGATTTTGCTGAGGCAAAGGGGCGAAATCCACTCCAAGCATTTTTCCGGATTTTAAACCCGGTGACATTTGGAGATGTTCTGTTTGCGAGCTGAACCCGAATGATTTTTGGAAGCACCGCTTCCAACCTCACCGTCTCATTTTTCTGCACCATTTGCTCTGCCCTCTGGAAGAACCACTCTGCTCCATCACCATCCCACCCGTGGGAGCACTCTGTCTGCATCACCGCGCTCACTCTCTGAAGCTGTTCCATTTTCCCCCGTTTGTCACCTTGCAGAACCACCTGCAGGACAGTGCTGACATCCCCACAGGGTCCCACAGCTTGGGAATCCCACTGTGCAGCAGGTAGAGCCGGGCTGGGCCGTGAGGGGTTAATGCAAACAGGATGCCGTCCTTCAGTGGAATCCCCATCGGCGCTCGCAAGGCTAAAAATAATCAGAAATTGCTTCCCCAGGTAGCACCCGCCTGTCCTCGGGGAATCAATCACAGCATCAAAGGGAAAGGCATCTCCGACGGGCTCCATCACGTGCAGCAGTGTGCACACTTGGATGGAAGCACGGGGTGCAGTATTCCACAAGCAATTCAGTGAGCAGCAACACCCCCTCCTCCCCCCAACCTGTTTTTCTTCTTAGAAAGAAAGTTTTTCCAGCTTTGATTAGGAACGAGCGGCAGAAATCTCAAATTTAATTTAATTAGCACCTCCTCGCTGCCTGGAAATGGCTTTCCTTCAGCCCTGACAGTTTCATCCTTTGTCGGCTTCCTTTGGCTAACATTGACTGCTTCCCCCTGTGTTTCTAATGGACCTGAAAGACTCTTGTTACATACTTTATTTGTGCTCCAGCACCAGAGAAGATAAGACTGAATGCTGCTGGGGGAACAGGCTCAGATGGCGAACGGCTGCAGCACACCCAGCAAGGGTTGCTTTGCCTTTCTCCCCATCCTAGGGCGATGCTGATTCGTTTCATTTCTTAATTGTATTTTATTTCCAAGCAGCGTGTGTGGAAGTGACAGTGATGCTGGATGGAAGGCAGCTCATGAGTAAAGGCACTGCAATACGTGTGTGAGCGTGCAGAGCTCTGCACATCAGCATCTGAGCGGGGCACTGTCCCATTGCAAAGCTCTGTGCATGGAGCAGGTTAGGCTGGACCAGGCACTGAGCACCTGACGGAGCTGTGGGTGTCCCTGTTCACTGCAGGGGAGTGGAATCAGAGAGTCTTTGAGGGTCCCTTCCAACTGAAAACATTCTATGATTGCAGCTGCCCACACCAAATGGTGCAGGCAATGAGCATACAGCCTGTGACTGCCTGCTCAGGTACCCCCAAAAAGCACCCGTGGAACCCTTCTCTTTGTGCAAGCCTTAACCACATCTCTCCTGCAAGACAGGGAGTTGTTACTCTCAATACACACTAATGGCAGTGAGCTTATGGGCATGGTCAGCTTGGACAAACACACACAGTGGGGATGCACACAGAACATGCCACTGTGGCTGCTCTTTGGTTCAGCTGTGCAAAGAATTGTTTTCAGAGAAATGAAATGGACCTCTCGAGTATCTCTGCCTCTGTTTAGAAGAGGTCTGTGGAGCTGCGCGCTGCCTGGAGGAACTGCTGGTGTCTGATGGGAGCACTGCAATTCTATGGGAAACAAACCGAGTATTTACAACTGTCTGCTGTCAGAGGAAAGAGAAAGGGAAAAGAGAAACAAATCCCACTTGGCTGCGCCCTTGTCTCCCACAGGCTGCCATGTGCCCCCAGTTGACACTGGGTTGGCACGTGGAAGCATGTGCTCAGTGTAGCAGTGACAGCATTGCTGCTGACATTGGTGCTGGGAACAGATGGCACTGAGGAGCAGCACGGCATGCAGGCTGGGGGCTGCACCTCACCACGATGCAAAGGCAACCCCAACCCCTCCTCACAGCTCCCTTTGCTAACAGCCACAACAGCCCTTACCCCCCACCCAGCCCTGGTGCTGCTTTGCCCATCTGCACCCATCCCATCCCTCCCACCTCCATCCGGTTCTCAGCTTCAGGGACTCTCATTCTTGATGCTGTCCCTACACAGAACACATGGTGATGGGAACTTCCAATATATGGAAGCACAGACACAGCCCACAGGACACAACCCCATCCCTCACCCTCTTCCAGCTGCCTGCAGGCATTGCTTGCTGCCTCCCCCCCTTGCTGCCCAGCACCTCTCCCAGCCCTCGCCGCGCTCTCCTGGTGACAACGCTCCCATCACCCATTGTCCAAGCACATCGACACATACTCAGCCTTGCACTTCCTAAATATAATTTGCTACCTAGCAATTAGCAAGTACAGCGAGCAGGACTGGAGCTGTATTGACTAACAGAGCCCACACAGTCGGAACGCAGCCCAAACAAATCAATGGCATATTTAGCCAAATAAACCGCTTTGCAAGATGATGGCTCCAAGGTCTGCTCGCATCCACTGGCCTGGATGTGTGTGCACTGCTGCAATACCCCACAGTTTGCAGCCTGAATGGTTTCTAACAGCATGCAGCAAAGCACACCTACGGATCTAACTTCCAACTCAGCAGGGGGTTAAACCATGACGTCCAAAAACTCTATTTCAGCTTACATTATTTCATGTCTCTACCCACTTACGCTCAACAAGAACGTGGCCTCAGGTGTTGGGCAGCAGCCCTCAGTTATTGCCTCTTCCCCGTTAAAATCTGATAGCAAGAAGGGATTAGTGATGCTGCACTGAGGCTCAGGACTCTCGCAGAGAAGCATTTGGGAAACCAAGACCATCAGGGAAGAGGAGATACCACGGAAGAGCGGTGTTGGAGGGCAGACAGCAAACACCAGCAGGTGCAGCTAAGCTCTTCCAGAAACTCCAGCTCCTTTTGCAACGGTCACCTGCCCCTGTTGCAAGCTGTGGCTCCCAGTTTCCATTTTCAGCTTAGGAGCTGGAGCAGCTGCTGCACCGTTGGCACCAGGGGACTGGAAGCAGTGCACTGTCCCTGTAGGATGGAGCCAGGTCGTGACAGTTACCAGACGGGCATCAAGCAAAGCTTTTCCTATAGGTCCCTGTCCAGGAACAAAAATATTTCCCACACACAGACAGCGGGTCAAATAACCTGAGTACCTCAGGCCTTTAAATGTTATTAACCAGGAGAATGTCAACAGAAAGTATAATTCGGAAAGAAAGACCCAAAACATTTGTTTTGAAAAAGCAGCTCTGAGGATGGACTTCTTCCAGGCAGTTTCATTTTTCCTTTTCTTTCTCCGTTTCTTGGCTGAAACTCTTTGCCACATTTGGCAGGGCTTCACAGATGGTGCTGGCTGACCCACCAGTGAATTTTCAGAGAATAAGCTATTTGTCCAAACGAAGAAAACATGCCCAGATTTGCTGGGCTCCAACCCTCTCCCACGCTGCTCTCCCCTATGCTGCAGCACTCCCACTCCACGGCACAAACTCCAGTGAGAGTCTGCACAGAGTGGAGCTCGCCTGGGGGAGGCGAGGAGCTGTTCCTGCAGCAGATGGATGCAGGCGGGCAAAGAGCATCCCTGCAAAGAGCATCTCTGCACGCCAGGAAGATGCAACAGCACCTAACGCCTCGCTGCCCTTCGCCTCTCCTTTTGGTTAACGAGGATGGATAACTGCACCCACGCAGGGCTGGAGCATGCTCAGGGCATGGGAGGGGGTCCACGTCTACGGAAATACCTGCTTGGGTTCCTGTGCTTTGCAGGCAGGACAGAGGAAGGGGGATGAGCACAGGAGCTGATGCACACCGGGACCAGAGAGGGTTTGGTGCAGCTGGGAGGATGTCAGCACATGACTGCGGCACGCGCAGCAGCTGAGCAGCTAGCTGCTCGTGTTTGCTCACCAGCAATATGCTCGTCAGGACTTGGCCCCGTCTCTCAGCTACAAGATTTCCGTATGGAAGTTTCTCTGCAGGGAGTGGTGCCACGGAAGCAGCACAGCAGGGCCAGCCTGGCATCGAAACCTCCCAAAGAAAGGGCCTGGCCAACGCTCTTGTCACCTCCTCTCCATCAGATCCACCTCTCCATACCCTAAATACTGCTTCCAATTCTTCCAGTATTTTCCCTTCCTTCCCATTATGCCCTGATGTCCCAGCTCCATTCAGTGACTGCCAGCTCCTGCTCCCAGCCCCTGCTTGTGCTCCTCAGGAGAAGCAGCTCTGCCCATGAAAGCAGCAGAGGGATTACTGTGATGTCCGGTTGTATCACACGCTCCTATTTCCTTTTTCCTTTCCCCCCCCTGCTTATGTTGTGTGCCATCCCATAATGCCACGTCCATTTGCAGACTGCACTTTATTGGTTTTTATTTGGCAGCCTCGCTTGACGCTGCCCTTTAATTTATCCATTATACATTCTGATTAATTGGCCGATAAAGCTCTGTCCAGTTTTTAAAACAAATCCCCAGCCCATTTGCTTTTAGTGGAACTGTGAACAAGCAGTTTAACTCATTACATTATGGCACTCGTGCTTAAGGTTCACTCTGGAAGAAGATATTTCAGGGTCATGCATATGGAAAACAGCTCTGATCCCCATTAATAACCCCTCACTGGGCTGGGGCATGATGAAATCTGATGGGATTGTACCAGCACCAGACGTGCAGACTGGAAGCCTCCTTTCTATCCACGCATTTACACCCAGCTGATGATTACCATCAATACAGCCACTTTTGCACCTCCCTTTTTATGGGCTTCGTCGCTCATCTGCCTTCTCCTGCAATGGGAGCGATGCACGCAGAGCATGGATGGCACAGGAGCGAGGAGTTCATTCCCAGAATCACAGAATCATTCCAGTTGGAAAAAACCTCTCAGACCCCCAGGTCCAACCCCCCTCCCCCCAAGCCCACTGACTCAACACCGCAGTTCTGCAGGACTGGCTCTTAACAGCATGAAAGAAGGACATAAAACCAGCTGGAGAGCAAACACCACTTCCTGTGGCTGTGGAACTGGGAGTGAACAAGCACTGGACTTCTGCAGGGCACCTTAACGCCCGTCCATCAGCCTGGAAATGTCATTATCCATCACAGCAGTGCGGGCAGGACGGGGTGCATCTCCCGTCTCGCAGCCTGGCTGATAAGCTTGACAGACCCGGGCATTGGTGACAGCATTCACATTTCCAGTGGATAAAGTGCCATTTAGATGAGGCAAGCGCTGGTGATTTTCCATCAGCCAGGACAGAATGAGGATGGGAACAGCTTGTATGCTTCCCCTCTGGAGCACGGCTTTTTTATTTTTTTCCGGTTTGCTTTTTTGTGTCTGTGTGTTTTTCTTTCTTTCTTTCTTTTTTTCCCTTCCCCTTTTTTAAGGCACAATCTGGACCTTCTCTTCCATTCGGATTTATAAACAGCACCACCAACAAGGCCCTGGTCCTGATTAAAATTCCCGGCATGCCAGAGTTTGCAAAAATCTCCGGCCCAAAGCAGAACAGACTGAGGGAAGGCCTGGCGAGCCACTCCTCCGGCTGCTGCTGAGGGGACCGGAGGGCACTTTGGCACATTCCCTTCTCCCTTCCTTCAAACTGATGCTTATATTTTTCAAGGATCCTTGGAACGCATCGTTTTCTCCTGCAGGAGCTGGCTGGTTTGTAATGTTCCTTCTTGTTCTCCCGACACCGCTGCTTTCTTTGCCTGTTGCTTTGCACAGCGTTGCCTTCTTTCAGCAGGAACAACCAGTGAGCGATTCCTACCAGGGAGATCGAGGGAAGGAGGGGACAAATGCCTTCCCCATCTGCTTCCGTGCTTCCTCTTCTTCATCCTCCTGCAGCAAACCCACTGCCTGCTCCTGCAGCCAGGTCACACCTCCAGCAGACACACCACAACACAGAAAGCCTCATCCCAAGCACGACGATCTCCAACAGCTCAATAAGCCAAGGTCACCAGCTGAAGGGCATGCTCCTTTCTAACAGTGCAGGTTGCCCGGAGAGGTGGTGGTGCTCCATCCCTGCGGACACCCAGGGGCAGGGGATGGGACTCTGAGCCTCTGATGGAGCTGTGGGTGTCCCTGCTCAATGCACAGAGTGGGACCAGATGGCCTTTAAGGGTCCCTTCTGATCCAAACCATTCTGTTAACCCTATGGATGCCCATCCAACAGCAGCGCCATGCTCCAGGCTCACAGCCCTGCACGGGGCATGGCTCTGCATTGGGAACCCATCTTGGCTTCAGGCAGGGCAGAGCTCAGGGCAATGTGGGGTCAACAAAACCTATCGAGCAGAGCACAGCTCTCAGATGAGAGCACAACTGCTTAGAAGGTGGTAAAGTTGTAATTACCCATTCATTCTGAAGTTATGCTTGCAAGAAGACCCTACTCTTGTCTTTTTGGGAGGGAAAAATACTAAGCCTAACTATTGCGTATCTTTTTAATTGGGAATGTATCTGGATGAGTGAAAAACTCCACACTTTTGCCATCAATATGGCTCCTCTTCACTGTCCACAAACAGAAACCAAGGACGACTGTTGGACAAACTCATGCTATAGGAACTACAGAAATGCAGTGCTGTCTCAGGAACAGCAATGAGAGGAGAAATCATGGAATAGTGCCCTGTTCCACTGCGGCACCGGCCCATCACTGCTGCCATCTGCTCGGACACCTGCTCAGCACTGGGGATGCTCAAAGCCCTTTCCCATGGCGCACACCGCATGCTCCTTCACCCTGGGGGCATCCACAGCCACTGCTCTGATTTCACACTGAGATCCTCCTTGCTGCACAGGGCAGCACCAGCTCCATCAGACCACGGAGCGCAGCTGCACTGCTGAGGCTGTTACCTGGGGTCGTGGTGGGAGGCTGCTGCCCACCGGAGCTCAGTGGCAGCCGCAGTCATTAATCATAAGGATGGGGAGAGCTTTACAGTTCCTCCAAGCAGGCAGCAAGTTGTAAAGGAGGAGGGGAGATAGCTCCTTTGGCTTTTCTCCTCCTTCTGGAGGCTCCTTCTGGGCAGGGCATCCGTGGAAGCGCTTGAAGGCAAGAGAAGCCGTTGGCTCCAGCCCTGCCTCCAGCAAAGCCCAGGATTGCAGCAACCCAATGAAGCAGGAGAAATCTTTCTCCTTCCATCCCCTCTCCAAACCTCCCAGCACAGCATCGCCCTGCTCACCTGCTTGCCTTTGCCTCCTCCTCTCCCCAAGCCTGCTCTAGGCCAACCCCTCAGCATCTGCCGCGCTGCTCCGCCTGCCCCTCGCCTGCTGTTCGGACAGAGCAGACCTTTCCTGCATCACTGGGCTGCCAGCTGCACTGGTTTTTTTTCCAGCAACCTCCTCCAGCCCTGCAGAGCATCCCCATTCCCACATCCTCCCTCTGCCTGCTGGACACAGAGAGAGCTGCAAAACGAGGACCTGGGAGGCACAAGCACCTGGCTTCCATTTAATTCACCCAGAAATCTGAACTGCTTGTGAGAGGGAGAGCTCCCTAATAGCACAGAGCCTGGGGAGAAAAAACAATTTGCCACTCTTTGTATTACTTTACACACGTCGCGTCTCGAATCGGAACCAATGGAAAGGAACTCACAAACCTTCAGGGATGCAAATATTGCACGAAGCACGACAGCCAGGAAAAGTGCATGAGATAGGTAAGAAAATAGCCTCAGCCTCCCCAGAGCCCAGCCCCAAAGCTCCAGCCTTGGTGTGCTCTATGGAAAACAGCCTTGGAGCTGTGACCCACCGCCATGCCCACAGCCACCCCCTCCCAAATCCTCTCCTCCCATCCTGGTGCCAGGAGGGTTATTGCCTCCTCCTCACAACGTGCGACAGAAATGGTTGCGCAGAGAAAAAAAATCCCCCAAGTCAGTCCATTAATGTCCTGCAATGAAAAATAGATCTGTCTAAATATGCTCAAGGTAATTCAGAATACATTTGAGGTGATTTCAGGCTCTAAAGTCTGCCTGGAACAGCATTTCAGGCTGTGTTTATCAGTGCCTTCACCCTGCACTTGCATTTTTTTTTTTCTTTTTTTTTTCTCTCTGGTTATTTTTAAAACATTTGCACAACAACAGAACAAAATGATCGTGGCTGAGGGTGGAAATCAGCCTCACAGTGGCTTCTCCCGGCATCTCTGGAACTTTCACCTCCCCATTTTCTGGACTCCACGTCCTGCAGGCTGAGGTTTGGCTCAGGTCAAGGCGAGGAGGCTGAGCTCCCTCCTCCTGCAGCTCTGCAGTGAATTCACTCAATTCGGGGGAAAGCAACACCGAATTCCAACGTCAGCGACGCAAAGCAATGCAGAGCAACACCAAAGACCAGATATTGGTTTTGCTTTGTGACCACAGCCAGTCCACCAGCTCTGAGATTGCTTTTAGGAGCCAATGGGTGCATCTTTAGCTTTTCCTCTGCTTTCTAACCAAGCAACCACACCAGAGCCATGCAACCCCATGCCTACTCAAGACAAAAGGTGCAGTGCTGTGTTGACAGCTCCTATGTGCTGCTGGCCAGTGCCCAGTATTCCTGCTTAAAGGACTCAGAGCATCCTTTGGGTGTCCCAGGGCAGCCCTGTATGCTGATGAACACAACGGGATGGGGGATGACCCAGAGCAGAGAGCTGGACATGAAACATCATCCACGCTGTTCCCAGCAACAGACCACCCTGCAGAAGCTCTGCAGCAGCACACAATGAATGCATGGCAGAGCTCTGGGACACAGCATCCTGGGTTGCTGCTTGCCCCAGCTGTATTATTGCACGCTATTTTCAGAGCAGAGCAAAGCCCAGCATCAGGACAAGGAAACCCAAGCAGACTTCTGCAGGGGGTTTTTCCATAGGGCTGCAAGAACCTCTGTGACTCTTAGCCCATTTGGGCACAGTATCAGTAGCAAAGCTTGTGCCCTCTGCCACGATGCAAAATTGCGTGCTATTTTCAGAGCAGAGCAGAGCAATGCTCTACAGCAGGACAAGGAAACCCAAGCAGGTTTCTGCAGGGGGATTGTCCACAGGGCTGGGAGAGGCTCTGAGACCCACAGCCTGTTTGGATGCAGCACTGGTGCTGAAGCAACACGGTGCAGACGAAGGCAGGCTCTGCACACTGCGGCAGGGAAGCGTGTGCTGCACAACTCCTGCTCTGTTCTGAAGTATGAGCTTGGAAAAGAAACAAAGAGATATGGCTCTGGGCTCAAGGGGACCCATCTGTTTTCGAGGAGTATTTATTTATTTATCAATTAATGTATCTATTTTACCTTGTGCTTTTGCACCATCTTGAAAACAAGGAGTCATAATATCCCCCAAGCTATTCTGCCCCTTATCCATCTGGTAAACAGCTATTCTGCTTTATGTTCTCGGGAGCTTTTTTTAAGCTCTGTGGTTTCTAACACAGCTGAAATCCACCGATTTCATGACAAGGACATCACCATTAATGATGATAGCAGGAATAATGACATTGCACTCGCACAGCATGCTTCCGCTGGCAGATTTCAACCCATTTCAGACTCACCTGCAAGCACCCATTGGAGTGAGGCAAACATGATGCTAATGTGAGAAGAAGGGAAAACTTGCAGAGAGCTCTTCCCTCACTCCCAATGCAAGCCGTTAACGAGGTTATAAATAGGAGCTAGGATTGCCAGCACCTATTCTCCTGGTAAATACAGGATGTCACGTGTGCGTACGCTCAGTGACATTTTCCCAAGCACTCATGCAATTAAACCCCTCTCTAGCTTTACTCCAGCTCCGTGTAATTGCCAAGAGCTTTGCAGGGGCCTGAGCATGGCATCTGCCAGCAGAGGGAACCTTGCCATCGCCGTGCTGAGCAGCGAGCATCGCTGCCTGCTTTGGGGGCTGCGGCATGTGCACTGATGGCGTGGGATCCACTGGGACTGGATGCAACTGGGGCTGGTGCAAAGTGCCTTCCTGCTGCACAGCTCTGCCTGCTGGGATGCTCACAAGCAAACGGTCCCCCAATCCAGCACACCAACTGCAAATATCCACCTGCATCCCTCCTCCATGCAGAGGCCGCACCATCAGCTACGGCCTGAGACACGGCGGCCCCAAAACGAGGAGCTGGCACCTCCCCAAGCCCCAGGGCTGGGTGAGCAGCGCTGGATTTATGTGTCGCAGAAGCATGTGTCTGCAGCCATTAGTCACGTCGCTCACCCCAGGCGATAAAACGTTCCTTCTTAAAAGTTTTTAAGTAAAACAGAGTCTCTAAACGAATGACACGGGGTTAAACTGCGTCCATTTCCCAGCAAAAACATTAAGTTCTCACATATATATTCCCCCCCACCCCCGAATGACAGAGCTGGTGCTGCAGCTGGAGGCAGGGCTGGGAAGGACGCAGGCAGGATTTATAGCCCCAGAGCCTCCAACAGTTGTTCACAGCATCAGCTCTCAGCACATTACAAACACTCACCATCCCCATCTCCTGAGCTGCTTGTACTTTGCAGTTATGAAGTTGTTTCTACTTTCTCCTCCCCACCCCCTCCTTCCCTAGTATAATATTTAGTCTGCAGCTCTGCTTATTTACATACTTAATTTCAGTTCTGTTTGCAAACACAAATTAGTTTTGTGCAATTACTTTGTGCACGGACATGGAGTTTATCCGCTTCAGCGGTTTAACAACGTTGAAAGTGACTGCACAGGACCATATGGCTCTCTATATATAATCACAATATTACCTGCACATATTAGTTACATAAGATCTACGTTATAATTAGAGCGGTTCAAAGAGGTTCAAAGAGAAATGGAAGGAAAAAAAGGAGGGGGAGAAAAAAAAAAGGAAAAAAGGATAGAAAGAAAAGAGAGGAAAAGTAGAAAATAATGAAAAATGGGAAGAAAAAGGAAGTAGAAAAAGGAAAAAAGAAGCAATAAAAACCAAAGGAGAAAAGGATTCCCCAAGCCATCACATGGGCAGCGTGGGAGAACAGAGCTATGCAGAAAATTGATTTTATGACAGAACTGAAAAATCAGGTGAAAAATGGTGTGGGTCAAATTAAACATTTTGTTCAACCAGAAAATAAAGGTTTTGTTTCATTGTCAGGCTCTCTCCTTTTCGTTAGTTTGTTTGTTCAACCTTAATAACAGGCGCTTCGCTGTATTTTTTTTTAACCAAAGAGGAGGTAATTGAAACAAAAGAATCCCAGTGTTCTTCTGGAAAATGAAACAACTTGCTCCAGATTGCTTTTCTCCTTCCCTCAACCCTGAGCTGCCGCTCTGAGATTCGCTCCCCAATGCTTCCAATGGTCGCAGACCCCCCCTTTCTGTCTTGAAAACCCAGGGTTGGACTCAGGCATGGAGGACGTCAGCACCAACTGCATGGGATTCGACGCCATTCCCCCTTTTTGCCAGGGGTTTGGGGGGGTTTCCTTTAACACCAAACACCAACTGGGGGCATCGTTGGGTGGAAAGTATTTTCACCACCTCTAGGCATAGGGATGCTCGTGGGCTCCCAAAGTTGGCCAGTGCTGCTGGCCACGAAGGACCGCAGCTCGGCGATGCCGTCCCACCTCAGTCCCAACACGGTGCCACAACTGGGACGTGGTGACAGCATGCTCACGGCTCCTTGTACACGCAACCAAAGCCCCTGCAAGCATGTCATATTTTCTGCTCTGCTGGGAAGCCGTGTTGGAACACAAACTCATTTCACACGCCGTGAGCTGCCTACGAACTGCAAACCCCGGTGGCCCAGGGAGCGCTGGTCCCTGAGGTGTCACAGCCCCGTTAGGTGACAGGGATCGAGGTGACAGCCATTGCCACCCGCACTGCAGAAGCCTTTTTTTCTTTCCACCTTCCCCCTGCTGCTCACAAGACGGTCTTTATTTATATAATACATCTCACATCCAAGACATCGCTGAGAGCTCTACACAAATATTAATTACCAAGCCCTAGGTGGTAAATTATAAATATCCGTTCTCTCAAGATTAAAAATCTTATGTTTAATACTAATAATAATAATAAAAGACTGCAGTGTGGCATCTAAAGTGCTACATGAGGGAGTACTCCTTTGCTCCGGGGCTGCAATAAAACACGTCTGGACCCCAGAAAACCTAACACCCAGATGCTCCAGGGGTCAGTGCTTAATGGCCAGGGCACAACGACAGAGAGTGGAGCTCTGTCATCTCCTGCTGGACAAAGATTTGCGGGGCCGAGCAGGGAAAGCCTTTCTAGGAGATGTAATTAGCTGAGCAAGGCAGAGGATCAATTACAGAACGATTGCTGACCAGTGGTGAATTCTGGGCACTTCATGCACACTGATCACTGGGTTGGGTGCACCTCCACTACTTGAAGTGCAGAAACTCCTGCTGCCCTGTGGCCTCCTCCAAAACTGAGATGAAGCGACGGGGGAAGGATGGGAGCAGTGTGACCACAGATCAATGGCTCTGGAAATCAGCATCTCTGCTCCTCATGGCCTTCATCAAACAGCTGCAAATCATCACCCTGCAATATGTCCTGGTCCCTGCTGGTCCCAGGCAGAGCAGGGCAGCATCCCTCTGCCTGGCTGGGCAGCTGTAGCAATGCTTTCCCATTCTGCCCTGGGATCTCTCGTCCTTGCAGTGATGGGATGACACGCTTTCCCCGAGCAAAAAACCGCCATGGCTGACAATGAGCAATGAGCTGAGCACAGATAAAGCCCTGCAGAGATAAGAGCCCGTTATGCTCCCGGCTGCCTGGCCTCCAGAGCTTCCTCCTCTCACTCTTTCTGTTTGCTGCCCAGGAGCTGCCAAACCCCAAAGATCTCAGCTCTGTTTTCTCCCAGTCCTAAGCCCAGCTCACCTCAAACCCTTCTCTCTTTGCACTCCCATACCAGCAGTATGCAACTCCCATCCTCTACAGCTCAAGTGCTCAGGTGCATCGCTTCCATCTGAGCCCTGGACAGTACAAACTGCTTGGATCTTGAGGGCTGGGGCTTTTTTATTATTATTTATTATTTTTAATTTTGATTTGCCTCGTTGCTGCTCGCTGGGCTCCCCTTCCTGTGCAGATCAGAGCAATCAATGGAGAGGACAAAACCGAGCTCCCCAAAGCGAGAAGCAGCAATCAGAGCGAGTGGAAAGAACGCTCCGGGAAGTCAATGAAGATTGGAAATAACATTTACAAAACTGGGGCTCAGCAGGCCCAGGGTACTTTGCCTGGCTGTTTGAACAGTGTGTGCTCCTCTTTCCCTTTGAGTGCAGCAAACAGCTGCTCTGTAAGGAAGGGTACCTGAGGATAATAACGTGATGATCACTGCAGTGCCTCCCTGCGTCTCGACTGTAATTTCTGTTTGCATGGCTTTGTGCATGGGGGCATTTACAGATTTGCTGTGCTGACTGCTGGCTGCCTCCACACCACGCATGAAAGCTGTTTTTAGGGCCTTGAGCAGCACTCTGTCCCTGCATGTGGCTCACAGCAAGCCCAACGGCTCTGCATGGGCACAGCACCTTCCCCCCACCCTCATTTTGCACACAGTCTTTGCTGTGCAGCAATGGGCAGCGGCTCAGCAGCCTCATTTCAAGGCTGCTGCCTCCAGCTGCCCCATCAAAGCAGCCCTGAGAAAGAAGGAGACTTCATTTGGCAATTGTTCAGCAAGAAAAGCATGGGTCCTACCGAAAAAAACCCCAACAACATGAATAAAGTCTGGTAACTACTCATCCACAGAACATCACACACTGGGCTGCTACTGCAGTGTTATTAAGTGTCCTCTCCAACACACACAGCTCATCCCTAAGGAATAACCACAGCAGAAACGCAACAGGGGAGATGCAGAGAGAAGGACGAGGGAAAATGTCTCCATCTAAAAAACTACTTGATTGAAAGAGAAATCTCTCATCTACTAACACAAAGAACAAGAGTAACCATCACTTCTCAGACAGAATGGAGGTTTGACATGAAAAAAAATATCCTGCCCTCCTTTTTCTGCCACAGCACAACACCTTGGAGCACAATTCAGAGCAGATGGAGCACGCAGCACTTCTCCAGTGTCACCTCTCCAGTTGGGATCCAGTTGGCTGCACGTCTCCCAGTAGGCAGAGATGAGAAGAACCTCCCATGGACCGTGGCAAGCCAAGACATGGAGAGCAATAACATCATAGAATCACCAAGGTTGGAAAAGACCTAAAAGCTCATCCAGTCCAACTGTTCACCTATTCCCAACAGCTCCCACTAAACCATGTCCCTCAACACAACATCCAGCCTTTCCTTGAACACCCCCAGGGTTGGTGACTCCACCACTTCCCTTGGCAGTCCATTCCATCATCTCTGGCCACAAAAGTTTCCTCTCAGCCCCAACTCCCTTTCCTAGCCATGCTCCCCTCTGCTCCTCCTGCAGCCCCAGCTGTGGTCGAAGGGTCCAATTTCACAGCTGCTCAGTTCCAAATTGGACCTGTGCTTCCCTGCTGGACTCAGCCTCCTGTGTTCGTTTGCTATCAGCTTTCATTAGGACAGTTTTCATCTCCTGCTCCTCCAACCCAACCCAAGCTCAGTGTGTTGGACTCATCCCCTCTGCTGCCTGGCCCTACAAGATGCTGTGGCAGGAAGGTGAGCAGCCCGTGCCTCACAGCCCCTTGGCCGGGCTCTCCCTGCCCGGGGGAGCAGGGCTCTGATGCCAAAGTGAGCTGGAGAAATCAAAGCTGATTCCAATCTTATTATCCAACACGGCCCTATCAGCTTAGACAGCGACATTTATCACATTAATAGGAATGATAGAAGAAAACTGGGATCCTGTCCAACAAGAGCACTTTATCACATGTTGCACTGTCTTACAAATCCAATTATCACCAGCCGAAGGTCTTAACGGCCCTCCAAGAGTGGCTTTGGAAATCTTAAAAGACTATCAAAGCACTTGTCCAGAGCTGGCTGCACTGCATTGCCAGGACAGCACTGCGTGCCTCACTGAGCACAGGAGCACAGAAAAGCCCAGGGAGAGGGGACAGCTGTCACTGGGATGTCACCCATAAGAAAAGGAGCTGGGATGCAAGCGGGGCTCTACACCTCCCATGCCACAAGGTCTCCTGTTCAGAGTGCTGCCCCTACAGCTGGTCATTTGTCCTCCCCCCACTGCATGACCCACAGCACTTTGCTGCTCCCTTGGCTTTCTGATCTGTCTTGCTACGAAAACACTCAAGCAAAACTTTTCTCAGTTCTCACTGAACAAAGATCATTCAACCTGGCACGAATTCCTTTATTTTTCTACAGCTGTCACTTATTGAGGCTGCATTCCAACTTGATTCAAAATGATTTTTCCCATTTCCAATATTGCAAATGAAGCAAAAAACAGGGAAAAAAGAAAAAGCCTTTTTTTTTTCTCCCCACTGCTCTAATGATTGTACCTTAAATAATTTATTCCCTCCCATTCCACACTTCTGCCCTTCACTCACCATTCCCCAAGTATGTTTTAGCATTTTTCCTTCTGCCCCAGTTCCACTCGTGATCCAAGCGATGGCCAGGGGAATTCCTCACAGCAGGATAGGCTTTCCATCTCATTCTGCTCTGCTGAGCATCTGGAAGCACACCTCCCCCTTATTCCTGCTCCTGCCCCATGCAGCCATTCTGCGGCTCCCCTGCAGGGAGGCACTTTGTCCCACCTTATGGGAATGGCAGCACCACTGCCTGGCTGAGAAGGAACGGGACGTTGTTCCCCCACTGCTACAACCTAAAGGCCCACGGCTCTGCTGATGGCCCCCCGCCTCCAGCCCATTCCCATGGATGGGATTCATGGGGAAAGCTAAGGTGCATGGCACAGCCATGCTGGGATGGAGGCAGAGGGGAGAGCAGAGGGCTAAAGCACCACTGGGACAGTCCTGCTACGCAGAGGTGGTCCCACATCAAAGCAGGGGATGGAGACTACAGCAGGATGTGTTCTAGCCCCTAATCACATAACGAGTCCCTGTCTGCAGAGCTTTCCTGCTCCACGCAAGCACGGCAGGTCCTTATAATCTGGATAATTTCTGCCTGCAAAACCCCACTCTCCAGGCATCAAGCTGCCACAAAGCGAGCTTTGCTCAGCTGTGGCCTGCCAAGGCAGAGCAGCTGCTTCCTCACCCAATCCCTGCAGCACTGCAATGAACCCGGAGAGCCATGCAGGAACAACCTGCCCTGCTGTGCCCAGGTTTCCGGGCAGTGCAGCTAAATAAAGCAGACAAATTGCAATGCTCCTCTCCAGGCTCCCATGGCCCTGGCACGACGCGCCCAGCCGCACCTGGATGGCATCAGCATTGCCGGGAAGCAACGGGTCTCCATCGTGCTGCTCTTAGATATTTAAAGTGATTTAATGCTTGTCATTCATTATTAATCACGGTTATTAGAAGGATGCCTGCGAACGCATGGAGAGAAGGATCCTGCGTGGCTAGACGCTGCACAAACACTGAGCAGACACAAAGGTCCCTTCTAGGAACAGCCCTGATGAGGGATGTGGGCTCACTGCACAGGTGGAGACAGCAGGGATGTTCCATGCCTCCATCCTCACCCTCCCAAAGACTCTTCTCAGGTGCAAACCCATTGAGTTCATAAGGTAGTTGGAGGGGAAAACAAATCTGCAGAGGGCAGGGATGGTCAGGGCAATAAAGGGAGTTTTTAGTAAGTGGCGTAATGGAGATTTATGTCAGGGGATGCAAAATAATACAGATGGTAGCTTATGCAGCCCTTGTATTAAAAACAAAGTAAATTATATTATCCTAAAACAATAAATGAAATTGGAAAGCATAAAAAGAAATGGAATGTGCCTATTTCCATCCATGGCCACATGGGCAGCCCGGCCAGCAGCACCTTCCTGAGGGGAGAAAATGGGTAAGAACAGCAAGCTGTGGGGCATTGATCCCCTGCACCAAACATCTGCCAGCCTCTCGAGGTTTCGCTCAGTTCTGGGGTGGTGCTGTGTCTGATGGTTCGATGCAGTTTGTTTCCAGCCCATAAAAGCACTTATGCTGTGGATTTCCTCCCATCCCTGCACAGCTGGACACAACGTGCAGGAAGAGGAGCTGTCAGGGCACATTATCCAAAGGGGCTGATGCCTCTGGAGGGAGGGAAGTTGAAACTATGAGTAAGAATGAGCAGAAGTGGGGAAGGACAGATAGAGATGTGCATTAGGGAGAGGTGTAACCGTGGGTATTCTCACCCCCATGTCAATGCTGCATTGCCCCAGACAAGCAGCCAGCAAGGAGCACAGCAGCTTGCCATACAGAAAAAGCCATTGGCAGCACATTGCTGGGGGAGGAGGACAGCAGAGGTGCTGCCAGGACTCAGCTCAGCCCTGCAAGTCACCATGCCTTCCCCTGAGGCCTCTGTCATCCCTTGGCTCTTTGTAGACCGGCTGAGGATCACCAGCAATCCAAACCTGTTTCCTTATTAATGCCTGCAGCCTTAGTGAGCTCCTGGCAGAATCCAGAGCAGCTCTGCAAACTCTCCTTGAAAGACACTGAAAGTCTCTAATAGGTGCAGCACAGTGCAAGCAGAGAGGACCAGGGCAGGGCTGAGAACACTGCTCTGGGTACCAGAGGATGGCAATGCTAAGCCCTGTCCTGGCTAATTAGCAATCTCATCCTGCAATCAACAGGGGGTGTTAGCTTGTTGAGGACTCCCAGCAAGCAAATGCTGCCCCAAAGGAGCCGTGCACTCATTGCTCCTCCACGGGTACCACAGGAGGCAGAAAAACAGGAATATCTCTTTGATGAGAAGGTTGCTGGCACTGCCTGGTGGAAAGCAGGCAGGCTGGAAGGGCTGGCCTTGGTATAACCCATTTAGATTTTTATTTCCAGAGTTGCTGGCGGCTCAGAGCTGTAGGGTACATAGGAACCGCTGCCCAAAAACTCCATCAGGATGAATTTCTGCACCACAACAAGGGGAAAGACAAACAGCTCAGCCCTGAAGAGCCTGATTTGGGGAGATAATAAATTAGAGCTTGCAGGCAGCCAGTATTGAAACATAGGGGTCTAACGACTGTCAATGGTGATGGCCTAACAAAGGGGCATTCATCTCCTCAATGCAGGCTAACAGTGCTTGGCTGAGCATCCTTCATAGTAAAATACTGCAGACCTGAGGAGCTGGGACGGCGTGTGCTGGCAATGTAAACACATTAAGAAAGCAAAGAGTTACAAGCTCAGATGCTGAGTGTCGCAATCACGTCCGAGCTATTTAGCAAATAACGTGGAAAGAAGACATGATGGATAAAGACGAAATTAATGACTGAACTGGCGCTCGGTGATTATCAAGAAACTAGTGATGAGGACCTGATTACATTCACTATGGATAATAAAGGCTTGCCCCAATCAGTAATATATATACTCAGTGCTTCAAAAGGACTCATTTCCAGCGCCGGGGAAAATTATGGGAGAAATTGGCTGGAAGGAAAAATGTCAACAGAGAAATGTGGGCTCGTAACAAAAAACTTATTAGACAGACAGAGTCAGGACTCTACCATCCAAAAAAAAAGACAATTTTGGCTAAAAGCCCTATTCTCACTGCTAAAGCAGCAATCAGGCACGACGCAAAAATAAGAGGAGAAATAGGCAGCAATCAATACACATTAGAAGTTATGAAGTGCTTTGATAAGGGCTGCGAACACAGTGGGGCACGAAGACCACACTGCAAACACTGGGAAAGAAGGGCTTCCCTGTACACTTTGTGTTGGGAAACCCACAGCCCAGCTGAATGTGAGCTGAGGGGACTGCAGTCGGGCTCCCCAGTGCTCATGCAGAAGCAGACACCCATCCCCGAGCTGGAAATGCTGCACGTTGACAAACAGATGTGCCAGGCATCGACATCATTGGAACGTCTTTCAAACAATTTGTATCCCCAGAACAGTGGTAAAGAGATATTGTATGGCAAATAAATTAAAGCGTTTGGCCATAAAGCCAATAACGGAGAGACAGAAGCCCAGACATCGAAGAGAGAGAGAGAGAGAGGTTTTTAAATGAGATTAGAGAAGGATTGAAAGTCAATGGGAGGAAGAAAAAAACAAAAGGAATTAAAATTAAAGCAGCAGCAGCATGCTGTTTCTGGGATTCGTGGATGTGGCTCCAACAAAAGGGCAAAACATCTGGAAAAACAACACAGGGCACAGGTAGGTGGACCCTGTGTCACTGCTGCTGGTGGCTCTCAGGTCTCCGGGATGGCTTAAAAACATTGTGATGGAGCCAGATGGAGAGAGGGGGGAGGGAGGGAGAGATCCGTCTACGTGCCAGGTGCCAACAAGGGAGAAGGAAGAGAAAAGAGAAATCAAGCATGGAAAATAAAAGAAAATGTAGTCGGAGATGTAAAGCCTGTCAAATTGGCTGCAAACAGTAACAAAAGCAAAGGAGAGAGAGTTTTCTCTTTAACAAATGCTTTGATCAGCTGTAGTTGATATAATTACTATATAAAGCTACGGCAAGACAGCAATAAGATACATTTATCTCTGCAGAGCAATGAGAGCCTCTCTGATCGCTCCCCCTCTCTCCCCTCCCCTGGGCCATGACAGATGTGGGCTGAAGGGGCACTGAGGTGATGCTCTGCTTGCTGCCATCCCAAAAACCACTCAGCAATCCCCAGGTCACCAAACAGAGGCAGATGCTCCCCAAGCAATGACACTGTAAGCCATGCTCCAGCCACAGGTCTGCTGCCATAGCTTCACAGAATCACAGAATTGTAGGGGTTGGAAGGGACCTCCAGAGATCATTGAGTCCAACCCCCTGCCAAAGCAGTTCCCTACAGCAGGTCGCACAGGTCGGCATCCAGGCAGGTCTTGAACATCTCCAGAGAAGGAGACTCCACCACCTCCCTGGGCAGCCTGTTCCAGTGCTTCCAAACATCGCATCTGAACTTCCACCACCCATTGATTTTAGGCAACGTGCAAAAAGAAAAGCCACAGCGAGCTCCTTGGGTGAAATATTCCCCTCCTGACAAACTGACGTTGCTCAGTGGCAATGTAACAGAGCCAGAAAACGCAGCCAAAGCCCGGCAGCTCCGTTACAACCTCTGCCACGCGTGGCTGCATCCCCGCACGGTGACACAGCCAGCCCTGCTACACCAGCAGGCACAGAGGGCTCAAGTGATCCCATGGGTGCATTTGGTGGGAGCACGGCGAAGGTTGAGCGTGCCGGTGCATCATGCAAGGCGACGATGCAGCAGGGAGCAGGCGTGCGCAATGCTGTGCAACCTGGTCCCTGCGGGCATGGAGCAGAAGTGCTCCCTGGGAGCACACGCGTGTGCCTGCATGCACACAGGGCTCCCGGCTCATGCTACATGCAAAGCACTGATTTATTTAGACTGGAACAATTTGTCGGTGGCTGTAATTTTAACTACCTCCGTGCTGAGGAGCCAATCAGGGGCTGTGCTCATCGAGGCTTTTATGAGTTCCCATAAAAGCAGCAAAATGAAAACTCAGGGGCCCTTAAAATATACTCCACGGGTTTGTGCAGTGCAATTGGAGGCTTTTATGACTCCTGTCAGGGCTTTTATGACCCTGTAAAACTGTGCAGCAGCCTGGGCTGCGATGAAAAGTGGCCTCAGATGTCTTAAAAGCCTAAATGGTGCTGTCCGATTACAGAGCTGCTGGGATGAGGCAGGGAAGCCCTGGGGAGTGGGGCACAGCATGGGGCTGGGTGCCACCGCTGAGCATCGCCGTGCCCATATAGGAACCAGAGAAGTGGGGGGAATTATGCCCTAATCTTCCCACGGAGCAAACAGGGAGATGACCTTTCTGCCTGGGGAATTCTGCTGTATCAGCTGCTAAATAAAAGCCAAGTGAGCTGCTTTACTTCCAAAACGCCGAGGGAGCAGCAGGGCGCAGGGAGGGCAGATGCTGGGCTTTGCTGCCATGGCGTGCCGTGCTCAGGCAGCTGCAAACCCGGACTACCTCCAGAATAAGTGAGTTTGATGGCATCACTCTCTCATTTCCCAGCACAAACAGCACTTGATTGAGTAGAAGCAGCAGGGTTATTCCCCCCTCCCCCCATCCCCCTTTAAATGAAGCCAAGGCTGTACGAGCAGGGATGCTGCAGGAAAGCAGAAAGAAAACCTATCAGGCGAGCATTAATAAACTCTACTAGGTACAAAGCAGCACAGAAATGCAGGAAGGGAACGAAGAGCAAAAAGGATACGGCAAGATGCAGAGGCTGGAGGCTCTCTGATGTTTAAGGTCCCTCCAGCCCAACCCATCCCATAACTTCACAGCAGCAGCACAGTGGGTCACTATGCCACCAAATTACAGCACACGGAGCAAATACAACCAGCAGCACATCACAGGGGGCATTAACAAAACACACATCTGATCCCAGCACAAATAAGCCATCTTCCTACGCTCTCCTGAGCAGGAAAATACGCCACGGCCCCCTAAAGCAGGACAGGTTGCTTCATGCATGAGAAAAACGCGAGGCTATGAGCAGGGGGAAACTCGCAGCCTCCTCTACGCTGTGTGTAACAGTGCTCAGATGGTGAGTGAGGAACTTCTCCCTGCTGGCTCACACATGCTGTGCGCTGCAGCGATGCTGTCTGCATCTTGGTGTGGTGGGACCAGTGATGCCAGCTCACCGACTCCCTCCCAAAACTTCCATTTGCAAATGAATCGCTTTTAATCAAAGCTGTGACATCAGCTCCTGACTAAGAAAGCCAATGCCTAACGAAAAACAACTTGTGATGGGTATTTCAGAAGAGCAACTGGTGATGGATATCTCAGGCTCCTCCCATCTCCCACCCCCCCGCAGCCCCAGCACGGCACAGAAAGATGCAGAGCAACATTCAGAGCAACTAAAATAAGGTTCGGAGTGAAAACACAGCGTGTCAGACTCACCGCAACACCGCATCCCTCCTGTGGGCCCTCCCAAGCAACTTTGCTCACCCAGCAAAAACAAACCCTGTGGCAAAGCCTGCACTTAGCATGCAAGTTACTGGCTATTAACATTCACAGCAAACACATTCATAATCGGGGCAGAGTGAAAAAAGAGAAACTGTCTTTATTTTCCCTTCCTTCTCCCTTCTCCCCTCCCTTTTTTTTTGGAACAGAGCGTGGATGTGGAAAATAGCCTATTGAGCCCACTTCCCCGCCTCACAGGAGCTGCAAATGTGATCCTTTGCTAGCTCAGACAAAATCTGCCATGCTACATTAGGCTTGATAGCAAATTTGCTACTTGCAAGCTTTTATCAAAACTGTATATCTAAAATCTTAATAATACAGAGATTTTGTTTGGCCTTCCCTTCCCTCCCCTCCTCCCGGCTCTCTGCTCGGAACCAATTCCCAATTTGGAGCTCAGCACTTTTAGCTGAGCACGAAAGCAGAGCGTGCCAGGGGCAGAAATCAGCCCGATCTCCGCGGCTGCAATTTATTCTGCTGCAGAGATGCACCAGCGAGGCCCCTACGCTCCTTCCATCCCACTCCTGACCTATTTCGAGGACTTACAAGTTCATTTCTCAACGAACAAGCCATCCACAGGCAGTGGAACAAATGGAACACTGCCTTCGAGGGCTCTCCAGCCAGGTTCCCCGGTGCCTGTTAAGGTGCAAGGGCCGGTCAAAGATTTTCCCTGAAATTGCTCTCACGCCAAGTCTTTCTCCTCAGACACCGTTTGAAGTTGAACAAAGGCTCTGCATATGATATAGGCCCCGGTCTCGTGGGGTTGCTGTAATAGCTGGTCCCTTCTACCCAGCCACCAATTTTAATGAAATTTATAGAAATTTAATATCTCTCGAGACCTCTTTCCTTCTGTCAAATTGGGTAGAAATTGGCCGAAGGGCTCAGAAACTACGAGGGAAAGGAGCGGGTAGGGCAGGCAGAGTCTGCATGGTTGCACAGTCTCCTTTCTGTAAGGATCCAAACTAAAAATCAACATATTTTCCTTTTGTCTCATTGGTTTTGTACATCTTTCCCTTTTTTCTTTCCTTTTTTTTTTTTCCTTTTTCTTATTTCCAAAGCAAAATTTGCCCTTAAAGAACCATCAGGACGTTCTCGTGGCAAGGCGCCTATGATGCTGCGATGGGAAGCTCTGAGCTCCCTTGTGGCCACGGGACCACAGCACAGGCTTTGGGATGCTGACACCTGTGCCCCCTCCCCACCCAGCACTCCATTTGCTCTTGTCCTGCCCCTACAGGACCCAAAGCTATCAGACACCAATGGGTGATGGAAAAGCAGCCTGACCTCGTGGCTGGAAACCCCCAGGCAGCAGGCTGAGCTAGATGACCTCTGAGGTCCCCTCCAATCTCACCCATGCTATGATTCTATGATCCTAAAGTTTTGTGCTTGAAGCACAGGTCCAGCTGGAGGACCGTCCCCACGAACTGGGAAAGACATTTCATCTCCTCCAAATTCTCATTCTTCTCCTCCACGGGTGTCTGCAAAAACACCAGCATCCTCAATGAAAAACCTCATTCAGCCTCAGTCAGCCTTGAAATCGAGCGAAAATGAGAAAAGCTTTGGTGGAGCAGTTTGAGCCGTCGTTCCAGATTCATCTCCAACAGTGGGTGCTACGGATTGGGCCAGATTGACCAGCTTCTTGTTTCTGGAGCGAATTCTATCACCCAGCAACTGTCAAGAGCCATCTGGGAGCTGAGGGGTTGCC
Source organism: Lagopus muta (assembly GCF_023343835.1). Lineage (NCBI taxonomy): Eukaryota > Metazoa > Chordata > Aves > Galliformes > Phasianidae > Lagopus > Lagopus muta. The sequence continues at coordinate 2,021,960 of NC_064454.1, read as the reverse complement.
TTGGATTCTATTAGCAGGATAATCTCCGTGCCCTGGCTCAGGAAGCAGGGGGGTCTTAACTCCATTATGGAAGTCGATAGAGCAGATGGAAGCAAATCTTTCTAGGAAAATGGATGCTTTGCAGCTGCCCACGAGCGAGGCATGGCAAACACGAGGGAAGCCATCAGAGAGTGCTGAAATGCGGTGGACTCTGGTTAATTCTTAATGGAAGTTTGCTCAAGCTTTAGCAAAGGACAAAGCCTTTCCCCTTCTGCAAAGAGCACGGTGCCCCTGCCAAGCACAACAATGCTGGGATTTTGTAGCCTGCCCGCTTCCAGCAGGCCAAATCCCCCAGTAATACTTAAAGATGTTCCACAAGCCTGTTAGGCTCTGAGCACAGGAACTGAGGGCAACTAGTGCTTGGCATGCTCGGGGGAAAAGGAGCTTTCAAAGAGATCCTAATGGGATTCCTTCCTCTCCTTTCAGCCCTTTGGAAATGCCGGATTTTGGCTGAGACCTCGTGGACTGCAGCATTCTCTGGGCATTCCTTACAACCATGGAAAGGGTGAGGTCCCAAGCAGCTCTTTATCCTGCTGCAGTGATGCAAACCCCTCAAATCCAAAACCTCCTCAGTGCACCAATGGCAGAGCTGCCAGTACCTCCCAACCACCCCTATCTATAACTGAGCGTGAAACCGCCTCGTCTCTCCCAGACAAGTCACCCAGATGAGCATTTTTGCCACATTAACAACCACTGACTGATTAGGATCCTCTGTGTTTCCATTAGGAAGAGAAAGCGATGACAGAAGCATGAATTTCTGCAGGTTAATCTTGTTTTTTGTCATCTCTCCTTTAAAGCAGACAAAGGAACAGTCTGCAGACACCGTGTCTGGCTCAGACAGGGGAAGGCACACATCTATAGGGGGCAGCTCCCAACCTCCATAGGGAAAGCAGCTCACCCTACACCCCTCCCCTTGACCCTTCAGCAGTGCCCCAGCCCCGCTCACTGTGCTGCATCCCCAGTGGGGCTTTGGCCACAGCCACATCCCTCTGGCAGCACCCATTCCCTCAAGCACAGCAAGCTGATAGGACGGCTATCAGTCGCTCCTGCTCCACAATGGAGATAACATGGGGTGAAACCCAAAGCTGCTCAGATAGGATTGATGAGAAGGGCTGAATGCATGCCCAAGATCCACTGCAGCCCTTCCCTTCTCCCCATGTTGGCTCGGAGGAGGGATGCTCACGCTGGGGTAGTGCACCCCTGGTAGAAGGGAAACCCTCAGGGCTTTGGGGTCACCATGGACTGCATCTCCCCAGAGAGCCATTTCTTCACCCCATTGCACTGGGATCTGTCACACAGAGCAATGGACGTGGTGTGGCACAGCCTTGCATACCGCATCCAAGCTTTGCTCTAGAAATGAATGGTTTCTCCTATTTCCCCTGAGGAGAAAGAAGTGCACAGCCACACCAGAGGCAGAGGGCAGGGAATGGATCCGTCACCTCATCTCAGCCCACTTCAAAGCAGCCAAACTGTGACACCAAGCCCTCACCCTGGTGTGTGCTTCAAACCAGACAGGAACGTGCCTGCTGGTTGTGATCAAGGGATTTAATCCAAAGAGCCTTTTGCTGCTGGCTCTACCCATCGCCTTTATCTGCTGGTCTCTCCCACCTCATCTTGCATTCCGTGCACCCTCCCCTGAGCAGCAGCTGGTCTGGGAGCAGCAGGCATAAATCCTGATCTCATACCTGTGGGCAAGCAGGGCAGCACCCTGGGATGCAGTCAGGGCAATGCTGATCCTACTCAGCTCCAACAGGCCAACAGGCAGACAGAGCCCCTGGCTCCCCCAAAATGGCAGAAAAGCAAGATTTTCACCCCAAATCATGATTAAAGCAGCTCCTCCACCCCCCCTGCACACTCTCACTCCTCCTTTAAGTCATGTTTCCAAATGCTGAGTTACTATCAAGGAAGGTTTAATGGGGTCCTGGATTTTAAAGCCACTGGCAACACAGTCTGGGCCTTTTATGGTTAGTGATGAATAAAAGAACCCAAAGTACTCCTTTTTTCTTTTTTTTCCCCCTCTCTTAACAGTCTCTGCCTACAAATTAAAGTCATTGTACTTCTCACCCTGTCTCTCTCCTTTTGTCTTCTTTTAATGCCATCTCAGCCCATCGGGCACAAGTTCAAGGAATGCTGTGCCCGTCCCTCTTGCTGTCATTCCACCCCATTTTCCTCCCTACCCGTTCTTCTCTCACCCCAAATCCTTTCACCCCAAATTCACCCCAAAGCCACGGGGTCACCACAGGGCAAAGCCCTCGACCCCTCTCCGTAGGGCTGGCAAGAAGCCTTTCAGCATGCAAAACAACCCAAAGTGCTACTATCCTGTCACCCAGCCCTGTTATTTTTAGTGCTCTTCCACTGAAAAGTGCCAGCTCCCTGAATCATGTGATTGCACAAGGATCTCATTTTCTCTCCAAAAAAGTTCCGTGCCCTCACAGCTGCTGAGAAATGCTGGGGAAGATGAGTCACCCTCCCAAAAGGAGGATGGAGCCCATTTCTCAGGGACATCTCACACCCCTCTTATTACATATCCCCCATTTTTTAACTCGGCGCTGGAGAGAATGAAGCATCCAAACAGCCAGGTGGCTTCAGGAGTCTCCCCGTTATTTCACATCATTAAGTCAGCGTGGAACAGCTTCAGATCCTTTGGGGGAAGCAGCAATGAAGGAATCACAGAAGCGTTCAGGTTGGAAATGACCTCTCAGATCCCCACATCCACCCCACCGTGCCCACATCCCTCAGTGCCACGGCCCTGCAACACCCCCAGGGATGCTGACCCCCCCTCCATGGGCAGCTGTGCAGTGAAGCACTGCTCTCTGGATAAGAAACGACCCACACGGATCCACCTGCAGCCCCAGCAGCCCGGATCTGGGTTAAAATGGGAAATAAAAATGCCAGGAGGAATAAGGACAAAAGGGGACAACAAGCACTGCCTGATCTCCATCTCACCTCCCCATCTCATATTTACCCTCCTCGCACGTGCTTAGATTTCTCCTCTGCAAAGCATGGGGAGATGCACTGAATGACACAGAATACAGAAGCACACATTTTACTGTACTACTGTTATTTATTATTAATAGTGGTAATGCTAACGCTGCCCTTGTAGGCACCTCTACGAGGGAAATAATGTTTGCAAATGTCAATAAACACTTTCCCCAAATGCCTGGGTGTCTGTTGCAGCCACGCTCCCCCCCTGCACCACTGAATGAGGGCACAATTTTGCTCCTTGGTCTTCATGCCTCTCCTCTGCCTCGTTCTGTAGGGGGAACAAAGCTGGGGAGATGCTCTCCTCACCCCCAATAATGAAAAAAACTAGCTCCAAAATATGATTTTCTCTCCTCTGTGACTGAGCCCAAACCTCCTTCACGTAAGGCTCCTTCTGAAACAACTCGAGTTAAGCAGTTCAATTTAAATCGACAAGAGCTGTGTTTGCCCCCTTCCCTCATTTCAAATGAAACGTTCAAAAATAAAATTAAAAGAAGCCCTTTTTATCTTAATCTTTCTCCATGCTTTCCCTTTCCTCAGAAATAATTTGAGAGTTCTAGGATGAATGGGAAAATGATTTCAGATGACCTAAAAAGGCATTATTACTTCTTCAGAAAAAAGGGTTTGCATATGGAATTGGATCTGGCTGTCACCAGAAGAGATCCCACATCAGGCTGAGCACAAAGGCTGCTGCATGTAGGACAGGAGCATCCAAAGGGGCTGCTCTGAGCCCCAGCTCACATCCATATCTCTGCACATCCACATCCCTCTCTTTCGGGCCCAACGTGCTCTGACAGCCAGCCCAAGGGTTCATCCTGAGGGTTTTGGGGTGTGAGCTGCTCTCCACACACCTTCCAGCACAAGGATTTGCTGGAACCTTGCTGCCTGCCAGGATATGGCTGTACTAAAGGACAGCTGATGCCTGACATTTATCTTCATGACTGAAGACTGCAGACCAGAGAACATGAGAGGCAGAGTTAGTTATCTTCTCTTTTCCCATGATTGACAGTAAGTGTCAGGAGAGATTAGTTATTCTGTATCATATACATGCCATGCATGTTTTTAATTCTCCCACTGCTCCAGTACTATTTTCAGACCTCGTTGTAATAAATCAAATGTGCTTGCTCTGTGTAGAGAAGAGATTTTGCCATTGTGGAAGACCTGGTGGGCGCCCATTGGCTCTTCCTCCATCCTCAGCCCAGGCAGGGAGCTCCTGGGACGTGCTATCTGACCACCATCTCCACTCAAACTGCAATTAAACTCTTCTTCTATTTACTCATTATGACAGGTCCAACGGCACAAAGGGATCTGCTTTGCCCACGGATGAAGCATGGTGATCTCTGGGTTGAAAGCCCAATGTTTAACTGGGATTCCACCTGCCTGGCAACCTGGGATGGCCAACAGGAAGGGAACATGTAGGTAAGAGCAACAGTGGAGAATGGGAGACACCAGAAGCCATGCCTTGGCCCGACAAAAGCAAAATACAAAATGCTATTTGGAATGCATAAGCCATCAAAAACGTTGGCTCTTGTCTGAATGGGGGTCCTGCATCACAAGCAGCCACAACCCGACGTGCTGCTGGGGACAAAGCAGCAGAGCACAGCTCTCAATCAGTGCTGGCAGCTTTGGGACTGCGCTAATTGCAGCCTCAGCACTCAGCACTGCACGCTGTGCTGCAGCAGCCAGGTGGGCAGGCAGCCTGCTCCAAACTGGGTGTGAGACAGCATCACCTGGGGCTTGGACAGCCCTCAAGCTCTGCTGCAGGACTGAGTGGGGGAAGGCTTCTTCATGACCCTGGGAGCTGCTTTCCTCTGCTGTCCATCCCTACGCTGCTGCAGATAGCTCTCAGAAAGCTGCTTGCTGCTCTGCAATCACTGCAGAGGCTGATTACACGACTAAGTTTTATAGGGCTGAAGTCGCTGAGATTAACCTCTCCATAAACCACCGAGATCTCTCTCTAATCAGAAATTCCTCTCTGCATAAAACAGCTTCCTAAGCACCCTCCCTGTAAGCCAGCTCTCCTTGCAAAGAAAAAAGCCATCTCCACAGCTACGGCACAACCACGACGCAATGCAAAATGGTGACAACTGTCCCAGGTGGAGTTGTGCCACAGACAACCAGGACCTTCCTGTGAGCAGCACCAGGTGCCCATGTGAAATTGCCCTCCCCCAGCACGAGTGGCCAGGCAAGCAGAGGGGAAAGCATGCCAGGCTGTGGGATTCCCCATCGTGACCAGATGTAAGAAACAAGTCCTGGAGAAGCAACAGGAAAGGCCAATGCTCATAGAATCGTAATAGCTGCAAAATACCTCTAAGATCATGTAGTCCAATTCCAACCCACCCCACCGTGCCCCCTGCCCACATCTCTCACTTATTATGGAACACCCCCAGGGATGGTGATCCCCCCACCTCCCTCCTTGGGCAGCTGTGCTGTGCAGCACCATTGTTTCAGAGAATAAATGTTTCCCAATATCCAACCTGGCACTGTCCTGAGCTGCTGCCTGCCTTGTTAGAGTTGATTTCAGTGCGTAAGACAGAGCATGAGTCATTCCTGAGCACATTACAGCTCTGCACTTGCATATTCAAAACTGACGATACCCAATCCCTGGCTTTGGTCTGAGATACCTCTGCAGCTCAACAAGTGTCACATAAATTCAGACTCCTGGCAGGATGATGAGCCAAGGAAACACAAGAAATGCAGCTGAGGTTCTCCTTATGCTGCATGTCTGTATACTGCACGGGGCCAGCCCTCCTTCAAGGAGATGCTACAGGGCTGGATAAAACCCTTCTGCCTTATTTCCTCTTAAGGGATCAGCCTGCCTTGTTCGTGTTTGGATGTTCTGCTTTCCCTTAAGGACCACACCAAGCTACAAAGAGTCCCTCACTGCTCCTAGGCTGCAAACCAGAGCTTTGGGGCTGCTTGCAAGCCAGCTCTGACCCAAGGTCATTACTTTGCTTGTGTCAACCCAAGCTCCTCTGCCACTGCAGCTTTCTGTAGCCGGCTCTGTATGCACGTTGGGGGAAGCATGGAGAAGACTGCAGTGTCTCCGGGGGTGCCAAGTCCCTTCCTAATGGCTTTCATGTCTTCCTGTATCTTTAAATAATTGACATCTCTTTGTTGCTAAGTACATCCAAGCAAGAAGGCACTAAAAGTTTTAAACCTCCCTGGGGAGACTGGGGCCAGGAAATCTCCGTAGCTCACACGATGTCCTGCCACCAAAACACCTTGTCTCCCGGATTGAGCTCTCCCAGGATGCTTGTTGCTACCACGTGGAACGTGTCCTCTGTTATTCCCAACAGTGCCCCCCAAACTACTTGGAAAATGATTTCAGAGCAGAGCACGATGCCTACAAAGAGCTCCTCTGGAAAGAAAGGTAATGCAGGAGCTGAGGTTTAAGGAGTCGATTATCAGCCCCAGGAAAGCACAGCACACAGCTGTGGCATGGCTGTGTCTACGATTCTATGGTTTGGTCTTACCCAGATGCCAAGCAGGACCGGGATGGAAGAGCTGCATGCAGTTTCCATTCCTGCCACCATCTGTCTGCCAATGTTGGTAGGCTCATGGCACCAGGTTTATTCCCCCAAAACAGTGACTTTATTCTCCTTTAAATAAATCTCACTGCACTCCACCTGCAGTAATTGCAGATATATCAACTCGCTCTTGGCCAGGCACTACGTTTCCCAGCGCAGTCAGTTTTATCACACTTTTAATTTAGTAAAGCAAGAAAGCCTCACTGGGCACCCCAGCATGAGCCAATGCCAGTGACCACAACGCACTGCTCTGCAATGAGATGTGAGTGCAAGCTTCAGCACAGCACCAAACAGCTCCAAACACCACCAAATACCATTGGGATTTTCTGTCCCCTCTGTTCCCCCCATCCACCTCTGCTATTTTCTCCCTGGAGCCGCGCTCTCTGACCAGAGGGAAGGTCAACCCAAGCAAAGGCTCCCGTGAACCACAAAACCACTGCTCGGCTTCCCACCATAGGGACATCAATCTCTCAGAGCTGTCAGGATGATAAGGCAGCCCGGCCTCCACAATAAGGAGGACATTCAAGCTAATAACTTCCCATTAAGCTCCTCAGAGCTGGATGTTTTCCATGGTTTTCTTTGGGGCTGCTGCCAGGACTTGTTTGCTCCCCTCACCAGCTCAGTCTTGAAGGAAAGCAGCTCAAGGCAGTGCTGTAAGTGCCCTGTGTGCCTTCAGCGCTGCCTGGAAACCCACGGTAGAACCACAGCCTCTGGGTTTAGGCTCTGCATCTGCCAGGTCAGCCTTCCCCCTTGAGAGGAGGATAACAGCGCTGAGCACAGAAGATTTAAAAAGCAAGGAAGGAAAAAGAAGAAAGAGTGAAACCTCCTATCCATCACTTCTGATCAAGCTCTTGCCTGCAAGCACATTTCCAACGTGCTGAAGGGAAAGCCTGACAAGGATGCTCGGGATGCTGTCTCACCCTTTCTCCCCCAGCATGAGCTCACCTTTACCTGGCTTTCCTCCACAAACCATCCTCATGCTCACGGCTCACTTCCATCCCCAGCGCATCCCTCTGCTTCCCCAGCACTCCTGAACCCACCACCCCAACACCAGCAGGGTTGGAAGCGCTCCCCTTCCCACAAGGAATGGCTGCAGGGCTGTCCCAGAGTGCTAAGCCAGGCTGCATGGGCAGGGGGTGGTCCTCACTGCTCACCTTATAAAATCAGATTGAGGAAAATCTTCCCTCCATTAATGCTTCATAAAAATTTTACAAAGCCTCTGTTAAAGGAAGGGAAACAAACAGAGATGGTGTTGGCATCCAGGCACTCTTTAAGCCAAGCGCTCTTCCTCTGATGCATTTTTTATATATATAGAGCACCAAACAGGAAAGCAACCAAGCACAAAGCCTATTTCCAGCTCCTGGGTTTCCCCCTCCACACACTGTCACCAGGTCACTGGAGTGGCCATGAGGTCAAGGCAAAAACACAGAGAACGACACCCAGAGCATCCTCACCAGGGCCCCATCTACAACAGAGAGGCTTTAATTGATTTAATCAACTTCCCCATAACAGTGACAAGGAAAGGAGCAGGACTGATGCATGGCACGTGTGGGGACCTTCAGCATCTCTCAAGCACCCAGGGAATGGAGAGCCATAGGAAGCTCCTGTCCTTTCCAAAACAGAGGCACATAACAGCACCGACCACTCCTTCATTGAAACCCACAGGTATTTCTGCAGCACTCACTAGCCAAAAAGGTCCAGCAATCCTTTCCTCCCCTCACAGTGTTTGTTCATTTCTGTGCTATTTCCTGAGCTCTTCCCCTTGCAGAAATGCTCTGCTGCTCCGCTCCCAAAATCAGGCTTCCTCATAAGCAGTATATTAAAAACCAACCCCCCAAAGAAAACTGCAATGGAATACGAAGCGCAGTGATTGCAGAGCAGTGACAGCCCCTGATGGGAAACACGAACACCAAAAGTGAGGGGGAGAAGTACATAGAGCCAATGCTGAGCAAAATATTATGCTGAGAGTTCAGCAGGCAAAATCTTGACATCAAATGTGGATTTATACATGATCTACACGAGCTCCATCTACACTGTAACTTAAATACATATTAATTCTTTTGCTTCCATGCAGCCTCAAGCCTTCTCCTTAGACAAACCTGAGATGAAGCTCAAGCAATTCAATTAGTGGGGCGGCACCCATCTCCCACTGACACAACTGGGAGCTCCCTCAGCATCCTGCTGCTCACCATCCCAACCTGTTTGCATCACTCAGGCTTTGCAGGCAGCAAAAGCATCAGAGCTGCACCACGCAGCCAGACGGGATGGATTCTCCCATTTATCTTCCCCATGGCTGCTGGCAGAGCTACCTGAGGATGACTAAGGTTGTTAAGTAAGTAGAGGGCCTTGCAAAACACAGACACAGGCTGGAGACAGGTCAGATTAGGAGAGCTTCACTCCCACCTCCTATTTGTCCTGCTCCTCTCTCAAAGCTTTCTGCACCTCCCAGGTCGCAGCCTGAGCTGCTGAGCATTACCAGAGAGCAGCAGGAGAGCAATGCACGAACCAACAAGGAAAAATCAGCAATAAAGCCTCTGCCACCTCCATCTCTTGCTCCGGAGAGGCTGCGAGGCTGGTTAATGGATGTCAGTTCTGTTTCCATTGAAGAAAATAAAAATCAATGAAAGCCTCTTAGCCAGGCAGGGCACAGCGACGGCCCTGCTGCTGACTTTCCCTTCTCACCCCGTGCACCCGAGTTCCCTCCATCATGCCAGCACGCAGGAACCCAAAGCATGCAGCAGGACCAGGCAGCCCGCTAGGTTCCTACAGGAGAAGGAGAAGGCAGAACATCCTTAGCACAGCCCTCCATGCTCTACTGGTACCTGCAGGTGCTGGCAGCCCTCTGCACAAACCTCAACTCCAGCAGCCCTGTTAGCAGAGCCCTCCCTACAGATGCATTTATAAAGGCTGCAGATGCATTCATACAGACAAAATTCCCTTTGCACCAGCTTTTTGCTTTTGCTCCTGGGGGTCACTTTGCCACGCTGACACAAGCAGTGCTTTGCTGGCAGAGCAGGGCTGCTCCGGGTGGTCTGCACAGCACTGGCTCTGGTTTTCCCTTACTGCTAAAGCATTTCAGCCTCTCATGCAGAAAAGATGCAGCTCGGACATTTCGTTAGCACTAAAAGAATACTAATGAACTCGCAGGTTGCTGTGTGAGGTAGCTAATGACAAGCCTAATGACAAGCCTCCTCCAGAACTGCTTAGCTGAGGCTTCTGGAAGTTAGAGGGATGAGATGCAGATGGACTCAGCATCCAAAAAAACCCCGAAAATGTAATGAAACAAAAACACCAAAAAAAAACCCTCTGTTCTTGCCCCTCTTCTGCTTGATGAAGTATCTGGTACTTCTCTGCAGCTCTCTCGCTGAAATTGTACGCTTGGCTCTCATACCACACTCTGATCAATGTTGGATATTTCCTTTTTTGATCCTATTCCTTCTCCTAAATGCTTGGGTGGGGATTTATCACATCGACATGCAAGCTAGCCATTTGGACCCCATTTTACAGCAAATGGAGAGAAAAAGGCACTGCTAGGACACAATCTGTCTGACCTATTTTAGACATCTGCCTTAGACTGGGATGGATTGCACCCTAAAAAGGCCCATTGCTCTCCAGCGATTGCAAAGGGGGACTAGACAACACGCTCAGATGCAGACATCCATCATCCCAGACACCTGCAGTTACACGAGCAAGTATCCCAGATTGCTCGTGCTTTTCTGTGCTCTGACCAAAATGCTAATTGATTGAGAGCCACCCAGCCTTCCAGGGGGCTTTTTGCCGGTGCCTCTGCTTTTTCTCCCCTGTGACAGATGCATTCTATCTCACCTTAGCCCACGCTGGTCATCTACATCAAAAAGAAGAGAAAGGCATCTCTATAGTAGGGTCACCTTAAGAGGTTAGGCACACTTGGAGGGATGGCTATTCCTTCTCTCTCCCCAAATCTTGCTTAAATCAGGCATCCAACTCCTGGGTGCCCCAGAGGCTCTGGGTATCCCAGTGCTTTGGGAATGAGGGTCGCATCCTACCCAAAGCAAAATCCATCTCTGCACAAGAGCTTTCTGCAGTACCCAAAACAGACCCAAGCCTTAAGCACAGAGCCAAGCATCCCCCGCACCGGGGCAAGGCTGGATGCAGACCCCATCTCTCCAGCTGTCTCGTCTCTGCATAATATCCCCTGGTGTGTTTTCAGCCCAGACTCCTACTGGAATGAGCTTCTGCATTTGTGCTCTTCGCCTGCGTGCCTCTGTCTAGCAATATTCCCCAATAATTTGTGAAGTCTTTGGCCAATTTTAACTAAATTTGACAGAAGAACAGATGGCTCAAAGACATTAAGTACCTGCAAGTCTCGTACAGACAGGCAGCCAGGTATAGGAGAGGGACTCTGCATTGCCCCGTGGAGGGAAAGGCCACACAAAATGAGATTCAGCCTCATTGGAAGCTCAGAGCCCACCAGCACAGAGCCCTTCCCGGAGTCCCAGCCACAGGCTGCAGTAATTTACTCCTGCTTGGACCAAAATGAAGCGAACTTGTAAGAAAGCTGGCTGCCGTGCCAAGCAGATGACGGATTTTGCATATGAAAGCAGAGCCCGTGTGACAGCTTAGAGGAAGGAGCAAAACCAACAAGGAACAAAAGTCACATTTCCATGCGAGCAAAGCGGTCACGTCTCTCCTCAGGACCTCGCCTTGCAACGAGCTCAGCAGCAAGAAACTGCTGGAAGCCTGCAGCCAGCAGAGCAGCTCCCATCTACTGCAGCTGGAAAAGCAGCCGGTGGGAGCACGCTGTCTGCAGGCACCGGTGTGCTGTGCTAGGAGGGGCTGCCCATCTATTCCCCGTCAATCTGCCCTTTTTAAATTGAGATAGTTTACTAACAAGTCAAACTTTGCGCCCAAAATGCCTGCAGAGCCATCGGTAATGCTGGGGTTGGTGTTTCACGTGGTCCAAAGTTGAGGTGCGTGGCACAGAGTGATGGGAAACGGTGGAGGTCGGCGCAGAAATATGGCAACCATCCCAAAATCTTTTGCAAAATACACAACCGGTCGCTTCTGTGCACGTCTGCAACTGCCTCACCCTCCCGTGACCACATTAATGTCACAAGTGTTTTGCTTGCTAATTAATACTCACAAATTCCCCACGCTAAGGCATGTGCTGCCGCTCCTATTTCATGGGCACAGAGGGGAATGAGCAGCAAAACGCCTTCACCTTCAGGTGGCAGAACCAAGGCAGGGCTCCCCTAAGCACAGCAGAGCTGTCCCCAGCCCCGTGCAGCCTCTCCCAGCAGTGCAGATGGGCTCGCTGAGCCACATGAAGCTTTTGGCACGCAGAAACGACCTGGATGCAACCACAGAACGGGCTCTTGCTCAGCAGCTATGGGGAGCAAGGAAACTGCAGACCTGCACATCTGGCCCCACACATCTGCCCCCCCCAAACACACATCTGGCCTGGCTCTCACCATTGGGGTCTGGCTTGTTTGCCTCGCCAACCCCCCCCTGCTCTCAGACAAGGTTAATAGGGTAGAGAGAGAGCATCTGTTTATGAGAAGGTTATCAAGTGAAAGGCAGTAACACAGGCTCCAAACCAGCTTTTCATAGCCTCTTACTTATTATTTAATTTGGCTCCAGTATGTGAAATTAGGCTAATGGCTGTTAAGTGGTTAAGGCATGCACATTGTCCATCTGCCGGGAAGGCTCCGGGCCGTTGTGCTGTTTCAAAGGCTAAGAAGGAAAAATAATATGAGAGTTGCATGCTGTTAGCTTGAGAGCTCATAAACGCATTTTCTCCCTCTTTCCCTCGCTTTTTTATTTCTTTTATCTCTGATGCTTTGCCTGTTGCAGCATTAGGAACTTCTGGAAAGCGAGCTATGGGCTCTTTTTTTTTTTCCCCTTGTCATTGCTGTTGTGCTGTTTTTCCCCCCTTGAATGAAGGGTGAGCCAGGCAGCTCCAACAAAGCCACAGACACCAGCTGGTGCCATCTTCTAGCAGAGTGCAGCATCTCCCACTGGATATCAGCAGCGGTCAGAACAAAACCCTGTGCTTTTTGCTGCTGCTTCCTGACACCAGGATTGGCAGATTGTCCCTGTCAACACCACACCATCTTCACACCATCTTCGCACCCATAACGAGCACCTCCATGCACACCTCAATGGTTTCCTACACATTTGGGTACCTTAGGTGACACCAGTGCAGACTGAAGCTCTCCTTTCCCTCAAATTCCACGTCGTGCCAATTCTCATGGGGATTGGGGCTGGACCTGATGATGTTGGTGGCCTTTTCCAACCCTGAAAATCCTATCCTGTGAGTCCTGAGTGTATCATACAAGAGTTGGGCTCATTCCTACATTATTTCAGACAGCTAATGGGGTCTGTCAACACAGAATCATAGAATATCCCAAGTTGGAAGGAGCCCATAAGGATCATTGAGGACATCTACCTGCCTCACATGGAAGTTACAGGCATATAACTCCCAGCCCTCTCTAAAACTTGCAAGAAATCAGTTGACCAACAAAAATCAGCAGAAATGGTGAAGTGGAAAAAGGGCATGCAGAGGACATGACCTCCTACACCCTGCTTCCATGGGTTCACGAGGAAGGGCTGACTGACTCTGTGGCTGAATTACACTGCATCTGCCCAAAACTCCTCGGATGAAGATCCATCCCATCTCACAATGGAACTATTTGTCCCCTGGTCCCCAGATGCAATTTGCAAGCTCTGCTCCATTGCTGGATAAAGACATTGCATAGTTTTATGAAGACTGGATGCTGCTGAAGGACCTACAAAGGGCACAGCTGGAAAGCAGGGAACCAACAGCAGCATGCCATGCAAACACAGGGGCTCCCCAAAAACCAGCTGTGGACATTTGGCTTTCTGAGGAGCAGCCCCAGGGCTGCTGGGCCCCAACAAGGTGCTCTGCTCTCATGAAAGCAGTCCTTGAGCTGCAGCAAAACAAATAAAGGCAGCCAAAATGGGCTCTCTAAGTAAGAGCCGAGCCGTCTCTGCGTGAGAAGGGTTATTTATGGGGCCGCGAGGAGGGAGAAGGCAGCTGAAGAGCATTTCTCATTTCCCCCCATTACTGCAACAACCCCACTTGAAATCCAACTTTATTTCTTCCTTCTCGTGCCAGGAAAGAAAACAAAATAAATGCCACTAACAAAGCCACAGCCTTCCCTCCCTTGTTATCCCCCTGATTTCTCCAGGGCTGTTTCACAATCACAGCAGGAGCGATGCGCAGCGCTTGGCAGCACAGAGGAAAGATGAGAGCAGTTCCCCATGCCCGACCCCCCCACCTCCCCCAGGTGCCCCCAACCAACTCTGCTCCACCTCAGCACTGCTTCCCTGCAGGTGCTTTCCATCTGCACTGCTCCTACTGCCTGCAGCTCTGCACCCTGCATCTCTCCGTAGGTATCTGCAGGAATTACTGCTCCCCTGCACCGTATCTATCTCAGTTCATTAGCTGTGTACCAACTATATATCTCTGTATCTCTATACCTACATATTTCTATACCTCTATACCCATATACCTCTTTAACTACACAGATAGATATTCCGTTTCCCTGTGTTATACTTCTGCACTGATACAGATACTCAGAATCCATGTGTTATACCTCCATACTGATATGGATAGATATGCAGCTCCCACGTGTTACAGCTCCATACCAACACAGACAGACACTCAGTTTCTGTGTGTTACACCCCTATAGCAATACAGACAGATTTCCATGCGTGCCAATGGTTGGCATGTGCAGAATGCAAGAGATGGTCATCACAACACACAGCAATCCCAAACTGCTCAGCCCTCTACTCAGCTCAACGCCCACCTCCCTGAAGTGCAGCCTCACCCAAAAGGCAGCAGCCAGCATCTGGATGGCTTTGGGGAAGGGATGGGGAAATAAAGAAGGAGGAAAAACACATGTTTATTGCACCGTGTGCAGACAGGATAAAGCACATTGGAACAACCTCCAAAGCGAGCTGCTTGGAGCACGTCCTGCAGCTCTGCACCTGCTCACACTGCCACCATCATCGCGACAAATCAGTGCACGGCGTGCAGAGCTGGGGGATGATGGAGAGGAGAGTGGGGGTCTGGGGGAACCTGCCTGGCTTTGGCCAATTGGTGCGGAAAAGCTTTGCTGGTGTGGCAGGCTGCATCTGTGGAGCGAGCTGCTGCAATGGCTCTGAGCTGGCAAAACCCCTGCTTTGACACTTTTATGCCTGCGCATCTGTGCTTTTGCCAGCGGTGCGTATTCCCCTCGCAGGCTGTGGGAGACATTAAGCTATGCTAGCAGAAGTGTGACACCAGGAGAGCTTTGTCTGAATAGCATACTCTGGCAAACATGCAGGATAGAAAACATCTACAATCAGGTTAAGGGATAAACACTGACAAGTCCTAAGAGCCTTTACAGACCCTACATCTCCAGTGCACGTGCAAGCTGGAGGTAGGGACAGCATGACATGGCACAGCACAGCATGGTACAGCATGGCATGGCATGGCATGGCACAGCATGGCACGGCACGGCACAGCGTGGCTGCAGGAGCTCCTTCGAGGAGTGCTCAGCTCTCACAAGCTGCCAGTGAGCATATGCAGGGAACGAAAGCATTGCTGCGCTCTGCTTCTGATCAGCAGTGTTTTGAAGGGTTTTCTTGGCCTAGTCACCAGCAAATTTGGCAAGGCGTTTCCCAAGCGCTGAGCTGGCACTTGCAGGAAAGAGGGTGCTTCATTCCAAGGCGGCAACATAAAAACCCAAGGAGAAAGCTTTGAACTAAAGCTGATGGGCACAGGGCTGCTTCTGAGCCATGAGCAGAGGGGAGATTTGTGGGGATGAGGGTGAGCTGGGAGTAGGCTGCAGAATTACAGGAGGAGAACTGAGGAACAGAGGTTGCTTTGATTTCCTCCTGTACTTTATGGAAACAAAGCTTCTACCTCCTCCTCTCCTCCCAGGGAACACAAAGGAACACTCGCTGCTCGTGGCCCGGCTGCTGGGACTGGCACTGCGGGTGATGGATGGGGATGAAGGAGAGGAGGAGGAAGCGCTTCCCTGGGCTCTGCAGCAGCAAATGGCCTCGGCGATTAAAACTGAGTGGGCAGTTGTGTATCACTCTGGATTTTCTGCCTGTTTCATCACTAGCAGTGACTCAGGAATATTCTTCATCGCCCTCGAGCGAGGATATGATCATTTTCTGCCACTTGAGATGAAGCTAATTTTACAGCAGCGTAGAGAGGGAGATGTCATGTGCCGATTTCTATACTGCCTGCATCACATCAGCGCAGTACAGCCTGGCTATGGGTGCTGACTGCAGGAAAACCCAATGGTGGGGATAAACCACCCCAGCACCAGAGGAGGGCGGTTTGGAGGTGCTGAAAAATGAGAGATTGAAATCCAGACTTCACATCACAGAAAGAGACATCAGTATCCTACCCCCAGTCACGCTTGTTAGGAGAAGTATGAAGCATGAAGTTTTGAAACATGCTCCTAAAAGGACAGGTATGATAAGCAAGAGGTTCCTAGGACAGATCTCTGCTTGCACCCAGCCCAGCCATGGCTTAGTTAAGTTACTGACAGCTGGCAAGGCGAAGAGAAGTAGTGATAAGAGTGGGCACATCCCCATCCCATCCTTTGGGCTGCACCAGGCCATTGCTCTGCACCCTTTCATCCAGCACCTCTATGGGTTCGTGATGCAGCTCCCTAATACTGAGGCTGGGTCCTAGCATGGAGGATAGAGTTTCTCCCATGTGACTCTCGGCCATCAAGCCTTTGGTCTTTTCTTGGTATTCAACCCCCCGTGATCTTGGCCACTTGAATGGATGGAGGCCACCAAGACGGTGCAGGTGGATCTATAGATGGCCACAGTGCCTCATGTGCTGCTCCCAGGCATGTGTCTGAGGTCAAAGCCCCGTATTTGGCTAAACAAGATCAGCAGCCTGCGTGTTGCTGGCTGTAAACCAGCAAGGAGATTGCAGCTGCTGTCCTCCACCAGCCAAGGACAAGCAGGGAAATTTAGGAGATGTAGCTGACGTGCACCAGTGAAGGCATCTCCCTCAAACATCCATCTCCACGACAGGGCAATAACAACCCAAGGTGGGATTTTGGCCTTCCGGCCACATCCTGCCGTGCCACAGAGCTTAAGCACCAAGAGGGGAGAGGAAAGTCAAGGGTAATGCTGCCTTGAGCTCCTCACGGTGTGTTTGCAGAGGACTAAATCACGTCTCACAAGCACACTGGAGTGCCTTGGACTCATGGACCCACACTGCTGCCTCCCCACACCGCCACGTCCTGCCCTGATTTACACCTTGCACTGAACTGCTGAGCAAATGGGGTCGCAGTGTGCAATGGCCAGCCTACAGCTTGGCCTCTGCAAGCTGATATTCAACAGAATCCTTGTTCAAGTCAAAGCAGAACAGCTCCTACAGTTCAAGAAGCAATAAGGAAGGATGTAGAAAGAGGGAAACACTGATTTCAGAATGAGAGCAGCTCAGAGGTGTGCAGGAAAACACTTTTTTTGCAGCCAAAGGGAAACTCTGATTCCAGGAATTCTTCCCCTCTGAGACAAAATTTCCCATAAGATGCTCTAAAACCTTATGGAACTGAAGTGTGAATTTTCCACCTCAAAGCTGGAGCACAAAGTGCCTGCCCAGCTCCCAGGAAATGTCCCTGCAAGGTGAGCACTGGACCCACAGAGATGTGCTTTGCTTTCACCCAGGCCCTGCAATCCTGTCACAGAGATGGCCCTTCTTCCTTTGAGCTCAATATCTTTGTACTGGATGCAGGAGAGCACCAAAGATGTAACACAGCAAGGATTACTCAGGAGCAAAGCCTCACACCTAAAATTTACTGGATTTGAATGACTTCAGGCTAAGAACCCAAATGTAACTCCAGATGTCAGTGCTGTGCCCACCTGCAGGTCCACATCACCTATGGATCTGGGAGTGGGTCTAAACCTAGAGCTGTCCTGCTCCCTTCCTCCACACCCTGGGGAGTTTCTTTTGCCTGACACTTTCTTATTAGGGATGTGCAAGAAACTGAAAAGCACCCAAGTTCTGTTGAATAGAGAACAAAATGCTGGGAAAATAATGAACCCATCATGACTTTTTTATTTTTAAATAACAGGCTTAAAAATCCAAAGTAATGGATGTTCGGATCATGTCTGGGGCTCTGCATGTGTCTGATAAAACAGACGCAGGTGTCAGAGCCATTTATGGCTGCAGAGTCGGTCAAAATCTCCCATCTCTGGAAAAAAAAATCCACCAAACAAACCTGTGATATTTCACCAGCTGCTCGTGCTGAAAGGTGGTTTTATTCCTTATTTACTCTGTCCTCATTGGCATGCAGAGCTAGACTCATGCGTCTCCTCTTTGACCCCTGGTGTCCTTTCCCTCCCCAGAGGTGTCTCTCCCTCCCCATCTCAGCATCACCACCAGCTCTTCTTCCAGAGGACAGCACAGCTGCCAAGTTTGCCTCCAGCCACCCATCCCCACCCATCTGCTCTCCCATCTCCTCATTTTGCACGTGAACCACAGACCTCCTTCCAGCAGGACTGCTGCTTGGGAAGAGCCAGGAACCCTTACTCAAGGCGAGATTCCTAACGCCCTGGCAATGAAGGCATGCGTGGCATTCCAGCAGAAGGAGATCCAAGCAGCCAGCCTAGCTCTCAGCTTCCAGTGGCTTTTGCACCTCTGAACGTTACACCCAAGGGCATCACGCATTCGCCTTGCAGAGGTGCTGCATGCAACAAAGAGCCAACTCTTCCTGCTGGGAGAAGGCTTTCTGCATTGCTATTCCTTGCACAGGGCGTCAACAGTTTGCATATTGTAGCTAAGATGCTGTCTTCCAACCTGATCCACAGTCCATTACAGTTAGGATAAAGACTTGTGGTGACATTAATGAGCGCCGGATCAGCCCCTTTGTCGGCATAAATCTCTTTATTGCATTGGGGGGATTGCATTTTCCCATTTGCTTGTTTGTTTGGCTCTGTATTCTCATTACAATTTCTATTAGCCAGTTCTCCTGCTGATGTGGTCGTAGATTAAGTCCTTCCTATTTTTCCCCTTTCCTCCTGAAGGAAAATAAGGGTGTCTGAGCTCCAGCACCACAAACAGAAACGGGCAGGCTGGGGGGTCTGGAAGAAGAGAGGAGCAGCTCTGCTAGACCAAGGCTGGGTAACTCCCCTGAAGCCAACAGAAGGGGCACAGATTCAGGTCCCATGCTTGATTCTGAGCTCAGTCGTGGTGAAGGCTGTCCCACTGCTGGGACTCCAAGCTCCAGGTGAGAGCAGGGTGCTGCTGGCCATCTGCAGAGCCCCCCTGCATAACACACTTTGCACTTTTCCCAACAGAGGGGCACATCCCACCACTGAAGACTGCAGTGCAAGCAGATGACTCACAAAGACAGAGAAAGCAAATGTTCCAAGGGCTACACAGAGACGAACACACTGATAGGACCTCGGGGGGCACCTAACATCAGATGAACTTCCATCTCATAACACTGGCTTAGCAATCAGAAATGCCACCCCAGCACCTTCCCACTAGACAGCTGTGTACCTACAGGCTCTGATCCTCACCCTACCAGCCCTTCCCATCCCAAAGTGCCATCTGCTGGATTTACACCTTCCTCAAGCTGGCACTCAGCCTTAGGATGGACACAGAAATGCACAAGATGCCCCCAGCCCCAAAAGCCACGCTGAGCTCGAGGCAGCAGAGCTATAAAGGGAAGCCCTCTCTGGCACAGCAATCAGGAGCGCATCTCATCTCAGATGGAAATTGTACTCAGAAAAAATAAAAATAATCCATGCATATGACGTGTGTGTGTTTTTTCTCCCCCCCCCCCCCCACTTTAGGCTGATTCCATCTCAGAGATGGGGGAGAGGTGGCTGAGATTTGCTGACATGTCACTTTAGCAATCAACTCCTCTCTCAGAAACGCCATCGCAAGCAAAGCCAGAAGCAGCGCTGGGGATGCAATGGGGCTGTGCAGCCCCTCTGCTGCGGGTCTGTGGGTGCAGGGAGGTCTCCAAATCCAACACAGAACAGAGCTGTGTGTGAGGAAGATTCCCTCCTGTGCAGCAAGCAGGCAGGTTCTGTTTGTATCCGTCAAAGGCAAACAAACATGCTGGATTTTGTTTTGTTTCACCGCCAAGTTATCATTTCTCCAAAATTACTTCCAGAGCACAACACAGGCAAAATGCATTTGTAAAAACAGGTTCAGGTAAAGCACTGTGGAGAGCAATGGCAAAGGGCACAGAAATCACATGAAACATAGGGGTTAGAAGGGATTCAGCCTCTGTTAAACTCAGATTTGACTCTTCACGGTGGAATCAAAGTGAATAAAAGCATCGGGAAAACCAGGGAGCAGTCAGGGAAAGAAGTGCTGCTCTGGTTGGATCTGCACCTGCTCCTGCTCAGGGCACTGTGAACTCATGGGGACGCCTGCAAGCACCCATGTGTGCTGCTGGCATTGTCAGAGCCGTGCGTGGGAAGTGCTGACTGATGCCTATCAGAGTGAAACCGCAATCAAACCTCTTGTTTTGGTGCTGAGAAAGCTCCTGCAGAGGTCTGAGAAATGGGTTGGGTTCGGCGCTGCTGCAAGCACAGGGTGCGAGCTGCTTGTTACCGGGGTGGGTAGGATGCAACCAAGGTGTGGGATGGGATGGACCAGCCTCACCCTGACCGTGTGATGAAGAAAGGCACCCTGTGCTATCCCCAAGCCCTAAGCATAACCCCAAGAGCCCAACGTGGGCACTGATAAAGGCACTGAGAAGTCAGGCTGGACATCCACAAGTCCTCTTCCCATCCCTGCAGTTTCTACTGCACCCCAGAGTAACTCGCCCACAACCACCCCAGGCACAAGCTCTATACCAGCATCTAACCACAGATTTACATTTAACCATGACCAAAGCAACACAAAAGTGTGTGTGCTTCAGCAGACATCCCAATACAGAAGGAAACAAACAACCCTGGTGCCCCCACCCCACTCTGACTCATCCTTGCAGGCACATGAGCGCAGCCCCATAGCACTGACCCCAAACGCACCATCCCCAACCAAAGCACCTGCAGCATTACACCCAAACATAACTGTGGAACAACACAGAGCAAAGCCTGCACGCCTTTAAATGAGCTTTGGGGCTGTGCTTTGCTGGGCCTGGGCACAAGCTGCTCCCTGCAGCTATGCATTGTGCTGTGACCAGCACGCCGGACATGGAGCGGGGAGGGCATTGCAGGGCTGCTGGCACCCAGTGTGGAGTAACCTAATTGCAGCCCTCGTGGGGTTTTCACAGAAGCAGCAAAGTTTTTCAGCTTGCTTTCCCTTTTGTCAGTTGGGAAAGAAAAAAAAAGAAGAAAAAAAGAAAGAACCATAAAAAGGGACCTCCAGAGACATATGCTTTCTTCCAAGTCCTTGGCTGCGGCTCGCCGTCCTCCCACCGCGCATGGAAATGAGTGGGAAAGGAGGAAAAAAGGAGAGGAAGATCGTTTTCCCCCTCCCTGTGCTCCCAGCATCAGTGTGCTGGGCGGGAGGAAACACGCGGCAGCATTGCTATTCTGAACAAGTGAACTCCCAAACAACAGATCGATGGCTGCACCGCCAGAGCGGCTCATTGCTCCCAACCGTCCCCACCTTACACCAGCAGGAAAAAACCACCAAACTGCCACTGCAACACCTCTCCAGTGACCAAACTAATGCCATGAGATGGATAATTCCCAAAAGCAACGGGCCCAAGGGAAAGCACAATGGGAATACTGTCTGCAGGGCTGCTTCCCAAAGCCAGGTGCAAGATTTGTCACCCGTGTGTCACCACCCAACAGCCTCGCTGAGAAGGAAAGCAGCCCTGACTCCGTGCTGACTCACGCCGCTGTCCCTCTGCTTTCTGTGCAATGCTTGGTTTGTCTGCACGCTGCACACTGAGCAGGGCTGGGCACCGTGGGCAGGAACCCCAAGCAGAGCAGTTCTCCTCCTCCCAGTGAGTTTGCAGAGTGCCCATACCCACGGCTCCTGCACCTTTTGCTCCCTTAACACAAAACCTTCCCTCTTCGACATCCCATTGTAAATCCATAGGATTTTCGGTGCTTGGGAAAGCCCAGATGTTTGGAAGAGCTATTTTAACCAGAAGCCAGGAGGTGAGCTCTGATCCAACACACCCCTATGCACCCACACCCAACCTTTCTGGCCCAGCCATGACATGCCACAAGACAAAATCATCGGGATGGCACACAGCTGCTCCATTCTTTCCTCCTGGGAAGGTGCAGGGGCTGTGGGGCTGAAAGGCACAGCTACACGATGCCGAGTCCCAGCAAACACACAGGGAGAGGATTCACATTTGAAAGAGAGTCCGACCAAAGATCATCCCCTTGTTCTGTCATCCTGCCTTGGCCCTGCTCCACTCGCTCCCCTGCGCACACCCAACCCCGCAGATACCAAAGTCTCTCCGGAGTTGCAAGCACTGCTCCCAACACAGCAATTAAAATGCAGCCTCGTACTGCTCATGTCCCTGCCCAGCAGCCCCAGCAGGACACTGCGCCCATCTGCTGCGAGAATAGGGACCAGGAGTGGGGCACAGCGCTGGGCACAACCCCTGCTCCCATGGCACCGCTGCAGACAGGACCTGAGCAGGGGGTGCAGCACACAGCCCCACATCCCCCCCACTGCCCTAAAGAGGGGAGTGGCACTCACAGCTTTTTAGTTCCCCGACTGGGGAAACTGAGGCACATCCCAAAGGCACAGGCAGCTCCCACACAGCACAACTCCCCCCAGCACAGCCCGAGGCAGCAGCTCCTACCTGAGCGTGGCACTCTCCCCTTGCCGCACAGTCACGTTGTCCATAGCTTTGGGGAAGGTGGCATCTCCGCTGCGCACGGGCACTCCTGCGGGCACAAGGAAGAGCAGCCTGAGACAGAGGACGACTAGGCACCTCCAGGGCAGGGCTAAGCACCCACCGACCCCCATCCTGGGCAGCAGGGACTTTTCCACCAGGCAAAAAACACACCCGACGAGGCCACCGGGAGCGAAAAGGGGGGAGAGGAGGGAGGGGGTGCGTGTGTGTGGGGACGGGGGGGAGCAAAACCACCGGGGCGGGCGCGGAGGCGAGCGATGCGGAGCTCCACGGAGATCAGGAGAGCCCCTGGAAAGGCAGCCTGCGAGCACTGAGCCTGCCGAGCGGCATCCGGAGGGAGTCCCCAGTATCCTCGGGTGAGGGAGGAGGACGGGAGGGCCGGGGGGAGGAGGAAGAGGAGGAGGAGAAGTGGCAAAGGTGCTGGACGCTGGGCGAGCCGGCTCTTCCCGGGAGCAGTCCGAGGCTCACTTGGGCACGGAGGTGCCGGGGGCTGCGCCGCGCTCCCGCCCCGCACACACACACTTGTCCCGAGTTCGCAGCTCCCCGAGCGGGGGCAGTCCATAAAAACAAGGGGAAAAAAAAAAAAAGAAGAAAAAAAAAAAAAAAAAAAAAAAAGAATGAAAGAAAAGCCAACAACAGGCGGCAGAAAAAGACCACCACTCCCTGCAGCGAGCTAGCAAGCGGGTCCAGAAGCAACAAAGGCACAGCGGGCAAAGGCCTCCGAGTGCCCAGCAGTCCCTCTCCTCCTCCAGCCCCAGCGCGGGGTCCCAAAGGCAGGCTGGTCCCGGCGGGACGCAGGGCGCTGGGATGCCGGGCTGCGGGACGTCGGATGATGTTGGGATGTCGGATGATGTTGGGATGTCGGACACCCTCAGCAGCAGGAGGACGGGGTGCAGAAGGGCGGCAGCATCCCAGCCCCGGCGGCACGGCTGCTGGGGAGCATCCCTGCGCGGCACGCAGGCTGACTGCCCGGGGTTGTCATGGCAGCGGCTCCATCACTGACCGGCACTTTGGCTCCCGCACGCTCACAGCACCGCACAGCCGCGCGCAGGCAGTGGGCGCGCGCTCTCAGGCGAAGGACGGCCGCCTTAACCCCCACCGCACCGTGCTCCACGGGGATGGGATGGGGTACCTCCCCCCCCTTCTCCCCTGCTCGCTTCCCGGCGTGCTTACCTGCACCCGGCAGCCAAACGACCTCTGATATTTACCCCCTCTGCTTCCACGCCATCCCGTCCCCGGGCACAAAGGCGCTGTGCAGGAGGGGAAACTGAGGCGCAGGATGGTTCCCCTTTCCCACACTTCCCATCACCCACCAAAAAAAAACCCATGCAGGCAGCGACGAGGAGAGGCAGGAGGGTGCCCTCCTGGTCCTCTGCACCTCACAGACATGAGCGTCAGCGCTAAATTCCTCCCCAGCTGCAAGCGCAGTCCCCGAGTACTTTTTATCAGCTCATAATTTAACAGATATCGCATTTGCTTATGCCGAGCAGTTCCTCCTTCCCTCCGCTAGCGGCCGGACGCGTTAATAATATTTCCAGGCACAGCTTCATGCTGGCAAAAGGTGCTGGGAGCAATCCTCAGAGCTCAACATCCCGGAGCCACAGAGAGCTGCTCTGCCTTCAGCTCCTGCAGCCCCGCACCCCCGGCTCACGCATCGCCCCGTCCCCAAATCCTCCCTCCTCCATCCCTCGCCGCACGCTCTGCAGCCCTCGCCCCGCACCGGGGAATTTTTGTGGGCTTTAAATCACTGCCAACCTGAGCTGGATTCCGAGGGGTGACCTAGATGTGAAAGGATCCATAGCCCGTTACTAATCCCCGGAGTCTCCGAATCCCCTGTAAACTACTGCTTAATTCACTAACTGTGCTATTTAATCTCTCCAACATTATGAGCTGTGCCAGGCAGAGGAAACACTCAATCAAATAAAGCTTTATTATTATTGTGCGCGCTGATAGGTCATATGAGAAGGGGATTGCTTTGCATCTCTCTCCTGACTCCTTTCCCTTCCGAAGGCTCTGCTTTATGAATCCAGCACTGCTGGGACGTGCTGCCCTGCATTCCCTCCCTCCGCTTCCCGGCTCCCTGGAGAAGGGAGCAGCTCTCTGCAGCCCTCAGCGGGAGGAGGGAGCTCTGCAGCTCGCCCTGCTCAGCGCAGGAGGGCTTCACAACTTTTGCAGCCACAAAACCTAGCTGCAAACAGCAAGATGAGTTTGTGACAGAATGAAACTCCACGTGCAGAGCTGCATTTCCTCTAGAGCAGGGAATTTTCAGGGATGTGTGAGTCAGCGAGGAACAAGAGGCACTGATTTTGCTGGAGCATCCTTTTGGGACCACCCCGTGCTACTTACTAGCTGCCCTCATGAACAGGACTCTCAGTGCACACCCTGCTCCCTTTGCCCAGGCAGTGACAAGCTCCTTCATCAGCAAAACCAATGGGATCACAAGGACTGCAGCCATGCAAACTCCTAAAGCAACATTCAAGCTGGGCACCCTCCATCAGGACAGAAAGCACCTGTCAGTGCTGAGAGCAGGAGGACCTCAAAAGGCTTGCAGTGACTTCCAGACATCCCAACCCAAAGTCACCAACCAACCCTGTTAGGAGAAGCTTGGTGTCCTCGGCAAGTCCCAAGGAATTTAAATGGCTGGTTCCTGCATACCAATGCCCAGCAGAATCCCTGCCCATCCCGCTCTCCCTCTCTTGCACACATGCAATGTACATATAAATCAGCCTGTCACAGCTCGTCTCTTTTCTGACAGCTGTAATTGCTTCAGACTTTAAAAATATCTATAGACAATAAACGCAACGCATGAAAACAGCAAAGAGAAAACAAAATCAAGATTCCTTTCAATAATTCAGTCACTCCAGCAGCAGAGGAGCCAGCAACCGAGTCCAGCTGTGAAGGTTCAGCAGGAAGAGAAAGGGAGCTTTGTAGCCTCCTCTGGGGATGAGAGAGCCTTTCTTCCTTCGCTGCTTTTTGACCACAGCAGCAGAGCCTGCCATGCACGGACGAAGATGCTTGCAAAGCAGCACCTCGCCTTGCTTTCAGCTCCTTTGCTTTCTTCCTGCTCAGATAAAAATCTCCTTCCTTCGCAAGCAACAGGCAGGAAACAAGCGGAACGAGCCGGGCGCACACACACACCTGCTCTGCACACATATTTATCTCCTCTCGCAGCCTCCAAGGCTGAAGGCCCCCCCTCCTGGCAGCAATTGAGAGCAGGAGGGGCGGGGAGCATCGCATGGAGGGATGCAGGGGAGCAATGAGCAGCAGGGAGGATGCAGAGAGCTCTCAGGGACACCGCCAGAAGGAGCCATGGGTGCTGCTGTGCAAAATATTTGGGGAGGGGACAGATATTGACTCAATTTTCCAGCGAGATTGGACAGGGTGAGACTCAGCAGTGCCACTCTGCAGCAGCTCCTGGGGCACGCTCCCTTCCCTCGCCCCTGTGCTCCCCCAAAGCCCAGCCATGGCTTTTGCACCATCGGTTTGCCCCAAATCAGCTGCAACTGTAAGCCCAAACCCAGCCTCAGCCAGCATTCTCCACTGCTGCAGGGGCCTCCTCAGTGCTGAGCCTTCCAGCAAAACCTCCTGCTTTGGGGTGAAACAGAACAAACAAGGCCAACGTGCATCACTGAGTGGTCCCATGCCCTGATACAAGCCTGCCACTGATGCTCCTCCATCAACTGAAATAAAACAGTTTCCACCTCTTCCAGCTTGCCCAGAACTACACGGCATCCCTCTCCCATGCATTTGCTCAGAGGCTGCTCGATGGATGCCCTCACACCCAGCGGCCAGCAAACCTACACACACACAGCCCACACCTCCCCATACTGACAGAGTTCAATCCTAGAGGAAAAAAAAGAAAAGAACCAACAAAAAACCTGACTTTCCATAAGTAGGTCACAGCCAGGCAATTTCTAGGGCCGGATTTGGCTTTTAATTCCTTTTTTTTTTCTCCTTTTCACAAAGCTGATAGATGGCAATCTGTAACCCCAAAGTCCACATTTATTTTTAGTCTGAAGTTGCCAAATATGATCAGAACCATAATTTATGCTCAAACCATTCACAATTCCCCTCCATGCTACGGCGCTGCATTATTCTCCATCAGGTCCATGGCTGCACACACGGCCTCACTGCTTGGCATCAGTCAGGTGCACACACACAGCACTGAGCCCCGTGCAGCAGTGCCCATTCACGGCACACAAAGGATGTGGGCTCCTGCTCTGCTCACCACACTGCCTCATTTATCCCCTTGTTAACGCCAACCCCAATTAAGAAGCAATGATTGAGAGCCTTCCTTGGCTGGAGCCATTCTGAGCCCTTCTTGCCCCAAAGGCTTTCCCTGCATTGAGTGGAGAAATTGCATTTGGGGCCATTTGGGGCCATTTTTCTGAATGTGTGGAGTGTCCCTGCGGGCACTCAGCCCTCATTCCCTGACACCGGCTCCAAGCAGTGGGCACAGACAGCATGCAAAATGCATAAAGCCATCCAAGCAGCTCCTCCCTGCTCCGCTTTCTGCTTTTCCCAACCTGTTGCAACTCAAGTCCTACCCCAGCCCACCCCACTGTGCCCACTGCCCACATCCCCACAGCTCTGCAACACCCCCAGGGATGGTGACCCCCCCCATCCCTATGGGCAAATCCCCTTAGGAGACGTTCTGATTTATTGATTGCTCCTTTCTGACAGTTCTCACTATCTCAGCCTCCGAGCACAGCCCACCCAACACAACATATGCATTGATGGAGTGACACCTCCATACGCGCCGCTGTCATATTAAACATGTCTACTAGAGAATTCTCAAAGATACCGAGCCACACTGGCACAGGGGAAGATATTAAGGGAGATTGATCCCAGCTGTGCGTGGTGTGGATCGATATTGGTTTCGGATCAATCTGCTGCTCGCTGCATGGCTGCAAGGTCGTGCTGTGTTAGCGCTCAGGAGCGCAGCCCCTCCACTCACAGCATCTGATGGGACGAATCAGGTGATGACATCGGGTAAAACCACGCCGTGGGCCATCCAATAGCACTGTGTAAGTGTATGACATTAACCCAGTGCTCTGCAGCCCTACCCGCTCTGCATTTTAACAGCACCAAGGGAGGAAAAGTCTGCTCAGGCGGCACAGCAAAGCGAGCCGTGCCTCGGTGCTCACCTCAGCTCCTCAGCAGCTCCAGCACGGACACGAGGAATGCAAAGAACCGAGCTTTGCTCCTCTGCTTTTGCCTCCTGTTGTGCACTGATAAGGCACGTCGCATGGGCTAACACTTGTTTTCTCATTAAACACCAGAGCTGCGGAGATGCAAATGCTCCCATCCCAACTCCCGACAGCCAAAACAGCGCTGCTCTGCTGGACCTCCAACCCACACCTTTGCAGCTCCCGCCAACCCAAAGCGAAATGCTCATTTCACAAAGCACTGAGGTTGCCAAATGGCTCAGGAACAAAAGCCAGGCGTGCTGCTGCCCACATGCATCAGTGTTCTGTTTGCCACCCGTCCTCTGCCCCGCGCGGCGGGTCCAAGAATAATATTAATAATGACCGTGCCATTAAGCGGGATGCTTGGGTTGAATCTGAAGATTTTGAGAAATGATCTCATAAATTTAATTCCCGGGGTACCATCTTTGAGCGTTAACAGGCACAGTCACCTCTGAATTCTGGGAAATGAGCATAATTACACGGAGATCGACAAGGCACAAATGCCAAGAATTCTGTTAACCTTTAATACTGCAAAAAAATTCTCCCCTTGTAATTATCTCTTTCCTTTGTCTTAAATGTTACTGATGAATATTTAGTGGGATAAGCAAATAGAAGGAGGCTGAGGGGTGTGAGGAAGCGCAGCGCTGTGCAGAGGAACTCTGCAGACCTTACAGCTGCGTGCCATAGGATGGAGCACGAGCCCCAAAACAGCCACACGTGGCAGTGACATCCCCAGGCTCTGCGTGGGCACTTTGGGCTGCACCCAAACCTCATCGCCTCTCCAGCACATCTGGTTGGATCCACGATGCCCCACTGCGACGGATCCAGGTGCCCTTGCTCCAATCTCAACTTCATCTCGGAATAAAACTTCCCGGGGAAAGAACACATCACCTTTCAAACACATCCTCCCGAGGGCTGCAAATGGCACTGCCCTCTTGCTGAACATTGAGTCTGATGGAAAGAAGATTTTCTCCCGGCGTGAACTGCATTAATATCTGTCACCACTCTGGCATTTCTGCCTATAATGATGAAAAATATGTGCAGAGAATGCGGGGTGCTCTCAGCATCACCTCCCTCCCTCCCCACAAAGCAAAATTAGAAGCAGCTGCTCCCGCTCCCGTCCTCTTCGTGGCCATGCAGCACTCTGTCTGGAAGCTTTATTATCTGGGAGGTGGCATGGGGAGAAGAGAGCATCACAGCCTCTCCATATTCAACCTGTTCCGTGGGGCTGCTGGAAAGGTCACCCTGCTGTTCGTGTCGCGTCCCACCGACACAGGGCCAACACAGGGCATGAATGCAAATCCCCATCGATGGGGGGAGAGGAGGGATCCCATCGCAGTGTGCACCCCAGCAGTACGTGCCACCTCCAGGAAGGCCTGCTGCAGTCCCCTTGTCCTCCCTGCAACCGCATCCCAAACCTGTCAGCATCGCCACGCCGTCTTAAATTGGAGCGAGCTTTCAAGTCTCCGAGCTGCTTTTATGTCCCTTTAAAAGGTTATAAAAGCTGTCTTTATATTCCAATAAAGGGGTATAAAAACAACCTTTTTTGCAGTTCAGTAAGTGTGGTTAACTTTTCCCCTGCATTAATACTTTTGGCCACGGTGATGCGTGGGCTGCTGCCAAGCAGAGCTTTGGGCATCACACCTCAAAGCTCCGTGTCCTGGCACTGGGCACCTCACTCAAAAGAAAGAGCATCCTCAAAGCTGCCTTTGGACTGTCCTGTGACACGGATGAACTACATGCACCAGCTGCCCAGAAGGGGTTTAGCATCTGCTGGTTGGATATTAGGGAAAATTCCTTTCTCTGAAAGGGTGGTAATGCATTGGAACAGGCTGCCCAGGGAGGCGTGGGGTCACTGTAAATAAATAAGAGGCTCCCAGATACGGGGAACAGAGATTAAAGCCCAGCACCAAGGCATTGAGAAACTCCCCACCCGACGCCCTCATTTATCACATGCCTTCCAGAGCATGCACAGCTTGGGACGGGGGCTAAGCGCTGCTAGCTCTTGCTAATTAATGCAGCTAATTGCCATTACTGGGCTCCTTTAAGGCTGCTGGAGAACGATGAGGGCAAAAGGAGAGGGTGAGCATCCGGGGCTCTCTGGGGAGCTCAGCAGTGTTTACAATCCCTGGCAAGAGAAAATCCATACTCATCTCGGCTCCGGGCGGCAAGGCTGCCCTCCCACACTCCTATTAGCAATTTCCAATCATCTTTTATTAGGCACACATTGATTTGCTGCTCATTTCGGTGGGGATGGAGGCCTGAGATGAAGGCAGGCGGGAGAGGGGGGATGCTGACATGGAGATGCTCCCCTCTTCCATGCCAGCCTTCTGAAACAGCTCGTCAAGCACCAACTGGTGGGAACCATCTGAATATTGTGTTCTGACACAGCCACGGAGCTATCACACACATTAGCACATACTCCACAAGAAAAAGGAGTAGCTGAATATCAAAACAAAGTAAATTTACAGGGTGTTGGATTTTTTTCTTTTTTTTTTCCTCCCTGCTGGCAAAGCCATCAGTGCGAGTTATCAGCTTCCATGTGGTTGTACTACGGCGCTGCTCCCTTCTGACTGCTGCTTTATGGGCCCCACGTCCTCAGATAACCCACGAGGCACAGATGGAGCAGTGACAGAAGGGGCTCTGGGTGACAGCTCTGGGCTGCTTTAGGGAACCCCCCGCGTCCCCACATCCCACTGTGCCTATACCAATCGCTGCCACCTCCTCCCAACGCTGCTCTTCTTTGCATGTGTATGAAAAGCCACAATTTGGCCATTTTTTCTTAACTATACAACTATAGATAGATACATAAAATAGCCATGAGCGAGCTCTAAAGCACCAAAGGGAATATCAAAATGGGAGAGCAGATTCAGAGCAGAAGGGTTCACGGTGAAGAGCGTGAAAGCCAAGGGCTTCCCCACACAACACCCCAAGTCCACCACCAGCACAGTGCCCTGCTGTCCCCTCACGAAGCCCCAACTCTTTGTGGTGGTTGAAGGAGTCGTGGCCCTCCCTCAGGACACCCGGGCTGGTCATTAAATCACTTCAGCATTAGTGTCATAGAGCCATAAGGACAAGGTTCAGTGGGCACGGTGGGAGGAAGGGCTGATGGTTGGACCAGATGATCTTTGAGGTCTTTTCCAACCTTAATGACTCTGTGTTAAGTAAGGAGAAACGGTGTTGTGGGGAGGGCAGCGACGTCACTGCAGAACTTGGCCAAGGGGTAGCAAGGCTTTGCTTCTAAGCACACATCTCAGATGCCAATTACAAGCGCATAATGAGCAAACCGGGTTGGAGCACAGCAGCTTTGAATCAGCCCTCATTGTGTTTCAGGATTCTCTGCCCATTTTTCCCCCTTTGCGAGGCTCTTTCCCCTCTCTGCCTTCAGGCTGTAGGGGAAGAGGACATGGAGATCTGCCATCTGGCACCAACCCACCGCCAGCAGATCCGCAATCCAAACCTCTCCCTGGCGGAGCCCAATTAAAGTCAATGATGATGCACCAGGGAGGACCCTGGCCCCCGGTCCTGGAGCCTGCACCAGCTGGCACCAGTGGTGGCAGAGGGATATGGGCAACCGACAGCGCTCTGCTCCATCCAAATGGAAGAAATGGACCGAATTGTCCTCCCAGCTCTGGGAGCTGTAGGTACATCTCATTAGCCTGATTGTACTGACAGGGAAAGAGGCGCTGGGAGCTTAATAACGATAAAAATGCATTACGTTACTGTGCTCGTCATCTGTAGGTCTCAACCAGCTTCGAGAGGCAGGAAAACAGCTTTCCTTGTTCCAGTGAAAAGGGGGAGATTGAGATGTGTGACAGGCACTGAGCTCAGCTCTGTCAGCCCAAGTCTGCTGAGTGGGACCCTTCTCAACAGCAGGATTGTCACACGTGGCAAATCACCAAGGGAAAAGAGGTTGCTTAACATCATAAATTCAACAGATTTGGGGTCCAAATGGAAAAGATCCCACTGCTGCACCCCAGAAGGTGTGTGCTTGGCTTCTACCACCAGCCTTTGCAGCATCATCACTCTGGGTGTGGGTGTGATTTCTGGGTGATGCTGTGTGGAGCCAGGAGCTGCCCTCCATGAGCTCTGTGGGTCACCTGTCAGCTCTGTGATTCCACCATTCCCCCATCCATGCCAAGAGAGCCACCAAAACTCCACCTTAGCTGCACGCTGATGGCACAACAGGTGCAATCACAGTGCAGTGGTGGGATGATTGCACAGCAGCTGTGCTGCCCACGCTTGTAATTTCCACACATGTAACTGGAAGGGCAGCTCCATGGCTGTAAATTAATTAAAGAGTAAGTGCAGTATCAGTGGTGCCACTGAATGCTAAAACCACACAGACAGGGTGACCAAGAAGCCAAAGGCACAACTGGGCAGAAAGCAGGCATCCTTAGTGCTGAAACACAGAGAAATGCCAGTTATCAGGAGTAGTGAGAGGTGGGGAGGTGATTCAGAAGCACTGCCATGGTGCAATTGCACTCTATTTTTAAGGTAGTTGCAGCCCCACTGTTATACACCACAACCCTCCATTTTTGTGCCTAATCCTGTAAGTCAGAGGGAGGAAAGGCAGCAGTGAAAGGCTCAGCAGAAGGACAGAAGGACATGGACTGATGGGCTGGGGGAGCAGAGGGGCTGGGATGGGCGCTGTGTGTGTGTGCAGACCCAAGGGCAGTGCAGAGCAGTGTAATCCTGCTTGCTCAGGAGGGAGATCTGGGTGCAGGAGGGGATGCGTGGTGCAGTACCTGTGCTGTAATGCAGTGAGGTCTCAAAGGAAACCGAGCCCTTTCTGCTGCAAGGCACATTCATGCAACGACAGCCTATTCCCCCCGTAGCGCTCCACCAACATTTATGCAGAGCAGATATGTAGGCACGGAAATGCAATCAGACAGGACACAAATGGGGCTGTCTGGGTTTTTCTTCTTTCTCGTTCATTCCGAGGCAAGAAAACAAAAGCTCAGCTGACCCACTGCCTGCAGATGTCATGCAGCAAAGCAAAGCAAGTCTGCGAGCCCCAAAGCACTGTGTGCAGCAATGTCCGAAAGCTTCAGCTTGAGGCTGGAATGGAGCAAACCCTGCAGGCTGCAAAGGCCACAAATCGAGCAATCAACTCCTGCATTGCACCCACGTGGATGCTGCACCCATGTGTGCACAGCCCTGCACAGGTTGCATTCTCTGGGTGCAACCTCACCCAGTGCAACTCATTGCAAGCTGTGAGCACAGCCTGCAGTGAGGGAAAGGCAGGCTGAGCCACTGTTGGAATGGTTTCCCCATCCCCATTAGGGGCTCAGCTAAGCCATGAAACCTGAAAGTTGATTATATCTTTCATTAGGAATGACTGAATGATGTTTTTAAGCTGGAAAATGAACTTGCTGCTAAGAGGGAACACTTCCTTGGCGGGAGCGTTCCCTGCGGAATAGATGCAGTTGTGAGAGTCAAAATTAAATTGATATTAGAAAATTTCCTGAGGGGAAAAAAAAGCCATACGCTGCTGCAGGAACAGCATCGCAGAGAGAGTTGGCTGGAAAATGGAAATCCAGCGAAACTCAAATATAGAGATATATATATATATATGCTTTTAATGAAAAAAATCCCCTAACTACCTCATCTGCAAAAGAAATTCCCAACAAGCAAAATTTCCACAGAATGGATTTTTCTCCACTTCGGCAATGGGGTTTCATCAGAACTGAAGGCAGTTCTGCTTGCTGGAAGAGCCACCCATCACGGGATGTGTGCTGCACTCCCACTGGGACACACAGCAGCTCCTGGAACATCAACTGCCCTGCACGAATGCAAACTGTCCCAGGAAACCAAACAGCTTTTGCAATAAAGGTGTTTTCTGAAGTGAGAAGTGTTATTGAGGATTCCACGCACAGCCTTCTCCATCCTGACTCACTGTGCACTGATGTACACTCAGGTGCAAAGCCGCAGGACGCAGCAGCACGCGGGGGGGGGGCACAGCTTTAGGGTTGGGAGGGGAACCTGGCATGTCTCAGTGCCCCTTATCCCACACATGGCAATCTGCATCTGCAGAGCGAGGCAGGGACCGCTCCAGATGCACTCACAAGAGGACCCTTCAGATCAGATTAGCAAAACGCAGCCGATAGCGACAGCTCCTGCGCTGCCCCTCGCCTGCTAACAATTTGCTGTAACAGCCTCTGAAAAGCGACACGGATTCCTGTGGCATTTAAGCTCTGCTCAGTGCAGAGAAGGGGGAGCGCCCAGGGCTGGCTGCCAGCACCCACACTGCCAGTGCAACCCCAAACTTTGCCCCTGGGCATCACTCACCCCCCCTTGCCCAGCACTGGTTTCCCTCTAAAAAAGGCTCAGTCCCTGCAGGCGTGGGGCTCAGAGCTCCCCAGGTCAAACCCAGCACTGCAGCCCTTGCAAACCCCACAGTTCCACCAGTCCACGCCTGATCCCCCCAAAAGCCTTCATTTTCAGATCCTACGTAAAAATTAATAATAAAGACACACTTGCTTATTAGCCTACGGCCATATTTTCACACATTTTTTCCATGTCAAACCTCCTCCTAAACGAAAGCCAAGACTCCTGTGCAACTGCACAACTCCAGGAGTGTTAAGAAAAAAAGCACAAGCTCCAACGAGACCTTGGAGACCTGCAGGAAAACCAGGATGGCTGACGGCACATCTGCTGTGAGCATCCTTGGCACCTCGGCAGCAAAGCCCAGCCCCCTGCCATGGCAAACACGGAGCTGCAGGGCTGCAATTACTGCTGCTCAATGCTCCATGGGCAGCACGGTGCCTCCCAGCACTGCATGCAGTCAGGAGAAGAGATTTCCCAGCCATTACGCCGACTTCTTGAATGCCCACGGTGGAATTGACGATGGCACCGATGGGGTCAGCAGGATGACCTGTGCGTTTCCTAAAGATCCTCCCCTCTGTCTGCCCCACAGATGCTTGGCGCCAGGGCTGCCCCTCAGGGAGCCTTCTAATGGCTGGGCAAAACCCCTCCCTCCCTCAGCCCCCAGCCTTCTTGTCCTACCACCTTCCCAGACCATGAGTAACTCCCTTTCTTCATTTCCAGCCTTGCCTGAGATGTATTAATAGGCTGCCACCTCCTTTGCCAGACTTTAATTTGGAGTTAGACACAGGTAGCATCACACCACAGCTCTCTGGGGTTATTCACACCTCTGCCAGCCCCACCTCCCGGCAGAGCAGAGGCAGACGCTGAATCACTGAAGGGGAGACAATTCCCAGGATGAAAACTCTACAAATGTTTTGCAAGAGAGCAGGAGATCTGTAGGAAGCAGCTGATTTCCCAGTGCAAAGATTTCAGACAGTCCCACAATGAAAAATTAGTTGCTGCAAACAAGACTTAGATTTTCTGGCTATATCTAAAAGAAACCAATGGGTTCCAATGGGAGGGCACAGCTGTGGCTGGCCCATCAGTCCCCATCAGGGTGATGTGACACAGGTTGGATGCTAGGAAGAATTCCTTCTCCAAAGAGCAGTGCTGCACTGCACAGCTGCAGAAGGAGTGTGGCTCACCATCCCTGGGGGTGCTCCATAACCGTGGGGATGTGGCACTGAGGGATGTGGGCAGCAGGCACGGTGGGCTGGGTTGGACTTGGGGATCTTAATGGTCTTCAACTTAAATGATTCTATGATTCTACGGCCCCAAGCCACGGTCCATTCCATACATCCATCCTTATCTGCTCCCCATCCTCTTCCAGTTCCCACAGCCCTCTCTCCTCCCCTCCTCAGCTGTGCAGGGAGGATGCAGACAGCTGCTGCTTCCACAGAGCCAGAATGTGGCTCATTGAGCTCCCTCTGCATGCAAGCACTGAGCACAGGTTGGTACCTCAGGTGCAGCAGGCTGATAGGATGCATCAGCTAATTTGCTCTAACGATCCCAGAAAGCTGGGGAGCGCTTTCCAGAGGAGAATGCACTTGAACTGGGAAAGCAATAACCTAAATAGATGCTGGTTTCCAAGCAGAAAGTCCTTGAGGAGGGATGAGAGGCCCTACAGCTGAATTTCTCCTCCACCTGCACTGCAGCTTGGCTGGGGATGCTGGAAGGGAGCTGAGAACAGCGTCAGATCTGCAATCGTCCAGGTCTGAGTGTGGAGCCCACTTGGATGGACCCAGGCAGCCCTGGGCAGAACCCAGCCTGGCTCCGTCCGCAGCCCAAGGCAAGAAGTCAGCCCATCTGTGCTGCGACAGGTTGATATAGAGGGCGAGATGCCTAAGTAAAATTCCACAACAGGG
The DNA here is from genome assembly GCF_023343835.1 of Lagopus muta. Classification (NCBI taxonomy): domain Eukaryota; kingdom Metazoa; phylum Chordata; class Aves; order Galliformes; family Phasianidae; genus Lagopus; species Lagopus muta. The sequence goes on along the minus strand of NC_064454.1, from coordinate 1,986,177 downwards.
CATTAAAATGATGTAATAAAATATACACGAGTTATTAAATATTGTCATCAAGATGAACCATAAATCAGGGATTTTATGGTTTCTGATTATAAATTCCATTTATTCTGTAAGCGTTTAAAGAAAGAAAAATGGAGACTCAGTAAAGATTTAAGCCTAGCCATGATGCTGATGATATTTCACTGTTGCTTGTGAGTGTCACATCAGTGGGAGCCCAGGCTGGAAGGAGCCTCTCGCCACGCAGCCCAGAGCTGTGCAGAGCTCCTGGCATCCTTATGGACACTGCTGTGCAAACAGCACACCAGGCTCCACGCGCTGCGTGCACCGACCTCCCTCTATGCACAGTTTATGGCTTGCATCTCGCAGAGCAAGAAATCTAAATCACTTTGGGGAAGGGATGGGAGCGATGAGTGTACGTGGGAAATACTACCTTTACCCCCTTTCAAATGCCAAAAGAAAATGTCAAAGAAATTGCTTTCTTGAAAAGACTCACGGGGTCCAAATAAATTGCAATGTGTCAGCCTGCAGCTCGGCTCCCAGCACCTCACAGCATGGCAGTGCTTCTCCCAGCACCAGGGTCTTTCCCTTTAGCCCCAGCCCTGCCAGGTAAAGGGGAGCTCGGAGGCAGCCTCCTGCCTCTCCTGCAACATCAGGAGAAGCAAACCTGCAAGCATGTGGAAGCATGCAAACAGACCTGGAAGCATGCAAACAGACAGTCTGTGCCTGAAACACTGCTGTGGCCAAGGAGCTCCAGGCAGTCCCAAGGCTGGATACTAATGGTGGCCCTTTACTTATGGGCAGGAGGACTGAGGAGCAGCCCTGCCACATCCTGGAGGTGATGCATTCCTCATCTTAGATCAGAAATTCCTGGAATTGCTGCCCTTTCCCATTATTTCAAGTTGCAGAATGGCATTCGGCAGTTTCCTCTTCCAACCCCAACAGTGCTCGCTCTCCCCAAAAAACCATTTCCCAACTACAGCTCATGCAGACAGACCCACAGAGGTCACAAGTTTCCAACAGCCAACCCTTCCCCCAGGGTCCAAACACCACCAAATCCTACAAAACACCAATCTGTTCCCAACCCTATTAGTGCTGAGCACAGAACCACAGCGCAGTGAAATCCCAGCCCTGCATGGGCTGGATGGGAGGCAGAGCCCAGGGCAGATCCTGGTTAATTAGCACTCATAAAAGCAGCTCCACGCTGCAGCGGAGCACGGGGCTGATTTGCAGCTGCCTTTAAAAGCAAGCAGGGTTACTGCTTCAGCAGTTTTCCCAGCCGGTTTTATGGAGGCAACCATAAAGCCAAGAGAAAAAAAAAGGAGAAAAAAAACACCAAAAAAAGCCCAACTAGTTGGAGCACGGTGAGTTTTAGTGCTGAAGCATCTGATAAGGGCGGCTTATCGCAGCATCGGGGAGCGCAGCACCGCCGTGCTCAGCACAGAACCTTCCCTGCAGGGAGATAAGAGGTGCTTCCAATGAGCTCAGCCCTATTTCCAAACAGCCTGAGCCAAGGTTGCTGTCCTTCCAGATGAAGGCAGGGATGGGCTGCCAGGCAGTCCTTATCTGCCTATGGGAGAGCAGCTCTGCATGTTGATGGGGTGAGCCGTGGCTCTGCTGGACCCGAGGCACTCTGCCCTGATCTCTGAGTTTTTCGTGATTTTTGGGTGGAATTGGTGCCTCCTTCCACCCAAAAACTGTTAGTAAGATGGAAGTTGGCCTCTTCTCTCAGGTAAAAGCGATAGGATGAGAGGGAAAAGCCTTAAGTTGTGCCAGGGGAGGTCAGGTTGGGTATTAGGAACAACTTCTCTGAAAGAGTGGTGCTGCACTGCACAGCTGCCCATGGAAGTGGTGGGGTCACCATGCCTAGAGGCATCCCAGAACGATGGGGATGTGGCACTGAGGGACGTGGGCAGTGGCTGGGGTTGGATTTGGGGATCTTGGAGGTCTTTCCCAACCTTAATGACCACATCCCTCAATGTCACACCTCCACGTTTTTGGACACCCCCAAGGGACGGTGACTACCACTGCCCCAGGCATCCCTGCAGGATGGAGCTGGTTGTTCCTGAGTCCCTGTACCATCCCCAAGCATGGGCAATGTGATGCAGGTGGGTACCGGGGCAAGCTGCATGGGTGAATCAAGAGGATGAGGGTGAAAAAGCTGAGAAAAAGGCAGCACAGGAGGATTGGGTGGGAGCAAAATACGAATATGATGATGAAAAGCCTCTCTCAGTACTGACACTCAGCACAACCAGCGCTTCCCGCCCTGCTCTGCAATCAGGAGCATCCAACGTGGCTTTGGGTAAAAATCTGATGAAGCAAGCTTTATGCACGAGCAAAGCCAATCTGTGGCAGAGCAGCCCTCCAGAAAAAAGCAGGGCAAACGTAAGGAAAAAGAAGAACAGAGCGAGACTGATGGGGTCAGGGCGCTGCTAAGGATGTCAATACCCATCACTCACCAATAACCTTTCTGTAACTCCTGACCCAGCAGTGGCTGTCGTGAAACCGCAGCAAAATTAAAACAGAAACGAAGCGGCATTAGGTCTTGGGGGGAGGAGGCAGTGCTGACAGGGGGTGGCATGTGGGGACAGGAGGGGGCACAGCGCTGGGCCAGGTGTGCCCCTTGCCCTGTGATGAGCTAAGGGATGCAGGACACGGTGAGGACACAGGTTTGGGAGCAAGGAGGAGTGGGTCAGGCAGCGAGGAGGAGGAGATGCTTCATCCTGCTGATGGCAGCGGGGTGAAGAGGTGAGCATCCCTCAAGGAAGGATGAAGGTGATGGAGCGCCAGCAACCGGGGTCAGCTGCTGATGGCAGTGAGCAGGGTTGCAGAGTGTTCATCCTGTGCTTTGGGGGATTTCTGCTGGGAAAAAGCTATTTCCTTGGCTGGTGGGTGGTCCCGTGCCCCTGTGAGTCCGTAGGCATTGGAAAGTGGCAAATGGTGCCCTCTAAGGAGCTGCTGCAGCAGTGCCTCCCCTCTCCTCCTGTCCTCTGCTCTCCGTGCAAATTTAAAGCGTGTTCCAGATATGGGCTGACCTTTAAAGTGCACATGAAAAGGCGAAAGGAGAGTTGGAAGCGAGCAGAAAGGAAAACACACCTTGAGGTGGGAAAGGAGCCGTGCCCAACCCAGCCCCAAAACCAGCTCAGGGATGGGCACAGCACCAAGCCCAGCACCACATGGGCAGCTCCATCCATCCTCCTGCAGAGCAGCACAACAGCTCAGCTGCAGGCACTGAGTGCAAGAGAGGACACGCCGCTGGAAATTTTAAGGACCAATTTACTAGGTAATTTACTAAGCACGCTAATAATTGACATTGTGAGCAGCATGCTGCTGTCCCCAGCTCCTGCTCAACTCCCATAGCAAGAGGCAGGGACAGCTGTCCCCATCCTGCCCTGCGTGCCAGCTGGGTATCCGTGCCCAGCACTGGCACTGATGCTCCCCTGAGCAGCATGCATATTTCCTAACTCTGATTTCACCTGAAGATGAGGCACGGCAAGGTGTGTTGTAATTACCACCTCTTCCCTCGCTGTAATTAAAGACAAACTGGAGGGAGGTGTGCCCAGTCTCACAGTTTTCCTGAAGCTTCTCCCCGTGCCAAAAAAAAAAAAAAGAAAATTAGAAAAGATTTTTCTGCAAGACAACTCCCAGCAGCTTCTTGGAAGAAGGCAGAGCTCAGGCTGGAGCTGCAGCCTGTTTCAGATGACGGGAGCTGCACCAGCCTCCCATCCAGCCAAGAACAGAGAGATGTGCCCAGCATCCCATCCAGCTCAGCCACCTGCTCCAGGATGGACAAGCTGTCCTCCAGGAGGAGCACGGATGCCAGCTCTGCCATGACACCCACCAAGATGTGAGCCCCAGCCATGGGTTTACTGGTGTTGGCATCCCAACATCAGCACAGTGAGCCCCATTCAGCCCCAAGGATGCTCAGCAAACAGCCTTGACTCATTTAACTCCTGCACCAACGGGAGGGATGTGAGTGTTTGGTCAGAAACGCTGTTTTGTTGAGACTGAGCCTTTCTGTGGGCATGTGCTGATTTCCACAGGAATGACGTCTAGGGTTTTATTGGCAGCGATTCACTCCGTTCCCATACACCATTTCTGGTCTCCATGTGTTTTACATCCCCATCCTGCACACCCGTGAGCCGCCCTCCTCCCCATCCTCACCCCACGGCACCACAGGGCAGGAAATCAAATGGACCATTCAAAATTAACACCTTATTGAGAGCAGCTCAGAATTAACGCCAGCCTGGGCCCTCCTGATAGCTCTCCCTAATGCCACCATCTCCAGCTGCTCAAAGGACAACAGAGCACGTTTGCATTCATGCAGCCCTGCCTGCATCCGCAGGTTAGCAAAGCGGATGAAAGCCCGATAAGCAGCAGGGCGCTCAAAGGCACGGAGCTTTATACAGCCCTCTCTAAAGAAAAACCCAAACCAAAGCAAAAAGCTCTTGCTCTCCTTAAAGGTACTGCATGTTGAGCACCTTCAGGCTGAAAAATCCCACAGAACCCCTTGTGGCTGGCGGAAAGCTGGGTCGCAGATCGCAATTAATCATTCACTTGATTAATTTTGCCTCCCTTTCTGACAGGGGGTCCCTGCGGGCACGGTGTGCTGCAGGTGTAATTACAATGGGGTGGGTTGTGAGCGTGCAGAGCTGGAGCAGAGCTGGCCTGCAGAGCGGGATGGTGGCATTGCAGAGGTGATGCCAAGCCACCCATTGCTGGGATGGGCACATGGCAGGGCTCTGTGCAAACGCTTGGGCAAGAGTTGGCTTCATGAGCTCCTCTGCTGGCTGTGCACCCTCACCACAATGCTGCTCCATCACAGAACCACGGGAACCATTCAGGTTGGAAAACACCTCAGAGATCATCAAGTCCAACCCCAGCCCATCCCCATCGTGCCCAAGAGCTCAGCTCCACCTCCCCACCAGGCCCAGCAAACCCTTCTGTTCAAAGGGCTCTTTTGGCAGCGCTTTTCTTTCCTTTTCTTCCATTAGAAGACATGTTCATTAGCAAAATATCAGAAACCTCTGGGGCAGCTTGTGCTTCTAATTCATTTTCCAAATGTATAATGAGCCAGGAGTAAATTTTTTAGGGTGAATTTAATTGACCTTTGCAATGGCATTAGGCAGATTGGCTTAAAGTCTATTAGAGCATAATGTAACCTGGTGAGATTTTAGGGAAGGTTATTGGAAAAACCTATCGACTCGGATTGCTTTTCTTCTTCCCTCCCCCTCAGCTTCTTTCGTGCAGAGAAAAGAAGGATGGCTCAAGACTGGGAAGGCACCACTGAGTCACAGGACCATTCAGGTTGGAAATGACCCTCAGATCCCCAAGTCCAACCCTAAACCACCCCCACTTTGCCCACTGCCCACATCCACACAGCTCTGGAACACCTCCAGGATGGTGACCCCATCGCTCCCTGGGCAGCTGCGCAGTGCAGCACCACTCCTTTGCAGAGAAAATTGTTCCTGCTAATATCCAACCTGATGAACAGATGGGGAAGAACCGAAAGGGAGAAGGGAGGAAAAGGGCAGGATGGGCACATCTCCAACAACCTCCTGGCTGGAGGCGCCCCATAGGGGTACGGTGCCATAAGTAAAGCAGCTGGGGGGCCTGGGGCAGGCAGGCAGAGGGCGAGAAGCACCAAACCCCATTCTGGGCTCACCACACTGCCCAAGCAGAATGGGTCCCCCAGCAGGTGTCCCCAGGGAGGGGAGATGCACATACTGTGCACCAACACGTCTGCGGCTCTCTGACGTGTCAGCACAGTTGCAGCAATCAGAAGCCCTGGGGGAAGCTAGATCCACGCACAGACCAGCCCACCCCTCCCCATTTCACAACCCAAGGCACGTGATACGCATTCACAGAGCAGGAACAACCCCAGCCCTGTGGGCATCAACAGCATTGCCACCCGCAGCCCCCCAGGGGCTTTTGCACCTCTCTTTGCTGCCATGTCACAGCCCGGATCTCAGCTCTGCCCCTGGCAGACGGCCCAGTAGCACCCAGCTTTAAGGTGTCATCACTGAAGTATTTTTTCCTACGTTGTTTTTGCACCAACCCCAAAACAATCAGCCTGGGAAAATCTGCCTGGCGGTGTGTGGAAACATCACTTGTTTGCCCACTGTGCTCTGATAACCTCAGGCACTCCCTGGCCATGCAAGGTGGGGTAATACAAACACCCACACCATTCCCACCCAACTGCTGGAAATCCCTCCCCAAACTTCCCTGGTTTCTGTTCCTCCCCTGGAGAGGCAGTGATGAGGGAGAGGAGGCTTTCAAAGGAGACAGAGCAGAAGAGAAAGCGGAGTGCTTCAGCTGGATGTGGGAAATGGGAGGCTTTGTGCTTTAGAGAATTCAGAGTGTATCGGCCGCTTTGTGCTAAATGCTCCGGATGGGATGAAAGTAAATAGAGCTCAGCTGGGCAGGGGAGTGAGGGCGACGCTGGGAACAATTTTTAGCCCTGTTAGATATTAATTTCCCATCCATCATCTGCCTGTCCTCTGCTTGTTTGAAGTGCTCAAGGTTGCAGGCTTCAAAGCTCACCACGAGTGCCACTCACACAAAGCTCCGGGGCCGCGGGGAGCCGCAGGTTCCAGCAGGGACAGGAGGCTGGGGATGGGGACAGGAGGCTCGTGCCACTGCATGGCACACGGCCCAGGTCTGTGCCTCGGGTCCAGGCAGAGCTGAGGGATGCTGACCCACTTTGTGCTCCGGAACGCTCATTAAGAGCCAGCCAGATGGATGCTGGGGTCACCGTCCCCATCCCTCGTCCCCATCCCTCTCATCCTTGTCACCTACCCAAATCAATGGCGCTTTGTTGGGATGCTTGGCTAATGAAGATGAGGCCCTTTATTGTTTCAGTGCCACAAAGAAAGCCCTTTGCTTGCCTCAGGGCAAATAGCTGGGGTTTTCCAGGATAAGTTGGCCTTGACAAGAGCCTTCTGTCCTCTAACGAGATGCCCAGCCCTGGTGGCACCGGGCACCCCCTGCCCCTGCTCTACTCCCACTGGGAAAGTGGCTTCAAACCTGCCCTTAAAGCTCTGCAGCCATTCACTGGCAGCACCAGGGAGCCCTCCTTGGGTCCAGCCAGGATCAGAGCCGGGCATGCAGAGATATTCCCAATTTGTGGGCACATGAGAACCAATTTACAACCAAAACGGGCAAAACGAGGCACAAGAAAAGGGCATGGGGCAGAGCTGAGCCTGAGCAGAGCACAGAGAGCCCCGTACTGAGCCAAGCGAGGGTGCTCAATTGAAATAACAAGTGCATAAATACACAACAAAACAAACAACAGTCATAATTAATTATTAAAAAAATGCTTTTTCCTTCTGCTTTTTCTGGCCACAGTGCTCAAGGCACACCACACACCACGGCAACATCTAATTATAAGTACCAATTACAACGATAATGAAATAATCCACCTTGGGAAGCTGCCTGCCGTTAATTTTCCCTTGCTGGATGCAAAGTTGCACGCTCACAGGGCTGCGCTCACACGGGGACACACCACAGCTCAGACCACTGCAGAAATGGCATTTATCACCTCTCTGATGACCAAACCCAATATGAAGCTTGTCTTTAGCAAGCTGGAGGCAAGGAAGCAGGAGGTGACAAAAGATGCTCTGCCCATTGGATGAGGATGCTGAGAGGCAGCATTTTTTCCCTTCCAGACGGCGACTCAGAAAAGCACACGGGCAGCAGCTCAGCAATGCTCTGATGGAGTGCTTGGGTTCACACTGCTGCTCTCTGCAGCCAGGGGCTGTGCTGTGCTCCTGTAGTGGCACATTTCACACTGGGCTCCATTCATCCACGGGAAACTGTCACTAATACACTGCTCTGGTTTGGTGCCACCGAGATGCAATAAATGCAGCCTTTCTGACTGCAAGGAGTGCGGCCAACGTGCTGCATCCCCTCATCTGACCACAGCATGCTGCAACTTTGCACAGAGCCCACCTGCTTGAAACACAATTTGGACACACACACACACAAAAAAGCAAAAATGTGCAGGTTGCAAAGAGAAAAAAGCAAACAGAGGGGCTGGAACCCCCCGGATTGCATTTTATTGGCCCGAGTGCTTTGACAAGCACGTGCCATAAGGGCTGGAGCTGGCAGCAGGGGGTGGGCAAAACCCATTGCATTTGTCTTTTTGTTTTCGACTGACGGCGTATTTTGCTGGAAAATGTCATTTTCAGGAAACTGAAACTATCTGTGGATTCAAGTCAGGTTTAGTGAACGGCTTTGTGCAGAAAATAAATAGAATGAGGAGAGGAGGGAGCTGAAGGGAAGTCAAAACACCGCGCGGTGATGTTTCTTGCGCGTTACATTTCAATCTCTCACTAGAAATGTCATTGTCATTCCAAAAAATTGACATTTAAATAAAGGTTAAAAAAAAAAAAGAGAGAGAGAGAAGGCGACATAAGTGAAGCATATGGGCTTATTTTCAGGTTTGCATAAACTGTTTCATTATAATTTGACAGAAAACACTGGTTTTGTGCCATAAAATAAATAAAAAGTCTTGACTTCTCTCTGAGGTGACCCCCAGCCAACGTTGTTTCTTTGCTCTGGATGCCAACCGAGCTGTGAAAAGCAATGGTCAGGGAACATGGACAGTCCCATCTCTCCCAATGTTGACCACAGCCCCACGGCCGCCCACGGAGGTGCCCAAAGTTCTGCTTTTTTACCTCGATTCTGCACCCCCAGCACTGATGTAATGCAAACAAGTTACACAGATGACTGACTGGAAAACAGAGGGAGACTCCTGTGTGAAACGAGCTGTCAATGGGTCCTTTGTGAGACACCAAACTGAAATCCCCAGGATCACAGGAGAGGAAATACTCAGCAGAACTTCAGGAAAACATTTGGTCCTGCAGTGTTTCCAGTGCTCAGGGTGAGCTCATGGCTCCCCAGCTGCAGTCCTTCCCACCTCCCAATGCCGATTTCTTCTCTTTCTTTCTTAATTCTTCAGCTGTTTGGATTTGTTTGTTTTTTCCCCCCAGTATTTATTTACTCCTCAAGTTCTGAAGGAAAGGGATGCGTTTTCTATTCTATGCTTGGATGGTTCTCAGCCCCCTGACACGGAATCCAGAGGTGCTCACAGAATACGAGCGGATAATTAACCGCCATCACTGCGGATTGGGTGGTTTTTATTCACTTCCATCTCCTCCATGGTATTTCTTCAAAAGAAAAGGAGGGGAAAAAAAAAACCACCAAACAACTTGTGGAGAAGAGAAGAGAAGAAAAGCAGTCGCCTGATCGGGATGCAGAGATTTATGGCGAATCAGTTCAGTCCTAGAGACCTTGTGCCACCAGAGTCCAACCAAACTCCATTCTTGGCTTTATGATGGTTTTGAGCCCCCTCAATGCAATTATTTCCTCGTCTCCCTACAGCCCATCCATTATTCTCTCTAATAATCTGTTTTCCAAAGCTCCTCTCCATAAACAACTACAGCAGGTAGCGAGAAACCTCATTGTTATTGATGTCATGTCACATCACCAGTAAAACAGCTTATGGAAAATGGACTGTGAGTGGAAATGGTTTCAATTTAAAACCCTCCGACCTTTTAAATTTCTTTAAGAAATAAATCGAGGTAACAGACAGTGATGTCACACACAGAAACGCAGCGCCCGTCACGGCAGCAATGAGGGCAGCAATGAGGGGTAACCCTACCGTGCATCCCAAACTGCTCCAAGTCTTCAGAAATGGGTTCCTAATGGAGCAGCACTCCTCTCAGACACCGCTGTTAAGGACACAGCACAGCCCTCACAATGGGCAGCAATAATACAACGCAGTGCTTCACTTACTGAAGTCCACGAACTCCCCGGCTCCCATTAAAACAACAGCAACGAATCTCATCCTAAGCGAAAACCAAGCTCCTCCACTTCTATAGAAGTTTTAAAAATCATCCTAAGCCTTACAAACCCTGATGCTCAGGGCTACGGAATCAGCCTCCTCACATATTCATCAGCAAAGACTTTGTATTAAAAGATCAAGAGGGAAAATGAGTTATCTACCATTAAGGAGAACCAAAAAGGATGTAAAACCATCCGGACGCACCTCAAGGCAGCCCCATAGGCTCAGGGACCCCACATCCTTCATCTTCCCCTTTATTTCAGCATTTCTGCAGCACGGGCAGCTGCACAGTGCACATTCTGAGGGACCAGATTTTATCTTTCTAATCATGGTCCAAGAGCAAGGCATGGAAGCACTGACTGGTCCAGAAAGCATTTGTGCTGTTCCAGTAACTAAGTGCCTTCAAAATACTCTTTTCCACTTGATTGTAGGAGCTGATAGCTCATGAGCCGCTAGCTAGAGATTGATGTTTCGTGTGCTTGAAAGCCGAAACTCCAAGAAGAGCAGGCAGCTCTGGCTTCCAGCTCTGGTGGTTTTCATAACACCCGGCAGCAATATCATGTCAGAACAGCAGCTGCAAAATCTGGTCTTCAATTACTGCCAGCTTCAAGGAAAGCGAAATCCGGGGGCTTGGTGCAACCTGTTGTAAAATGCTGCTCCTCACCGAGAGCCTTTTTTTCCCCCCCATCCATATTTCAGGAGCAGCCAGGTGTCTGCACCGAATGGGAGAGAGCTGGGGTCAAGGTGGGGCATTGCTGGAGGCATCCCCTGCCTTGTAAGGCTGAAATGGATGGCATAACCATCACAAACCATCACAAACAAACAAAACCTCATTGCCTCCAGCCTTGTTCGAAGAGCACCTTCACCCTCAACCCGCACCTCTGACCGCCTGCAAAGAGAGGAGTCAAGCAGCAGAAAGCAGCGTTCTGAGAGCTGCTCTCAGCCCATGAAAAATGCAATGGAGATTGATGCCTTCCTCAGAGAGTGCAGCCTGCACCGTGCTGGCTTGCATGTACAACAGTGTTAGAGGCCATGTGCAGTACAATGCAATTGCACCTGGCTCTCACAGCCTGCTGTTCTGGCCTCTCCCACTGCTCCCAAAAAGAAGATTTTTGGCAGTTACAATTCACCAGATTATTCACGTTTGCACAGTGGAGGTTATTTAGCAAAGAAATTATTCAGGCAGCAGGACTGCCCTGCATCCCCCCTGCAATGACACCTGCAAGGCACCCACAGCACCATGCACTGCTGTGCAGATTGCCATGGCAAAGAGTTCCTTTGACCTCCCCACAGGATTAAAGCAGGGGATTGGGATATGCTAATGTCAGCACTTCTGCAAACCAAATTAATGCTTTTCAAGCCCTGGAGCCATCAGGTTCCTCTGTTCTTTATTCTCTATTTGGGCTCCTGCAGGGACTTGTGTTGGGTGAACACCAACCTCCCTCAAGGCACGTGGGAACTTCACACTCCAGAAATGCAACAGATGAAGATTTAGCACTAGAGGAAGGTAGGGAAGGACTTAAGGGAAAGGCCATGATGAGTTTCCATCAATCCCCAATGTCAGTGGTCAGAGGGGACGATCAAATCTGACAGCCTGAAGATGTCACACCGTACAATTTCACCCTGCAAGCCCTGTAGCAAACAGAAGGATTATTCCCTTGCACTCAGGCAAACACTATCAGACCAGATAACTTCTTGCTGATGCAACACATAGGCTACAGAGCGACAATCAGTCTTGCTTAAAAGCCTTCAAGTGATGATGAATTTACCATTTTCCCATGTAATCAAGGGATAGCTTGGTTTGCATCTGGCTTCCATCGTACCGGAGTTCAAAAGATGTATTACACAAAACAGCCTGGATTTAGGTCATGTATCACTGACATCTCCATCTACAAGTCCAGCTTTGCCAGCATCTATAGGCAAAGCTCCTCTTCCCCAAACCCATTTTGGGCCTGGATGGAAGCTGTCCCAACCCGGGGCTGGTGAAGGGGACATGGAGCTCATCCTCACACCAGTTCCCCAATTGGGAAGCAATGGGGAACCTCCAGGTGCCTCTTGACACTTCCATGCCATCAGGAGCTGGGGGAGAAGCCCCCACCCCAAGGTGCCATGGTCAGCTCGCACCCAACACGTCCTGCAGGTCCCGCCTGGGGAAGGAAGGCTGGGCAAACAAATAAAGAAAAAACCAATCTCCATTTGGAGGCACTAAATCCCCACTCCTTTCCAGATGGCTGGGAGATTTCTCCCAGGTGGTAAATATATTATTAAGAACTCATTTCACCGTGAAATTGACTATTCAAAACACAGACAGAAGTTAATATATTAGGACAACCTGTCTGAAAAACTCACGTTAGAGGGAATTTATTTTTGTTTAACACAGAATGTGGCACCATACACATGGCCTTCCTCGGGCTTCCTCGGTACACGAACACGTGCTGAGACGTTGGGTGTTCGGCTACAGCAAGAAGGTCGCTGGAGGAAATCCCAGCCAGAGCCCATCCATGGCAAGCACTGCCTCAACCTCCCCAGATTTGGGCTTAAACCTACACCTCAAAGCTCCTTTCTTTCAATACTGCATCCACTAGAAGCCTCGGGAAGGCTGGAACCTACAGCTATTAGCGGCGCAATTAATGCATTATTTCTTATTAACCACTTTCTAATAAGATGCCTAACTAATATGTTTGCTAAAGCACTTTCTAGTGGAGTCAATTCTTTTGATTTGGGCAATTATTTAAAAGTATCATTGTTTTTTTTTTTTATTTTTTTTTATTTTTATCACAGCACAATTTTGTAAACAGGTAATGAATCAGCCTGAAAGGAATGTGTGAATGGCAAATACTTGGCGTTGCTTCAGAGCCTTTCCTCCAAGAAGCTCCAGCTTTCCTTCAGTGTAAGATCTGCCCAGGAAGGTCGGCCACAGTGACCTTTTTTCCTCCCACATAATAGCAGAGGATGAGAATCTGACTGCTGGAGGCCTGCAGACTTCTGAGGGCATCTTCATCAGAAGCCAAGCAACATCTCCCAAGCCCTTGTGGAAAAGCATGGCTGGAAGAAGCCCCTGCAAGTCATGAGTCTATTGGACTAGAACTTCTTCCTTCTGATTAATTCAGCTGCTAATTAGCTCACTTTAAACTAAATGCCTGTACCTAACATAAAGCAAACTATGTGCAGACCTTTGTGCCAGGATGCACGAGGCATGGAAGCTCAACTTGATGGAATGCTGCAACCGGAACAAGAGCTCAGGGCCTGGAAAAGAGCACGCTGCAATGGGTGGTGCAGTGAGGGAAAATGGGGGAGACACTCGAGGAGCAAGAGCAAAGAGATCCAAGAGATGGGAATGCAAAGGGGGTTAGCCCAGTTTGGAGAAAAAAATGGATATGAAAAAAAACCCTATGCTACATAGACCTCCTGCTGAAAGCAAGAGCTGAAAGCGGGCTGCCCAGGGAGGTGGTGGAGTCAGCATCCCTGGAGGTGGCCAAGAATGGCACAGATAGGAACCACAGAGCACTGCTGGAGGCGGACGGTAGGGGTGGGTGATCTTAGAGGTCTTTCCCAACCTTCCCAGTTCTATGATGCTATGAAAACCCACTTGAACTCTAAAAAAGACAGTGTATCTTCAGCAATAAAAAGTCAAGGGCTCTCTTGGCAACCGGACGCCTCAGCTATCAGGCTACAGACTTGGCCTCTCGCCCTTTCTCTCGGTCTCCTCTCGGAGCCATTCTGCTGAGATAAATAATTAAGCAGGCACTGGAACACACGCGTCTCCTGCAGCCCGGCTGAGTGCCCCTCTGATGGGCTATAAAATCCCTGCCGGCCCAACAAATATTTATTCATGCAAAGTGGAGAGGCTTCAGCGAAAGAGAGACGCAGACAATCTCAGTCCTCGTGCTCTTCAGAGCAATCGCCCAGGAGCACAGGCTGACAACACGGACGTGTGGTTTTGTTGGCCAAACCCAAAGCATTTCATCCCTCGGCTGAACACGTCATCCTTTCAAACTCAACCGTACAAGTGAAAATAACCACAACGATTGCAAGAGCAATAACGCCATTAATTAAAAAACCGTGCTTTGGATGAGGAAAATAGCCCTTCCTTTCTAAAGTGCCCTATTCTCAGCTCTACTGAGAGCCACGGGAGCTGCAATGACAGATAGGGCCACCCAAATGACTGTGGGCTCTACCAGCAATAAGCACAGTCCCTGGGGATGCTCTATGCTACCCAGGCCCCCAGGAGCTCTCTTATTAAAGCAGTCCCTCCTTGATTTGCTAGTCCATGCCAGCAAATCAATCCCTTGACAGAATTTCTCTTTCTCGGCCCTCTTGGTTTTGATTCTCTTCCATCTTTCTTCTCGGGTGGAACAAGCGATCATTAATCCCGTCAAAGGAAATGAGACTTTTGCTCACATACAGGAACACATCTGAAGTTCCTGCAACAAGTAACACATTACCTTGATACCCTGACATCATGAAAAATGGTTCTGGTGAACGTGTCTTGCTTTTCCTCTTTTTATCAGTTACTCATTCAAAGCGCCAAAACCAGCTCTTAGGAGAGGCTGGCATTTGCTTTACAAAGGGAGGAGGAAAAAAAAACCACAATAAAATAAGGAAAGCTTCCACTGTTCACACATTCCTTCTACAAATCCGAGTGCTAATAGTATTTGACATGTGGTAATTTTTTTTTTTCAAACCCTAATTCATTTAGTGTGGTTCTGCTTTATTGCTGTACTTTTTACACAGGGATGCACAGAATATGCTGTTGTTGTTGTTGCTTTTTTTCCCCTCCTTAAACAATTTTATTCCTCCTCAAAATCACTCATTCATGCTAGCCACATTCTAGTCTGGAGAGGGAGGGAGGGAAGGAAGAAGAAAGCAGAAATCAAACAGAAAATAGGTTGTGGGAGAGGAGAAAGTAAATGAAAAGAAGGGGAATGGAAAAAGAGAATAGAAGGAGAAAATAAGCCAAACAGTTATGCAAACAGAAGAAACCAAAGCCAAGATGCAAAAGGGCAGGCAGAGAGGGAGTCAGTTCCTTGTGCTTTGGGGAGCACATCCCACTTCTGCAAGGCCCTGAGCAAAGGGACCTGGCTGGGTGAGACTCATCTGGGGTTATTTTCAGCAGAGCTCCATGACTGAAGTTCTTCCCCATGTCCAGAAGGCATGGTGGTAGATAGGATGCTCTGCAGATGGAATGAAGTCCTGTTCCTTCTAAAGAAGGGAAGGGAAGGGAAGGGAAGGGAAGGGAAGGGAAGGGAAGGGAAGGGAAGGGAAGGGAAGGGAAGGGAAGGGAAGGGAAGGGAAGGGAAGGGAAGGGAAGGGAAGGGAAGGGAAGGGAAGGGAAGGGAAGGGAAGGGAAGGGAAGGGAAGGGAAGGGAAGGGAAGGGAAGGGAAGGGAAGGGAAGGGAAGGGAAGGGAAGGGAAGGGAAGGGAAGGGAAGGGAAGGGAAGGGAAGGGAAGGGAAGGGAAGGGAAGGGAAACCCTGAAGACTGGCAAACCAAAGACCTCAAACAAGAGTCATAGAATCATTAAGGTTGGAAAAGACCACTAAGATCATCATGTCTGACTGTTGATCCATCACCACCATGCCCACTAAGCCAAATTTAAAACATTGGTTAAATTCCTTGTGTTTCTGGCTGGGTTGCCTCCAGGTGCCACAATAACACAAACAACAGCTCAACTGGAGCAGAAACAGGGATAAAAGCATGGCAAAGAGACATTGGAGTCAACTTGAGCGGAGGACTGGCAGCAGGAGGCAGGGATAATCCACCCAGCCACTCTGCTCCCAGGGCATCACTTACGATATTACTTTTCTCCAAAGGCTTCAAGCTGCTGCAATCCCCTGTTAGTTAATAAGGAAAGCGAGAGACTCAACAATTGTTTGTGCTCGGGCTGCCTTGTAAAGGCTTCATCACTCGGCAGTGAAACAAAAGACGACTAATAACACCCCGCGCTGCAAAAGCAAGTGCCAGGGAAGAGACAGAAATCAATTATCTGGGTGAAATTCAAAGGGAGAGGAAGTGGCAAACGCGTACACATCAGCAAACAGCACGCATAATCCCATTAACACAGATGCCGTCTCCCTTGTGGGAGCACCGAGCCAGGAGAAAGACGATAATTAAAATAAACAAACAAAAACTAGCCTCAACTTCCTGGGAAGGGATGGTGAGGGGCGAGCAGAGCGTGGTCCGGATGGAGAGAGGAGCAGAGAGAGCTGGTGTGGTCCCTGCAGCCCCCAATGCTGCAGAAATCTCCACTGTCAGGACTTTCTGCACAAGGCATTCTCAGAGATTTTGATACTGCCAAGGATTTGGGTGATGCTTTCACCCACACCTCACAAACTGGGGACTGTCTATTTCATCTCGTGAGCCCATCTGGCACTGAGGGGCACGGTTAGCGGGCATGGTGGTGGTGGGTCAATGGCTGGACTTGATGACCTCAGAGGTCTTTTCCAACCTTTATGATTCTATGGTTCTACGATTCGGACAAGGATCCGTTGGGCACCACTGTGTGTGCAGCCCCCACTGCAGCTCCCCACATACACCTGATGACTCCAGTGTAACCCTATTACTTTTCCCACAGCATCTGCTACCGGCAACTTTTGGAGATAGACACTGCACTGATCTGCTATTGCAATCCCTATTCCTTTTTCTACAAACAGCTTTCTCCTCTGGAGCCCAGGAGAGTTAATGGAAAAAGGGATTCACACTATCTGCCAAGGATTTGGGATCAGACACAGAATGAGCTCCGCGAGTCCAAAAAAATGTCTACATCCCTCCTGCCTCCCCCCAGCACAACTGCTCTCTCTAACACAGCACCCTCCAACTCCGGTTCTTTGCAAGGAGGGTTTTAATACCAGGATTTTAATTTAAGGAAAAAGCAATGCAAGGTAATTCCTGGAAGTGCTGTCCTTTTTCTGCCCGCTCCACCCCGTCCATCTGTCCTGGGAGCAGCAGCCAAGGAGAGCAGCCCCAGACCCAGGCAGCGTGCTGGGACCGCGACACATCCCCAGGAAGGAGGCAAGATTAAAATACAGTCACTTAATCCCCTGCAAAGCCTCTTAAGCGTTTATATCAGGGTCAGCTCAGTTGGTGCTTAGTCAACCTGCCTCAAAAAATATCCCCGTTTAGGCCCTTCCACTGACTGTCAAACAGGCTGAAATGAGGGACGGGATCAAAAGCAACGGGGACCAAGAGGATGAAGGTAAATGCAATGTAAGTAACCCTCATTAGGGACCAAGGGCATCTCTCTCCCCAACTGCTCCTCAGACCCCTGCCTGAGCTGCACTGAGCATTCAGCAGAGCTCTGCTCTCCCCGTGCTGCTCAGCCCTGAGTTGTGCAGGAGATAACCACGACAACTTATCACCATCGGCTTCCGCGCGCTCACTTGCAGCTGGGGCACAGCAGATAGGCTCGAGAGGTTGGAAGGAGAGTTAAACCCTGATAAAAACACCCTAAATACGGGCGCTCAGCCTCCTGGCCTCATGCACTCCCTCCATGTGCATGCACCTCAAGCACCGCTCGCCTGCAGTGACCTTCCTGGGCTCCCCATGAGCAGCTCACCAGACCTCGGTGCCATCCTCATGAAACAAACTGAGGGCAACTGGGAATGTTAAGGGCTTGGAAACAAAACATCCTGTGACAGTTTATTTAGGCGAGGCTCTCTGCTCTGCCACATTCAGTTTGCATCACACACGCAGCCAAAATTTTCCTTTTTTTTTTTTCCTTTTTTTTTTTCACACCTTCCTCTTAAGTCAATGGAAATTAGAAGGGAGATGCTGAGCTGCACAAGCACTGCATACCATGTGCCACGGGACGTGCAGGCTGTGCTTCGGTGGGTTGAGCTCCCTGTGCCTCTGTGCCTGCCCATCCCCCTGGGTACCACCACAGGGCTCCTCAAAATGAGCAATATCTGCATTCACCAGGAGCTCCTCTCCTGCGGATGTGGGAGCAGCACACGTTATTTCTGCCTGAGCCAAGAGCTGATAATGCTGCGTGGAGCTGTCGACTTTGCAAAGGCATACTGCGCATGTAATTATAAGCATAAGCACAAGTGTGTATGTATGCTCAAATACACCCAGACATGCACTCAGTTTGCAAAGTCCAGATGATCCTACAGCTGTATTTTAATATTTCAATACCAGGGTCAGAGTGAATCTCACTGTCTCCCTCTTATCTTCCCTCTGCATACCAGTGCTGTCAATGCCATCGGCAATTTTACATGTAAATGAGCCCATCCATCACTCCCTGCTCTGCAGCGCCTCACTTCCAAGACTACCATGGAGTTACACCATTAAATCTCCTGGCTTTACAATATACATCATGACATATTTGACATCAATCAGCTGTGTCAGTCCACTCACTGTAAACCATAAACTTGCTCTGCATTCCAGCTCCGTGCACAGTGATTAAAACCTTCTCAGCCTGGCTTCCTGATTATGGTGATAAATGAGGATGTCCTCCCTTCTGACTCAACGCTTGCCCATCCTCCTGTTTACCCCCACCCAAGCCACCACCAGTCCTGAGCTGCCCATGTGCACTGCTTGTAGCCCTGCATGGCTCTCAGCTCTTGTCTACCAACAGTATCTAAAGAGGCTGCAAGAAAAGAGGGGATAGACTCTTCTGTAGGATCTGTTGGGATGGGAAATGGTTTCAGACTGAAAGATGAGAGATGTAGATTGGATATAAGGAAGAAGGTTTTTACATTAAGAAAGGTAAAGCACTGGGACAGGTTGCCCAGAGAGGTGACGGATGCCCCATCCCTGCTGACAACCAAGGTCAGGCTGGAAGGGGCTCTGAGCACCTGGTGGAGCTGTGGGTGTCTCTGTTCAATGCAGGGAGTGGGACCAGATGGTCTGCATAGGTCCCTTCCAACTCAATTGATTCTAGGGGTTCCATTAGGGCCACTCCATCTACCCACTTGCCTTCCCACCAGTGTGTGCATTCCTCCTGCAGCTTTTCTTGTCCCTCCATATTGGTAGGGATGTGCTTTGACCATCTCCAGACTGCAGGTGAAGCATCAGAAGGGATGTTCTTGGGACCTGGATGGCTCTAGGTGAGGCGACACCGTTGCCTTTATATGCACTACCAGCATCTGACAGCCTTACACATGTAGTCATCTTTATGCACATTCAATGTGTCAAGTGACTTCGGTGAGACATACCATAATCCTGCTTCATGCAGCATTGTGCTGTGAGGCACCTAAAAAGCCCTGTCTCGATTGTCAGAGCGACTGATCCTTCCCTAATCCCATTTGCTTCCCCAGGAGCGAGCAGCACTGCGTGCTTCCTCGGGGCGTTCAGCACCAGGACTATTGAGCCATGGACCAGAAACGAAGTAATACTGGAATTCAGAAGAATTGAGTTGGGCAAGTCTAGATTTCAGCACCTCCATTTCCATAGAGTCTTTTCAACCACATCACAAAACCTGAACAAAATCCCATTGCCGCCCAAGACGATGTTGTAGATGGGTTCCTTCCAGGTCAGGCAGCAGAGCCATTTGTGAGAAAGCCACAAGCGAACACAAGGAGTCATGAACCAGCAGATCATTACACTTTCCAGCCAACTTATCTCGCTCCAATTTCTTTCAGCACCTAATTATTGCTGCTTCTTGCAACTTATTGCCATGATGCCCTTTCTCTGCACATCCCTGTGAGAACCGGGCATGGAAACCTCATTAGGACTCAGTGTCTAAAATAGACTCCAACTCCGGGGCATCACTTGGGACCTTTGCAGTGACATCTGAACAGCTGCAGATGCATGAGGGTCAAGCTCTGAGATGATGCTGAGCCCATCTATTGCAGTGTAATCCACATTAGGGATGAGGCAATTGTGGGAAGGGGAGATGGGGGTGGGGGGAGAGTGAGGAGGGGGAGAGAAAGGGAAGGGAAGGGAAAGGAAGGGAAGGGAAGGGAAGGGAAGGGAAGGGAAGGGAAGGGAAGGGAAGGGAAGGGAAGGGAAGGGAAGGGAAGGGAAGGGAAGGGAAGGGAAGGGAAGGGAAGGGAAGGGAAGGGAAGGGAAGGGAAGGGAAATGGAAATTCTGGGGGGAAACTACGATGCTGCAAAGGCAATGGAGGGAAAAAGTTAGCAGCTCGCTTTCATTCTTGGGACATCCATGGAGAAATGATCCCTCCTTCACTGAAAGATGAATGGACAGCTGCACAGGTTATGAGGGAGGTTTTATTGCAGATCAATAAATCTGTGTCACAGACCCCATCTGGAGGGAGTTTTAATTTAAAGAAAAGAGTGATGAATGCCGAAAGACAATAAATCAAAAAGTTGTGAAGCCCCACCGGCGTTAACCTTCTATCAACACCAACACGGGCTATGGGGGATGCATGGAACCCACGGAGCTGTGGTGGGACCACTGGGACGGGGCCGGGGGGCTCACAGGGGCAGATAACAGCCCAGGAACGATCAGCCAGCACACGGGGCAATGCCACACAGCACAGCTCCCATCCCACCACCCACAGCTCTGCTCCTCCTGGCCTCTCCCAACACCAACTGCTTTGAAATTTCGGAAACCCGCACTTGTTCTGAATTCTCGAGCCATGTTATTAATCTTATCTTCCATTAAGGAAATGAAAGCTTTTTTAAAAATCCAATTTGCTTTTTCACCATATACACTTCAAGTTAACTTTATTTTTCACGTTGCCCGGCTTGAACTAAGCAATAATCATTTCTAGATTAATGACGATAATTTCAAACACTTTCAGAGCAGCGATCTTAATATCCTTTCGGACCAGTGGAGAATTTCCTGTTCTACAAGATTACATTGAGAGCGATTAAACGCCTTTCTGTTACGCGATGGAGAGGCTCAGCAGCTCCCCATCCCACTCCCTCATTGAACGTTGAGTGAATGGGTAAAATCTTATGTTGCTTTTTATTCCCAAAGCGTTGTCCCACTGCTGTTGGTGACAAATGCTGTTTGCTCACTGCTGGAGCTCCCTGCACGCTTCTCCAGGCTGGTAAGTGCCGCCAGCTCCATCAGTGGGGAAACTGAGGCTATTGCTTAATTGACACTTGAATGGAAAATAGGAATTACGTCTCAGAGGACTCAGTCAAGCCCCAGAGAAGTGAAAGGGCGTCATCCCAGGGGGCTGATGCTGGGGAGATTGGAAAAATCTAAGCACTGTATTCAGCCTCACTTCTAATGAATGCGGTTCCCTATAAAAAGACAAATACTATAATATGAGAGGATATTTCACTCCAGCTCTCAAGGGCCTTTTATGGGCTTTGAGCCACCGAAACAAGAGAGGAAGCACAGCAGGCACTTCAGTAGCAAAAGGCAAGCTGACGAGCTGCTGGAAAACACGGAGGGTTGGGAGGCACTCAGCGCTGCTGCCACTCAGTGCTGATGGGAGGAGGAAGCGGAAGGCAGAAAGGGGAAAGCAGCAGAAGTGGGATCAGAAGAAGACATGAAAGAGCTCCCTGCATTAAAATTACACTGCTGCTCTTCCCCTGTGCTCCGTTCCTGACCTGCTTGGAAAGCAGAGAAGTTAACCATAGGCACGACTGGTGCAGTGCTGCTCTCGGAACAGCTGCACCCAGACCAGGAGTGCTTACACAAAAATA
The DNA here is from genome assembly GCF_023343835.1 of Lagopus muta. Classification (NCBI taxonomy): domain Eukaryota; kingdom Metazoa; phylum Chordata; class Aves; order Galliformes; family Phasianidae; genus Lagopus; species Lagopus muta. The sequence goes on along the minus strand of NC_064454.1, from coordinate 1,964,772 downwards.
CACCAAATATTTCCTTCAGTCAGACGTGAATGGTTTCTACGGGGGACGGAGCAACGCAAGGGAGCCACATCTGCAGCAAATATCCAGCCTTGACAAGGAACTTTCTGCCTGGGCCAGAAGGCTGTGTGGGGAGATGGGCAAGGATGCTGCGGGCTGCAGGCACATCCCCTGCACTTCTTAAAGCCATCTGCACCCTTCTCCCATCCATTCAATCCACCACCATCTTTCCGCATCTTCTCTCCCTCTCCCAGCAGCAGCCCCACCATCACCAGCGCTGCTTTTGTGGATGAGCAACTCTCCTTCAGGACCCCCCATCCCTCCACCACTCCACAGCTCTTCCCAAGAGAAGCAAGAAAGAACTTCTCCCCATTCCAACCCAAAGCCGCAGTCAGAGAGGCAGAACAGAGCAGCCAGAGCGAATATTAGCGCATCAGCTTTTTGGGTCACCATTAAAAGGATCATGTGAAAGGAGGTCAGATAAATATTTAACATGGTTATTAATATCCACTCCTAATTTCATTCCTCCTCCTCCCCCTCCCCTGGCTCCTCCCGTTAGCCTTCATCTCTTCATTTTCCGCGGTTGATCCCTTTTAAGAAGGTCAGTTGGGATCATGGATGGTGCTGGCTGTCAGCATCCGCGGGGCTGGAAAGGGGGGAGCAGGGGAGGGCTGCAGCCTTGCTGTAAGGGAAGGATCCATCAGGGATGCCACAAGGTACCCAAGGTGTCTGTGGGTTCCTTCGCCCCACAGTGCTCAGCCCCACTGCATCGAGCACTGTGTAGATGTGCCTGCAACCAGCTCTGCAGTGCAGACCTCCTGATGCATCATGCAGAACTGCTGACATCTCCTGAATATGTCATTACAGCACAGCAGGGTCTTGTCCTCTCCCAAAGGGCTCCCCAGGACTTGTGTGTATACCAGAATTAAACCAAACCAAGCCCCCAAGGCCCCAAAGCATCCCCTCTTCCACAAAGTCAGCCCACCAGTGCTCATACACTCAGTAGAACCTCTTTTTGCTCTGGGTTGGGTTTTAAGGATTGGCCGGCAGCACAGAGGTGCAGAGAGCTCCGCAAGCAGGGGATGCAGGACCCCTCCATCCTCCAGTAGCAACGGTACCCAAAGGCATCTCCTGCTTGTGTAGTTCTCTGCTCATCTCACTGCATTAGGGAAGCTAAAGGACATGCTGGGTGACCAATACTGGGGTCGAGGAGTCAAGTGCTTCAGAGTTAGGGAAGGCATTAATTACCACTGCCCGAGCCCTCTATATACCCATCACAGAGCAGCCTCCAGCACAGGCCCTCACTGCTCAGGTGGCTCCAGGATGTATTTATTTTACTCTGCTCAAAACTGCTCTAAAGACAAAATTATTCATCTCCTCCTCAGCCTTTCTCTGGCACTTCCCATGACAGTGTTAAATGCTTTGCAAACATCCCCGCATTCATCTTTGCAGCCCGCCCTCCAACGAGAGCTTCCAGATCTCCCAGTTTCGCAGTCAGTACGCTGGGTATCCCCACGTAACCTTTACCTGCATTAAAGGAGAAGAGGGAAGGAAAGGCAGCAAGCACAGCACACCTATAGGGATGGATAGGGATGGCCTACTGCAGCAGGACTGGGGATGCTTGGTGGCATTGGCACCCCTGGGCCCCAATGCTCCACAGCTGGCAGCCCCATAAGCATCCCCTGCGCTCACACAACCTCAATTTGCTACAGAAGTGTGGTGGCTGCGGGCAGCGGCCAATAGCCAGCCCTGAGCTCTCGTCTGCATCCTTTTCATCCTGCAAACCATCCTTTCTCTTCCTCCAGATCTCCCTTTCTCTCTCCCTCCTTCGGCACACAAAAGGTCTGCTGCTAAGCAGGGGTTGCCATGCTAACAAGACAAGCCCTCAGCTGCTCCGGGTGGGAACGCGCCCACATCCATTGCCATCATCCCCTGCAAATAAATAAGCAGAGAGAGAGAAAGAGAGGGCGATGCTCAGTGTCACTCGAGAGGAGCATGGAGCAGAAATTATGGCAATTTCCTGTAACTGGAATCAAATGCCCAACTTCTCCATGCGCAGCAGGCACTGCCATTAATTCAAACACTTGTGCGTGAGCCGGGATTCCATTAAAGGGGCCAATTTGGAGCCCAGCTCCCTGATAAGCAGACAGCGGTGCGCTCCTCAATCGGGGCTGGCTAGGTTTGATTAGGGCAGAGTTCTCTGCAGGTTGTGATTCTGCTGAGGAGAGCGGCACTGCACCAGCACAGACTGCACTGAGACCCTCTTGTGCTGCGTCCCAAAGCATCTCAGCACCTCACCTGCCCAAAAATCGGGACCGCAGCCTGCTGTGTGCGTACTGGGAGGCAGGGGGCCCCTCCCCAAAGCAAGCAGTCACCTCGCCATCCCTCTGGGAAGCGGCTGTAATCCCCCCAAAGATGAGGAGCAAGATCAGACTTCCCACAGCAAGGGATGAATATTCATGTTGGCGTTAAGCCCCGTATCAAGGCTCCCAGGCAGGTGGTATTAAGAGCGGATCTCCAGAGAGAGTTTTGTTTTATTCTGCAGAAGCAGAGCCCCGACTCCGAGACACAATAACTCACTTAAGGAAAGCTAATTCGCTCTCGCCGTGAATTCAGAGCCCAGCAGAAGGATGACACTCCGTGACAGCCCAGCACCACCCCGTGCGTGGCTATGGCTGCAAATCCCCTGCAAGCAGAGCACAACCCCAAATCTGCTCCCGGTGGCATTTACAGACAGACACAGTCACTGCCATCACAGCATGGGGCACGGTGCTTCCCCATACAGGTATCTGAGGGGCTTCTTAGTCACTGACCCCAAGGAAACATGCTCAGCTTTGTGCATCCACAGCAAAAGGACCGGATCCAACCCCATGTTGGAAGGCAAAACCGAGTGCTGAATGTGCCAAAACTAGGAGCCCACCCAAGTGCAACAGGGAGGAGCACAGCTTTGCAGATTGGATCAAGTGAGATCCGAGCCCCCAGCCCAGGAGCTCCTCGACCGTCCCAAGCACCTAACAAAAACCTTTGCAATGATGGTGATAATATTATGATTCCAAAAGGAATTCAGTTCTGCTGACCTAAATATTGGCTGCACAACAACCCATGGCCGCGAGGAGCTCCCAAAAAGAACTGCACAGCTCCTTCCTGAGGATCTGCAGATGCGTGGGGAGATGCAGTGCTGCTGCAGCCAGCCGTGTGCAGCCACATTCTGCCTCAGTTTCCCCATCTTCACCAAAGGGAGCAAAGCGCTGAGAGCGTAGCAGCAGCACAGAGCATTTTTCCTCTTCAAAGATTAAAAAACAACCAAAAAAAAAAGTCATCACAGAAAGGTACTTCTCTCCTCTGAAAATTGAACGGCATTAAACTCCTGAGCAGTTGTGACAGGTGCTATAACAGCAGCATTCATTATCAGTTTTGCTCTGTTTAATGCTCTTCACTCACGCGCTGCTCCCCAGGGCCCACCTTCCTCCTGCCTGGCAGCTCTGTGCCACCCACTGCCACTGCTGGGATCACACTGTGCCCCGGATGGGCTCCTCATAGCCCTCCTGCAAACCCACCACCAGTCTGAATACAGAGGGTGGTGTGAGCACAGGCAGTGAGGATGCTGACCCAGTGCTGCGGTGCAGGATGCTGTGACGTGGGGAGTCCCTGGGGACAGACCTAATAACCAAAACACAGCCAAAGAAATAAAAAACAAAGCGGGCTCAGGAGCACCTTTTAAAAGGTGCCTCGCTTCTTCCAGGTTTTTAAATGGTATCATAACAAAACACACCATAAAAAATGACTCTGAGTGCGTTTTGTAAATTGCAGATGAACCCGAAGCTAAAAGATTGGTGCCAGCTTGCAACTCCAGCAGCGTTCCAGCAGAAAACACTGGGCAGCAGGTCACAGCAGTCCCAGCAGAGCACTGTCTCTGTATTATTACTATTCTGATAATAACACCAGGGCCACTTTCAAGGAGGAAACCAAAGAATCACAGAATGGAGAAAGTGAATGGGTAGCAAAGAGGGGCTAAAATTCCCTTATTCCCATTATCCTAAATTAAAAGTGCACACCCTACAAAGCAGGGCAGGAATTGCTGCTCTTCCCTTTCACGGAGTCCACAATCATTCAAAATATTCTTGCAAAATCAAAGCCTATTGCTCTCAGCTCGCATCTCGGACACGAAGCTGTGCAACAGCTGCACCTCTGGCTCAGCAGCAACCCTGCAGAAGGAGCAACAGAGTGGGGTCCTGGGGCAGCATTTGTCAAAACGATGACAGCAGATTGGAAAGCAAAGCACGACAGGTCCCACGCGCGGCCATCTGAAATACAACACTGCCAAAGAGCAGCAGTTGCGAGGCAAGATGCAAAACCTCCAGCTGCAAACTGCTACAAAGCTTTTCAGTGCCAAACGATCCTTCTCACCCCGTCAGGAAGGTTTGGAGGAAATTCAAGCAAACTGGTGAGCTGCTCCGGCACTGCAGGGTGATGGAGGTGGGATGGAGGAGGCTCAATGAGGTCCAGCACTTTTCCCACCATCCATGCATAGCATCACCGTGGGACTGGCTGCATTTTGGGGTTCATGTTGCTGTTCCCTGCAGGTATCAGAGCAAGGCACATTGAAAGGGTCAGTAACAAAGGCATGTCGTACCAAAAAAGGGCCCTGAGAAAGCCACCTGTGGGTTTTTTGCACATTTCCAGGGAGCTTTCATTTTCTCCTGCTTTGTTTGGCAATTCTTTTCAAACGCCAGTCGCAAGATTGGCCAATTATCATAATTGGGTCACCCCTAAAGATTGTGATGGACACCCGGGGCAACCTACCAGAGAGAATCTGACTTATGGCTCATTATTAGCTTGAGCTTGACAGGTTATTTCAGAAACAGGCAGAAAAGCCATCAGGGCAAATGCACTGGGGAGAAGGCAGGGGCCATGCAGCCTGCCAGGCTCAGCCGCTGCCAAGCCCACAATGTCACCTACAGGCAGCTGCTGCTCCAGCCAGGTGCTGGGTGGGAGACACCGAGTGACCCACGGAGGGGGCAGGGGATGGCTGACATTGCCACCACCCTGCTTTGATAAGCAGGACGCTTTGGTTCTGTTTGGGAGAGCCCTGGTCCAAAGCACAGATGGCGATCCTGAATTCACCCACAGCTGGGTTTTATTTCTGTGTTTGGAGCTGGATTCCAGCGCCCCACTGGCCTGGGGAGATTGCCCTCGGGATGCTGGACTGCCCATCTCTGCTTTTAATACTCTTCAAAGGTCAAGAACCAAGCATTGGTTGGTGTTTGCAAAGAGGTGAAAGGAGGAAAATGCACGTTTCCTACCGGAATGTGAGCACCTGATGCCTCCTTCAAATCCCCATGCCAAATCCCCACAACACTGCAGTATCTCCCCCTCCCTCAGCATACCTGGCCTGCAGGGATGTGCCATCCCTCACCGCATCCCTCCCTGCTCCCTTCCCTTTCCTCCATCCCCACTCCACCATTAACACAGACTGCACCTCTCCCAACCCTCCGTGGCCCCACGATGTGCCTCTCACCCAGCCATTGGGGATCAGGATGGAACAGATGTTTCAAGGAGCTCATAAATCCCAAAAGCTCAATCCCACCCACCCAGCATTTTACAGCAGAACCCCATGCAGACGGACTGGCGCATCAGAAATAAATACAACCACCCACAGGAACCTTCCAGTAGATCCCCTCCGCATTATATCACATAGACACAGCTATGTGTGTGTGTGTATAGGAAATATTCATGCTTGCTTTTTATTTTTAGGCCAGAATCACTACAATTTCCCATCTATCTGCCCGCTCCCCCATCGCTCGTGTTTCCTCCCTCCCATGGCTGCACCACGGCCATCTCCCCCAGTCACTCCCCATCCAATTCCAACGAGGTTTTCTAATTAGACTAATTAATTTTCTGCCCAAGTTAATAAGGCTGTCTGCAGTTCAGAAATAATTGGACCTCCCCAGTACCAATACCTGCTCCGCCGGCAGCGAGCAGCAATAGGGCTCCTCCATAACTCACAACCGGTGTCTGTTTTTCCAACCGATGCCTTTTGCACTTCAGCAGTGATGGAGTTTTCTCATTAATTCTGACACCAGCTCCCTCAGCCTGGGGCCAGGCCGGGGGGAGTGTCAGGATCCCAACCCCCGGGCAGTAAATCCCTTCGGGCACTGCTGCACACCTTTCCTCCCATGTCACCGCTGCGCTGCAAGATTCATTTCCCCCACGCCAGGCTTTGTATTTTTTTTTCCCTTTTGCAGAGTATTCTGGATTATTCTGCTTTGTGGGGCTTCAGGACCAACGTGCAAAGAGCAAATCATACAATGGTTTGAGTCGGAAAGGACTTTAAAGGCCACCTGGTCCAACCCCCCTGCACTCAGCAGGGACCTCTGCATCATTGCAGCCATGGCACTAAACCTGGGCAGGTATATTCCTCCTGTTCTCAAAAGCAACAGCCCACACAGCTGCCTGTCCCTCAGTGAAGGTCTTTTAACCCAAACAGCTCCTGGACCACATGGATACAGCAGGCAGCATCCCACAGCCTTGAGCCCAAGGTTTGGAGGTCAGCCAGGGCGAGCACTTCAGATTCAGCAGCAAAACCAGCACACTAAGGCAGGTCATCAAGAAAAGCAGCACTGTGACACCAAATCTCCAGGCTTTAAAAGCACTAATGGAGCAGGCATGCAACAACCTTCACCTGAGCATCCAAACACTTCGACTCTGCGGAGGCAAAGCGTGGAGCTACAATGAAGTTCAGCGTTCCAATGGAAAGGGGCTGTCAATGTGGAGGAGAGAGAACGGGGCCATCAGAAGAGGGATGATCACATCAGCTCTGACCCACTGCAAGAGCAGACAAGAGCAGAGCCCAACAGGCCACAACCCCACAGCAGCCCAAGACCCCATATATCCATATGGGAGAGAGAATTTGGCCATCTGCAGGGAGAAGTTTGGGCTGGTGCTACTCAGAAGGTCAGAGCAGATTAGAGCAGCCTGTTCTCCTGGCCTTAATACCCTGACATGGGCTCCCTGCCTCCCCCCCCCCTGCTGCTAATCAAATAAAAGACGGAAGATAAAATGCCAACCACAAACGAGAGATTTGCACTGGGGGGATCTAATTCCAGGAGGCTGCAGGCCATAAAGAAGAGGGATCCATTAGCATCCACTTACCTGCCATGATGAAGTGACCACGATAAAGTGCACAGGATTAAATAAATTTAAGTGAATCCCCTGACGGCATTTTTATGGGATTGAAAGAGGTTTTATCCACTCGCAACCTCTATCCTCAGAGGAAACTGATTCAATAAAAACTAAACCCACTTCATCAAGCAGGAAGGGAAAAAGAAAAGTACCCAAAAACTCCATGGCGCTCACAGAGTCACTAAAGAAGTCAGGAAAAAATTACATGTAAGGTGAGCTCGTGAGTGGGAGAAATGTGCACACATCTGCTGCTGTGCCTCCAGCAGCCAGGAGAGCATCCCCATCCCTGGAGGTGCCTCTGCTCCATCCCTGCAGTCCAAGCACCCAAATGGTGCACAGAACCCAACGTTCAAATCAGTCACACGGCGGTTGAGATGGGGAGGGATCTCTGGGCCCAGTTTCAATGGGGACATTTGGGGCTCCACAGCGCCCTCCCAGCCACGTGCTTCAAAACCCCACGGCCATCCCCGTATCCACATTTTGTATTTTTTTTTTTACAAGAAACCCAACTTCAGCCCTATTTCTTGTGTCTTTATCTGCCTCTGCGCTGCAGGGCTGGATGAAGCTCCCAGTGAGCTGCTGGAGGGGCTCAGCTCCCCCCGACCACAACCACCTCCCAGCCACCCCAGGCCCCGAGCAGCACCACCACCATCACTCTGCATCAGCTGGAGATCTCTACCCAACCCAAAGAGCCCAAAGAGCTCTGAGACACGGGGTCAGGAATGGAAAACCCTTAGGAGACCCAAATGCAAACTGCAGCGCTCAGCCACCCAGCCCCCAGACAGCAAATGGCAGCCATTTATATCAGAGGAAGGAGGCTGCAAATAGAAGCTCCATGGAACAAAGCCATTCTCCTCTGATGTACATTCATGGGGGAAGAAGCCATTTTAATTACTGATCAGAAATAAATGACTTGCCATTTGCTAGGACTTCTTTCTTTTGTCTTTTTTTATATTTTTGAAATTACTTTGTAGAATTACTTAAACTTATTAATATATTTATAAGGAAAGAAAATACCCATAAAAGCTTGGAATGCTGAGCCAACGAATTAATTAACATCAAATTACTAGTGGTTACTAAGGCCTGATACTAAACATTACTACCCTATTATGTGGAGAATGGACAAAAATCTCTCGCAGCTGTTAATTATTTCAATTATTAATTTTACTTAATAATTCATATCCCTTTCCTGACCCCCTGGAGTATACTCTGGTATCTACATTTCTTCCTCTCCTCCTCCATTTCTCCATACCCTGCTTGCATTGAGACAATCCATCACTCCACAAGGTTACTGGCTTTGGGAGAGGGGGTTTCATTTTACTTTATTTTATTTTATTTTGTTTTATTTTATTTTATTTTATTTTATTCTATTTTATTTTATTTTAATTTTATTTTATTTTATTTTATTTTATTTTATTTTATTTTATTCTATTTTAATTTTATTTTATTTTATTTTATTTTACTGTTTTATAATCTGCAGTGATTTCCTGCAAGAAATACCCCTGGCAAATACCTGCTCTGGAGAAACAATAATAAATCCTTAAAGGTGAACCTGAGTGCCTTTCACCCTTTAGAAAAAGCAATATGTCTGAGAGCCCCAATCCTTAATCGTACACACATGGAGAGTGAATTACAAATAAATGCACTTTAAAGTGAAGTGGAAAGGATTTTTTAAGCACCTTTCAGGACCTGCATTCTGTGCATCTCCCATCTCTGTGCCTGCTGGCACTGCCCTCCATACGGGCTGCACTCCTTCCGTATGGGGAAGGCAGGAAGGGAAACTGAGGCACAGCCAGGACTCTGTATGCAGGTATATACTCCTATATACGCATAATGCATTGGCATATCTTTACAGATACATACACATATATTTACACCCCACAACGCCTGTTGCTGTGGCCCATGGCCGCAGCAGGGCAGCAGCCCCACGAGGGACCCTTGGCTGCCTGGGAATTCATGTCCTGATCAAAAGGAAACCGCTTAATGACAGAAAATAAACGGGGTTGGTGGAGGATGGAGAGAAGGATGAAAACCCCCGCGGCCCCCGGGCGCTCCGTGGCAACGAGGGGATTAATATTTCTGATGGGTTTTTAGAGGGAGAGAGGAGGAAGTTTGTGCTCAGCGCTGCGCCAGAGTCCAAATGTGATTGAGAACAGAAAGCGCTGCAGGAGAGAGCGATGCGCGCGCGGACCCAACGCATGCTCCCACCTATTAATCTCCTCCCTTGATCTGCAGGGTAGAACGAAAGTGACGTTTCACGCTCCGTGCCGATCTCTGGAGGGAAAATCAAACCGTAAATAAGGGGGAAAGCAAGTCAGAATGATGCTACGCAGCTTGTATGGCGTACAGAATAGACACGCAGCACAGTAAGTATTGGGACCACTCTTGAGGAGCAAGGAGTGATGGAGCACGGGGACAAAACCCTGCTATCAGCAGCAGGGAGCGTGTGTGCATGGCCACCAATGGCATTTCCATAGAATCACAGAACCACAGAGTCATTGCCATTGAAAAAGACCCCCAGGATCATCTAGTCCAGCCATCTGAACACTGCAACATCACCCATTTTACAGGGCCCTGTAAAACTACATACACCACTACAGGACAAAAAACCCACCCAACCCCCTTTTTTTCCTCCTGTTGCCCCATTTTTAGCCATCGGCTCCACTGATGGCACATCCCAAGGCAGAGGCCCCACAACCCAACACCTTTTCAAACACCACATGGCGCATCCCCACCCCCAGAGGCACTTTTTCCGTAAGGAAATAACTGGGTTTTGTTGGGTTTTGTTTCTTTTTTTTCCCCCCTCCTTTTTCCTCTTAGGCCTGAACGCTTTAACGAGCGTCCTTTTGACCTAGGAAACTTAGTTTTAATTTCCATCGCTTTATCCAGAGAACAATGTGTCCTGGGGGCATCTTTGAGCACAATGTACACTTTCATCATCAAAACAAATGCTAGAAATACCCATCTGCTGTGGTATCAGAGCGCGTTGGCTCACTGAGCCGGACACCGCTTAGGGGACAAGGGAGGCTTTTACTCTTCTCAAAGTCAAGAGCACTCCCTCTAAGCTCTTTAGCATTAGAGACTCCTGCAGAGTTGGGTATTAGAAGCTCTGCTCTTCTTTTCCCTAGCCAGGAATGACAAGAGATGGAGCTTTCTTAAAAGATTTCTGCTCCTATAGGGGAAAATAGGAGCAGATCCTCCTCAGTGCCCTCCTGGGCAGCACCAAGGCACCACCGGCTGCCCCAATAGCATTCAAGATCAAGAACGATTCCATCTCCATAGGATTTGCCTCTTGTAGGATTTGCTTCCTACAGGATTTGCCTCTTAAAGGATTTGCCTCCTATAAGATTCACCTCTTATAGGATTTGCCTCCTCCAGGTCCCTTCCCTAACCCCACTTTTCTGAGCCACAGCCTCCTCTCCGTTTCAGACCAGAATAATTTGGAATAAGTTATAATAATAGTAAACATAGTAAAAACAACAACAAATCAAACATGCTTTGTTACTCCCTAGGCACATGCATTTGTCTTCCGAGCGACAAAGTAATCACATTTTTGGTTTTAATTTATTACGTGCATTACAGTCAGTGCCTGGGGGCATTATCACAAGTCACAGCCCCAGTGAGCGACGGGAAGAGCTGAGGCCCTTAAATCCTCATCTCCTTTACCTTCTCCTCCTGCCAGCAGCTCCACAAGCACTGTTTTCCCCCATTTGGTTGGAAAGGGGCCTAGGGGCTGCACCCCAGCCCTATGGCACAAGGCTCACACTGGGCGCTGCTCACGGACTGGTGCCAGCAGGAGGGCTGTGCTGAACCTCCTTGCCCAAAGATGGGGGTTTCCACCCATTAGGTTTTATATTCTCCCTCCGCACTGTCTCAAAACATAACGCCCGTCATTGCTGGCTGTGGGACACCAACATGCATATATAAAGCTTACAAGACGCAAAGAAATAAACCTAAGTCTGTCCACAACCAAGCAAGCAGTAGGGATACATGGCCTGGGACAAGGTATGGAAAGGGATGAGCAGGGGCTAGAAAAGGCACCACGTCCTTGCAGGAATGGGGGCTGCCACTGCCTCCCCCAAGACAGCAAAGGGTAAAGGCACGTCCCCCAGCCCTGCCCACAGGTTTCCATCCCCAGACCAGGACCCAAAAGGTCCCCGGCGCATCGGGTGGATGCAGGAATGCCTTCTGAGGTCCCAGAGCCAAGCACACACAGCCGTGGGGTTCTGTGTTTTGTGAAACCCATTAATAGGATCAGCAGAACAAGGTCAGCATGTAAAATACAGCTGCTTCAGAGATCACAAAAACCACTTTAATCTGCCGTGGCTTTTCACCTCCAGGGGCCGGCGGACTGGCGCAACAGATCTGCTCATTTAGCTGATCCTGTTACAAAGGGATCAGGATGAAGCGGAGGGGGGAAAAAAAAACACTTCATCTTGCAAACGCAGCCAGGGAAAACTTTCCCTCTAGCAAAAAACTGTGGCAAAAAAATCCCACTGAGGCTGGAAATACCAACAGGAGGCTCAGGGCTGAGGGAGCGCCCAGCCCAAGGGCGATGCTGCTGCCCCAATACAGCTGTGAGCGCTGTGCAGCTGAGCACTGCTGGCCAGCTGGGTGCAGTGAGGCCAATCCTGCCCAGGTTGCTTGCACCGGATCAGAAAGAAAATTGAAAAGCTCAGAGCACACACTGTGCAGGAAGGCACCGCTCGGTGCCTCCAGCCGTGACCTTTATTTTCCATTAATGGACCTGGGTGAGTGTCGGCTGCGTTGAAGCTGCATAAAATGAACTGAAAATAAGAGGGATAAACAGCAGCAGTTATGGCATTGGGTTTTTTGTTGTTGTTGTTGTTTCTTGCTTGTTTTTTCCTGGAGGAATGCTGAACCCATCGCTGACATGCAGGGACAACTGCTAAGCTCTAGCCGAGGGCTGCAGGGGAGCAGGGCTCCACGGGGACATTGCCAGCCTATGAAAACATCAGGTTCTAATGCCAGCAGGGCACAGCCACCCCATCCCTCCTCAGGGAGGGAAAGAAAAAGACAACTGAGACCCTCAAGGCGATGAACCTGTGATGGAGATATCACACAGTAAGTGTAGCTCAAAGTGCATTAACTTCACACCAACACGTGCGCCATGAGTGTGCTACAGACCCACAGAACACCCAAAAAGGGACCCATAAGCATCATCCAATCCACCCCACAGACACCTTCCGCTGTCCCAGCTGGGGAGGTGCCCCTGTTCCTGCTGCAATCCCAACATCACACGTGTGGTGATGCTCACAGCACAGCCGGGGCTCTGACGCACAACGCTGTCGGCATCGGGTAGGATAAGAGAACTGAAGATTTCAGAGCACGCTGTGTGAGACTGCCGACCCCTTAATGCTTTAAATCCAGGCTCATCTCCCAGCCAGGCCCTTAATTTAAATGCAACCAGATAGCTGCTCCGTGTTTAATAAATAACAATTGATTATTTAAAGCGCACCTGGGTTGAGGTTTACCACCTATGGCTGGGTACACGTGTAAAAATGCACAGTACCTATTATTGCCTTATTAAGCCTTAGTCCTAGGCATGTGCTTAATAGCCACTAGCTATTTAATTACCCGGTGAATTCAGGGCTTATTGGCATTTATTTATAATTTCCCCCAGCAGGGACGTGGCTGTGACAGCATCAGGGACCGCAGCCTCAATCCACGGTGCAACCAGCCCCAAACCCACGTCCCCAAAACCAACCCCCAGCTGCCAGCCCTCCTCCTTCACTCCTAAAATCCCCAGAGGAGCAAATTAAGCCCCGTGCTTTGCAGCAGGCACTGGTCTCACCCCTCCCCTGGACTCGGCATTACCATATTTCACTCGGAACGCGAGATATTTAAAGGTAAGTTTCCATCAGGATCCATGAGGATTTATCTACGCGGGCTCCCATTAGCGGTAATAAGATGAAGGCGATCAGCCTCATACATTTCACTTTGGCCAGTATAAATGCCTTCACATTCATTAGACAGATGTCTGCTGGAGTCACAGGCAGGAAGGAGGAAGGAAAAAAAAAATAATAATGAAAGAAGGGGAAGGAAAGGAAGAAAAACACTGCCAGGCTCCTTCCAGCTTTGTGCTGGGGGAGCGGTTGGGCTCTGCACAGACTCAAGGATGCTGGGCAGCCCTGGGCTCAGCCCCATTTGCCAGCACTGGTCCCAGCAGGCAGAGCCACAGCCCTGAGTGCTGTGTGCGTGGCTGCAGGATGCAGGATCTCTGCTTTCTCACTTTCTCTGTCCCAGCAGACGTTGCCATCTGCCAGCGTGTCACCCTGACGGGTGACTGTGTCAGTGCCACGCTCTGCATCGCTGTGAAGGTGACACTTTGCAGGGGTCCGGCTGTTGGGCTGGCTTTGTTTTTTTTGTAATTTCATGGCCTGAGTTGATTCTATTACTCACAGAGCAACTTCAAAACAAAAAAATCATAATTCAAACACCACCGGAAGAGACTTTGGAAAAACAGTCACTGCAAAACCCCAAGCTTTCAGATGTCATTACTGCTGCAGTGAGCCCTAAAGGTAATGGCTGAAATCAGGGCCCTGCTGTGCACTTCACAAACATGCAAAACCAGCCCGGCCCTCCAAAGCAGCCAGCACTGGCTCTGTGTTGCAGCACAGTCTGCAAAGGTCGGGGCTGAGCACTGCAGACAACTTATTGCTCATTCACACCTGAGGATGTTAACTCTGAAGCGTACTGATGGCAAGCAACAAGTCATCATAGCATTCTGCTACCTTGCCTTGGGTTACGGCCAGCTTCCTCTCCAATAAAAGTACCTCAGCACCCTTCAAGCAACCCAAAAAAGGCAGTCAGAGAGCACGAGCTCCAAGACAGCAGCCACGCAGAGCTGGCTAACACACCAAAACCCTTTGTGCCATCTGTCCCAGGGCCACCAAACGGCCCCATGGGTGCTGAAGGAACACCTCTGCAGAGCTCCTCCACCGCTGAGCCAAACCACCGCTTTCATGACGTGACATTTGTTATCCCTAATTACCAGCTTGGCTTCATTTTGAAGTCATTTGCACTGATTACTCCGACTGCTGCCTTGGGTAGTCAATGACGGAGATTAACTAATCAGCACGTAGGAAAATATTTTAAACAAATGTATATTCACCCAAATTCCTTCAGTGTCCTGCTTTGCAGCATCCTGGCTTAAATTGATGCCCACTCGTTCCTCTAATCTGACACCAGCTCAAAGAGCCTCGTGGCATCAATCCGCTCAACTCCCTCCAGCAATGTGTAAGCCCTCGATGAAGCCCCTTTTTAATCTCCTTTTTGTCAGTGATTACAGAGCTGGTGTCTCTGACTCTGCCCGGATAGCAGCCCTCATGGCCCCACTGTGTTCCCTCGGCCATCCCGCATTGCTCCAGCAGCCATCACTGCCCTGCTGTGCTCTGGGATGGGCTTAGGAGGAGGAAGAGATTGTGAAGGCGGATGGAGGACAGACAGACCGACATCCCCACCGGGCTGCATCGCAATGCGTTAGCATGCAATAAACTCCTTCCAGACTTGGCACTGGGAGGAAAAGCAGCTGCAAGAGCCTCAGCCAACTCTCAGCAGGAGGGAATCTGCCTCAGGCACGGGTCATAAACACCCATGTGGCGAAGCTGCTGGAATAAGGAGTGATTTCAGCTCCGACAGCAAAGCAAACAAATGGCCAGGCAGCAGGAGTCTGCTCTGCCCGCACCATGCAGGAGCCCAGAGCCAGGAGGAGAGGGGAGAGGAGCAGACAGCACCCAGACACAGCTACAGGGATGCTCACGTGCTGGAGCTGGCACTGCAGAGCAGTGGGATGCTCTGGAGGGAGGATGCTGTAGGTCAGGGATGCAGCTCTGCATCGCACCACGCTCACACAAGTCCTGTTACCCTAACTTCTTTCCTTTTCATTTTTTGGGGGTGGGAGGGAGGGAGGGAGGTGAGCTCCTGTCTCCTTTCTTTTTCCCTTCTTTTTTTTTTTTTCTTTCTCCCCAAAGTCTTCAGCACGGACGATGGGCTGAGAGCAGCAGGGCTGAGAGCGGCTCCACGGCTCGTTTTCGCCATCTAGCGCTCAGCTCTCCACCAGAAAACCATCCGCGCTCAGCCAGCACCCAGTTCCACCCAGAAACGGCCCGAAATAGGGGCGACCTCCCATGGATAGAACAGGGATGGGATGCTGGCTTGCCCACGCAGCCCCAAAATGACTCAGACCTACATGCTGTCCTCTTTATGAGCACTTAACATCAGCCATAAACCCTCATATTTGAGCCATTTCTAAGGAAAACTTTTTGCTCGTGGACTGAGAATGGCAATGAATGGTCCCAGATGGGGCTGAGCAGGCACAGGATCATTGCA
Source organism: Lagopus muta (assembly GCF_023343835.1). Taxonomy (NCBI): domain Eukaryota; kingdom Metazoa; phylum Chordata; class Aves; order Galliformes; family Phasianidae; genus Lagopus; species Lagopus muta. The sequence continues at coordinate 1,949,241 of NC_064454.1, read as the reverse complement.
AGCTGTGCCCCCAAAGCCCCCCACACTGCTCCTGCTCTCCATGTCCACACAACCATAAGTAAACCCTGCAGGCACCTCAGTTTCCCCAGCCAAAAAATGGGCAGAAAATGTGTCTTCTTAAAAATGCAGAGAAAATCATCTATTTCATCCGTCATCAGTATGCTGGGAACCTGCAGGATGAAAGTTACCAGTGCCTTCTTAAAGGCTGAAATGCCTGCCTGCACGATGCTCAGGATGCACACTACTCTCCAATAGACTGTGCAAAAGAGAAGCAACCCTTCAGAGAACAGTTTGACACCCCCAGCATGCCCGGACACTGGCCAACATTAAAATCACAAAGCATTGCAATCAATATGAGAAAAGAGAGCTAGTCAGAATAAAAAGCAAGCAGGAAAACCAGTCCCAGCTCCACAACGAGCTGCAGCAGGAACCACGGAAGGCAGAAAGTGATGGAGCAGAGCTGAGCCCTGCAGGATGCCTGCGGGCTGCAGGGCTGCATGGGGAGGGCGGGCTGTGGTAGAGTGCAAAAGTCCCCCGAGTGCCACCGAGCTGCTGTGCAGTGCTGCAGGAAGGGATTGCCATCTGCTGACAAGCTGCAGCCCTGCAGCGAGCCCTGCCTGCTTCTACCCTGCAAAACCCACTGGGGACGGAGGAGCATCCCCAAATCCCTGCGGTGGGATGGGAGAGGGGCATCCCAAAGCCAGCTGCAGGGATGGAGCTACATGGAGCATCAGGGCTGGGGGGATGAGCTGCCACCAAGGTGCCCCTAGGGAAGAGATTCCTGGGCAGGGAGGTGGGGATGCAGTGGTGGCACCCCCACAGGACTGGGTGCCACCCCCCAGCCAGGACCACATCCAGGCAGTGATGCTGATGCTCCTCCACCAGCACCAAACATGGAAAAGGCAGAGGCATCTACCGGCTCCAAGTGAATAATCAGCTTATTACAGATTCAGATAGAAAATCATAATATTTGCTAATCACAATATTAATTTCTTGCTAATTGACTGCCTGATGGCACAGGAAGAGCAAGGGGGCACCAGCTGGAGCAGTGCCTCGTGTGGCTGTGAACACGGCAAAGCTGGGTGCTCCCATCAGGGTCCCCACGCCTTAGGGACAGTGACACCTGGCAGCACTTCCCTGCAGAACGGAGCCCTGGCAGAGGGACCCCTCTTGGCAGAGAGACCCTCACCACCTACATCAGGAGAGGAAGGGTTTCAGCACAGGGCAGGGGACTGGTGGGACTCAATGGGAGGAGGGCAGAGCAAGGGGCCAGAAGTGACATCAGGGGGCAGGGAGCCCCGGGGGTGAATCCAGCAGCAGGAGCAGCTCCTGGCAGGGAGGTGCAGGTGACCCCACAGAGCCCAGCCCCTGTGACACAACGCAGGCTGGATGCCAGGCAAGGCTGATCACAGAGCCGCCACCGCCGCTGCCGCTAATGAGGCCCTTAGGCTAATTAAAAAGCCGAGTAAAACACAAAAACATAACGAGGAGCCCGTTTATCAGTCAATCGGAGGACATGAAGGCGCCAATAAAAGTTGGAGCTGCCTTCTTGATGCCAGCAGCCCTGATCTGGAGCGGAGCAGATGGGCACCAAGATGACTTCACGCTTCCCAGCCCCTGGGGGAGGAGAGGGGCTGGAGAGGCACAGCCTGCAGGGCTCCCTGCACTCATTGTGCAGAGAGCTGCTTGAGTTGCTCAGCTGCTTTGGGGCTTCTGTGCTGCTTTGTTCATGGAGATGCTGATGGACTGATCCTATGGCCCTAGGCTAAAGGGACAAGGGGCTGTGGTGGCGTGTCCCACCTCCATTGGGCACCTGGGCATCAGCCCACCTGCTGAGGGCTCCTCCTGGCTTTTTCCAAGGACCCCCAGTTGGTTTTGCTCTTACCCTCCCCATGCTGGGACATCTGTGAGGTGAGCAAATCACACTTTTGGTGGGTCTGGGGGCAGCCAGCCCTGCTCTGGGACCCAAGCACCATGCAGATGACAAAGCTGGGTACGTTTTGCTGACAAATGCCTTTCGAGGGTTTCCTCACCCATCTGTGGATGAGCAGGGGAACCTCAGGGGTGTCTCTGCCACAAACAGATGCAAACCTCAACAGCAGCAGCTGGAGCTGCCTTGTCAAGGCACGCTGCCTGAGGGGCTTGGGAATGCAAAGGGGCAAAGCAGCGTGGGGCAAACCATAAGGGAATGTGGGATTTGGGGGTGTGAATCTCAAACCCACGGGCATTCGGTTCCCAGGCCAGCCCAATTTCTGCTGTGCCACACGTTTCCTTGCAGGGAAGAAATTCCAGATCCATCAGCAGAGGCGTCGCAGGCGATGCTGCTGCGCTGTGATTCATTGCAGAGAGGCCAACAGCCTGTAAGAGGAGGGGCTGCAGCCTCCACTGCCTCCCCTGGTCCCAAAGCACCCTGCACACCCAAGTAACCAATTCAGAGGAACAGCCAAGGGCCTCAGTGCTCCCAGCCTGCAGGAGATGCACTGCGTGTTCTGTAGAGCCAAGCTCAGCCTACATGCAAACTTCCCCATATTCAACACAGTGCCCTCCTTCTACACAATGCACAGCTCATCCTCATCAAAGCATTGCACTGTTAAGCCCCAGAAGTTTACCCAAATTCAGCCCAGGGCTGCTAGACCCACCTGGGACACCCCCACAGCCCCATTCCTCTCACCTGCCCCTGGGCTGGCTGTCAGGAAAGCCTCTGAAATGGGGCTGCTAATTAAATTACACTTACAATCCAAACTGCTTCGTCAAGTAAATAAATAAATAAAAATTAGAAGGTCATCAAAGTTGCGTTTGGAGACCATCGCATTAGCATACATCTGCATAGCAATGAAGGGAAAAAAAGGGCCATTTAAAGAGAGCTGGTAATTTACCCAGCCAAGTAAACTTCATTACCTTTAAGTAGCACTGCACGACAAGCACTAATTCACATTTTTAACGACCCTGGCACAGATGGCAGAGAGGGACCTGGGACAGGAGGATGCAGCCAAGGTGTCCTGAGGCACTGGGGGGCTGCAGGAGCGGGGGTCCCACTGACAGCATCGCCCCTTTCAGGATGCTCAGCCTGGAGATGCAACGTGGGATAAGAATGGGGAGAAAGAAGCGTGCAGCCCTGCTGCCTTAGCACAGCCCTGCAGCACGCAGCCCTGCTCTGCACACAGCAGTGCAGTTACCCAGCAGAGCCGTGTGAGGACAGCACAGCCCCGCCGAGCTGCCACGTCGTGGTTCCACAGCCTGAGCCGTGCGTTGTTACAGCCAACGAGGTCAGGAGCATCAAGGCTGTAAAATCACATCTTTGGGGGCTTTGCTGGGTGGGTTTTCTTCCCAAATCGCCTATGCCTAGCGCTTCCCAAGTCAGTTATCTGCAGGGGGCTGCGGTGCGTCAGCCATGCTTGAGGGGACAGAAACATGGGGATGGACAGCAGGAGATGCCCTGCTGGGGGTGTCAGACCATGCGAGGACAGCCACCTCCAAAAGACATTTTGCAAAACACAGTATTCAAGCTCCTCTCCAAAATCAGGCACAACTGAACCTTCGTGCCCCTCGAAACCTCCATATTTTTTGGTCCAGTGCTCTGTGAACCCCAATGGCTGGGCACAGGGGTCCCCATGCCATGCTGGCGGCTGGGTCTCTGCTGCCCTTCCTCCCACTTCCCACCTCCTTTGCTGAGCTTTGGAACCATCTCCTCTCACTCCCCAGCAGCTGCTTTCAGCCAGCCTGGTTTGCACGCCCAGGCAGAAAGGAGCACAGCCTGTTTGATCCATTCTCATGCACTCTGAACACGCAGAAGAGCACTTGAGACACAAGAAACACAACAACCTGGCACACGGAGAGCTGCTGGGGCACTTTTCTTCTCCCGGCCCCAGGTCCCACAGCTCTGTGATGCATGTGAGCACAGCTGAGCTTGTTTCTCCCTTCCCTTACCTTGGGGACCAGCTAAGAACTAGCAGAAAACAATAATAAAATGTTTAAGATGATGAGATGTGGGTTGATTCTTTTCTCTCTCCCCTTCTTGAGACAATAGCTGTGATGATGGCGATGATTACACGGAGCATAACACCATTTCACACTGTGATTGAGCTCAGCAAAACCAGTCGGGAAGAGCCAGGATCACTCCTCAATCCCTTCTTACCTTTGCCTGAAGCCTCTTCAGGGCAAGGAGTTGCACAGGGAGGGCAGGGGCAGCCCCTCACCTGCAGAGCAGGCTGTGAGAGCCAGATGGCTCTAAGCAGGCAGACAGCAAAGCAGTGCACCTGCAGCATGGTGAAGTGTTTGCAATGCTCCAGCGTGGCAATTTCTGAGCACCTTCTCATTGCAGATGCTGTACCCTCACAGCCCCCTGGAAATGCAACACACACATTGCTCTGCCCTTTTACTAGCAGTGATTCCCCATCCAGGGAGGCCAAAAGAAAGGTTTGCAAGGAACACTGACACAGCAACCCTCACTGAGACGTGGGTGAGGATCTGCTGCTGGAATAAACCCACCCTGAGCACCAGAACTAAAGCACAGCGCTGCATGGTGTGTCTGCAGCCCATTATTTGGGTTCCAAGGTGCCACTGCTGCGACTGCAGAATTAAAAGCTTATGCACACACTGTTGGTACAGAAGTCCCCCTCCGATTCCCCCACAACCAGAGCCCATCAGGTCCTTCCCAGGCTGCCTGCTAAGAGAGATGCTGCGCAAAATAAAGTTGTGTTGCAAAGTAATTGAACCTGGAAGGCAGAGCTGGTGCTGGGAGCCACCTCCCTGCACTGCCTCTTTGAAATGTGCAAGCAGCTGCCTGAATACATCAGTAATAAAAACAACAAAGAGGAAAATTGGGACAAGCTGCGCTAACACGGTGGAGGTGGGAGCAGCCAGAAGATGGGAAGTGGAGTGGGGGTGGATTGATTTTCCCTGTCTTCTAATGAGATAGAGATTAAGGTGGTCCTCCCTCCTTCCTCCCCAGAGAAACCCATCCCAGGTTCAGCTGCTGCTGTGGGAAACTGAGGCCCAGCTGTGGCTCGCTGGCATGAACCTGCCCCACTCCTAAGGCACCGCCTGCAGAAAGCAGCAGTGTCCAGGTTATGGGCACAGAGCATTCATCTCAGCATCCAAACCTCTGTGTCAAAAGGGGAATCATTCACCCAGTGCTCCCAGCTGGTTTTTTAACCCCTGAAAGGTGCATTTCTTCACATCCGTGGGGCATCCTTATGGGCAGCACTGTGCCACACAAGCAGGGAGGAGCGCCCATCCATCCGGGTGTCCCCAGGAAATCACCACTGCTCAGATCTGCGTCACATCACAGTGATCAAACATGCTTGCAGTGCAGCTATGCATCATCACTGCTTCTTTTTATAATCCTTCTTTTTCTCTACCTCACCCCGCTCCAGCAATAACTTGGAGAGATGTCTTGGGATGCCAAATAACAGAATGCATTTCCGCAGCAGCTCCATAATTAATGTTTGCATCGTTTATCTTTCATGGAAAGATTATTCTGACTAACGAGGTTCTGGGCCACTAATTCATTACAGTGTCTTGTCACTTCCTGCTCCTTCTTATTACCCAGAAATAGACTCATTAGTCAGAGTTCAATGACAGGGAGAAATTGTGTTCGTTAATTTAATTCCTTTTCTCTCCCTTCTGGGTCGGTGTTTGTCCAGAACCAGGGGGTGAAAGGGAAGGGAGGAGCACGACCTGTTGCAGAGGAGATGCTGACACGGCTGGGGCTGGAAAAGGGGAGATTAACACCTCAGTGCTGGTGTTCAGCACAGGGAGTGCAGCAAAGCCAGGCTGGTGGGAGCAGACTCAGGAGAGGCACCCAAGGGGTTAAATGCCCTCTGATTTACACAGGCTTTGGCCATGTTTTCTACAGGTAATTACAATAATCGTGGGATATAAACGCCGCAATTCTGCAAGGCAGATCAGAAAGGGGTGTGAAGGGAAGAGGCAGGAGGCCAAGTGAGATCAGAGGGATCTCCTAACGGCTGCGATGCCACTCCAGCACTGCCAGGATCCCCAGCCCACCAACACACCCCATCTCATCCATTAAAACCAGAACGCCTCCATCCAGCACCACCCAAACCCACCCCCTGCAGCCCCTGCCCAAACACGCGGCACCTTCCTGACACCACAGCACAGCCAAGGGCCACAGCAAAGGGTCGCCAGGCGGTGATGCAGGGAGCCAACAGCTCACCTGGCTGCTTCTCCAAGCAGTGCTCTGAGCCCATTGCCCAGAGCTGAGCGCTCCCTGTGCCCACGGCAGCGCAGCCCCAGCGCATCGCTCTCCAATCTGAGCACGGCAGGAGGACCCGCTGCTCCCTGCAGGATCAACCATTAGCAGCTGACGCTTCATTTCAACACAGCCTTGAGACTGTCCAAATATTTGCCTCGGATGCACGCTGTTTTGGTTCTCGGCTCAGCTCCCCTCGGGGTGCTGCACTCCGTTCCCATCCACCCAAGGTCCCCCAGGGCACTGCTGTCACCACCATGCATGGCACTCCCTGGGACAGCGAAGCAGAGCCTCAGCCACCCCCAAAGCAAAGGGAACACTGTCTGCTTGCAGCAAAGTGTTTCTGCCATTGACTGTTTTCCATTCTATTCTGCAAATACAAGCGTGTGCAGGGGGGGAAGCCAGCAGGGAAAGGACGCATTGCTCCTCATTTTGGTGCTTTTCCTGTTGTTTACAGTTACTTTTTTCTCTTTTGCCAGACTCCCTGCAGCCCAGCAATCCCCTGCTCTGCTCACATTATGAAGATATCTCACTGCAGAGCAAAACAGGGCAAGAGACAATAATTCTTTCCTGCCCATTCCTGGATGCTGCCCAGAGCATTCGCTGCTGTAATTCAGGTTTGCCACTCCAGGCCAAATCTTTGGACTAAGTCAGCACACTCACTGAAAGCGCAACTGGAAGGGCCCTGAGCAATGAGCTCAGTCCTACCAGCAGCTGCCAGCAAGGCCATTCCTGCACAGACACCACAGAACCCAACACATGCTGACACCCACAGCTCCATCTCCTATCCACAAGCGTCTCCCTCTGCTGCCACAGCACTGATGCTCTCCCAAAAGCTGTCCCCAAATTGGGCACAAGGGAGGGCTGTGTGTTGGCCCTGGGGCTGCTGGCCCTACCTGTGCTGCTGGTCCGCCGCCGCGCAGCTCAGAACCCGTGTGAGAGAAACAGTCTCACTTTGCCTTAAGGATGAGTAGAACGAAATGCCACTTACCTATTGAGCAGAGAGAAAAAAAAACAGGAGAGAAAGGGAAGTATTACACAGGCATTCTTTGAAATCAGGTCAGCTCAAAGCTTTGAAATGGCAAAAACTGAACGATATTTTCCTCCCACTCCTCTCTTTGCCTTCCCCCTCCTTTCAAAGGACTTCCTACTTTCAAACATCTCCATGAGTCCACTTTTCCCTTCACTGTGGTTTTTTGCCCCACTGTGTGCCAATGCACAGCTCCACCTGGCACGGCAGGCACATCCATGTGCACACACACACACACACATGGCTGCTGCCCCTTTACAAAAGGAGTTGGGGTATACAGGGGGGGACCTCAAGGAGGACATCACGACCTGCCATGAAGCCCAACAACAGCTGACGGGGGATCGATGTGGATGGGGAGGCAGCAGGGAGGAGCTCACCTCACTGCACCCCACCACCCAGGTGATGATGCTGGGAAATCCTCAGCACCAGGGGGGATGGTTATTATTGCATCCATCCGTCTCCCTGCCCACCTTTCCAAAGCACACGAGCTGTGTGTCACAAACCAGACAGGGGTGGAAGCACGCCATACAACCTCAGCTGTTGCAAGGAGGGGTTGAGAAATTTGTTCTCATCCCTCTGCAGAGCATCAGTCTGCAGCTTGCTGCCATCCACCCGAGGGCATATGCAAGGAAAAAACAAATCCTGACTGAGATGGGCTCAATTTGCTGCACTCGTGAGCTTGTGGCCATCGATGGGGTTCTACTGCAAAGCACCAGACTGGAACAGGTCAGTGCTGCCCATTTGTAACGGGTAATGCTTTCTTGGAGGAGCCCTCCTTGCTGTGCAGCCCAGCCTTAACGAATTGCTGTCTGCTCCTCAAAGCAGTGCCATAAAACCATAAAACCATGAGCTGCTGCTCCCCAGTTTCAACTCACGAGGTCTCCCTTTTGCTTTGCAAGAAGTAAATGCGACTGGTTTAACTCTTCTCCCTCCTTGCAGCAGGGCTGGGTGCTGTGCTCCCATTGCATGGGAGCCCCAAAAAAGCAGGATCACACCGGCTGAGAACGCAGCACTGCACCAGCAGCACATCCTGCACACACAGCAGCTGCGTGCTGCAGCATCGCTAGGTGGGGACAGAGCCCTGCGGCCAGGCAAGATGCTCTCATTCTCCATGCTTTGTAGCAGGGTTTCCTGTGCATTGTACTCATTTCTTTTTTTGCAGGAAGCCTATTTATCGATTTTTCACGCTGGGCAAAGCAACACATCCTGCACCTGTGGGGAGCTTCATTTGCAGAGCCACGGGGCTGCCTGCCATCCCTCCTGATGCAGGGGGGAGGATTAGGGGACAGAAAAATGCATGGCAGCTTTGAACTGTTGCTCCTGTCACCCAGCAGGACTCAGCCCATGCAACCATACAGGCAAAAGAAGGCTGAGAACATTCATTTGACTTCTTTCTTGTTGGAAAAATGTTGCATTAAAGAAAATACTGACAATCACCCTGGGATGCTGTGCTGGGTCCACTCTCAGTACTTGGCATTAGCAGAGGTGACACTTTGGTCTGTGCCTTGCACATCTCCCCCAGAGCAGAGAGACAAAACTAAACTGTGTAATATATGTTAAGTTCATGAACAGGAAGTAAGAAGGCTGAGCAGGATAAAGCTGTGCAGGACTGCAAGCTGAGCAATGGGAGCTCAGGCACCAAATTGAGCACCCCCAAACAGCAGGACGGGGACAGAAGGGCATGAGCAAAGGAGGCAGAATGAGCCACAGCCCCAGGAAAGCTCATCTCCCCCTCCTCACCCGTACCTCTAATAACCAATTAATATTTAGTCAACAAGCAGCTCTGCTAAATCGATGGAGATGGATTTCACAGGAGGGCTATTTCATGTTAAATGAGCACTGACTCATCAGCGGCATTTACCAAGGATTACGGATTAGCTGCAGGCACAATATCCATCACACGAACCCTATGGGGAGGCAGAACCCCCCTCTGGATCAGGGAAACCTTCCAGGGCCATTGCTCAAACAGGGGCTGAGCTTTTTGGCCCCCTAAGCAACGATGCTTGCAGTCCTCCATAGGCACAACGCAGCCGGGACACGGGCTGGGGCAAAGCTGATCCAACCCAAGAGCGATGGATGGATGCAAAGCAAATGAGCTGCCAACCTCCCAAAAAACGTATGTGCCCCATGGATCTGTTTGAAGCAAAAGCCCCTTCCCATGGGCTGGGATGCAGCGCCCAACAGCAGCGCTGCAGCGAGCTCTGCTGATCGGTATTGCATCCACTGGAGGAGGTGATTAACTCCCTGACCCGCCGAGCTTTAACGCGACCTCTGAGAATAGATAGAATCTTGTTATCTTGTAATGAGTTTTATGGCTTATTTCAGTACATTTTGGCCATGTTTCTCCAGTGATTAGGGCAATTATCAGCCTGTGCGTTTCAGGATTATGAATTATGGAGCTGCTGAATGACTGCAGAGATTTAATATCTCCCAGCGTTCCTCAGCCTCTCTTCCAACACTCAACTCCGGGCTGGCATTGCCTCTCTGCTCCTTATGCCTGGAGCACGGGCAACTCTGAGCAAGGAGTAAAGCATCAATGCTTACATGTGTAATTACAATTAATAACACGCAATATTAACACACCCCTGCCCTGGGTGTCATCATCCCTGGGTCCCCCCAGCAGTGATGCAGGTGATGCCAATGCTTCTCCCACATTTTGCACCACAACCCTGCTGCCATCCTCGCCAGCCCACTCAAGATAGGTTTTATTTCTGGAGAAAAATCAGATTCTTGCATTAAAAGAATGCTTCAAGATGGAGCTGCTGGGCTGTGGGCATCCAGCCCTTCCACCCATGGGCTGTTCTGGAGCCCTCTGGGTCACCTGGCTGAGGGCACCCAGCTCTACTTGTGGCCTCGTCCCATCCGGAGCTTATTTAGAAACTTAATGCCACTGAGCAGCTTAGGGTTGAGCCACATGCACAGGATTAGCAGGAGGGGGAGGCAGAAATTCCTCTCAGATGCAAGTTCATTTAGACACGCTTCAGGCTGTTCCTGGGAACAGAGGGTTAATGTCTACAGCCCCATACATGGACAACAGAGTGGTTCCTTGCTCCCCTAATGGCCCCAGTGTGCATCAAAGCAGTTCCCAAAAGGGGTCAGCGTGGCTTCATGGGAAGGGAAACTGAGGCACACTGCTGCAGTGGGACCAAGGCTCTGCTCCAGCCTGGGGTCTCCAGCTGCAAAACCAGAAATGATGGCACATTTGCTACTGAAGCAGCCCAGCCCTGCATCACAGCACTGTATGAGCATGAAACCCAGGCCCCAAAAACTAAATATAAAGATGGAGATCACAACGGCCAGGCTCTGTTGCCCCCGCTGCGATGGGCACAGCACAGTCCAGGAAAGGCCAACGTCTGCTGACATAACCCATCCTTAATTCGGTCCAGATGGAGCCTTTTAATGATCTTGATTCATGCCTGGTTTTATTTCCATTTTTTCCTCCCTGCAAATGATCGCTGGCAATTGACTGCTGCTTGGGAAAATACAGACGGCATCGCACGCGGCCCCGCTTCCTCTGCTCCCGTGGATGCTGCCTTCCTTCCGAGCAGAAAACGTAAAATATTAATTTTGTGTAGAAATAAAATTAAGCCCTTGGAAATGGGCTCCGAGAAATAAAGCCGTCGCTTGAGTTAATTAAGAAGTGATTACAGTGAAAGCCTGCAATGAAGGCTGCATGGCGCAGGATGGACCGAGCTGCTGCCATAGCCCAGGGTGGGAAGGACTTGGGTGATGAGATGGGAGCTGGGTGATGGGAGAGGAGCATCCGTCCCCATCCCTGTCCCATTTCTGTGCTCCTTTGGCACCGTGCTGGTTGAGGCTGAGCCATTCCACTGAGCACTGGATGCCAAAACTATGCAAAAGCAGGCTTCCCCCAAGGGGTGCAAGTGCCTCTGCCCTCCACGAGATGACAGATAAAATCCCCTGTTCCTGAAGGAAGGTAATTTGACATAACAGCTGTTCTGACATTCTCTCCCTATGGATATTGCTGGCAATAAGAATGCAAATCAGTGCTCTTTGCACTTCTCCCAGAGAGCAACTTTCACCTGAAGAGTTGAGAGCACTTCCAAAACGTGAACTCATTAAAGCTCCCTTCCCTCTGGTGAGGCCGAGCCCGCAGACAGACAGATGGAAGCAGACAGACTGACTGCCCCACTCCTGCCCAGCTGCGCTCCGACCCCAGCTCCAGAACACAAGGGCTGGAAGGGATACAGTGGAAACTGAAGAATCACAGAATCATTCAGGTTAGAAAGACCTCCAAGATCCCCAAAGCCATCCCCACCTCATCCTACTGTGCCCACTACCCACGTCCCTCAGTGCCACATCCCCACAGTTCCAGAACACCCCTAGGAATGGTGACCCCCACTCTCTGTCAGCTGTGCAGTGCAGCACTGCTTTCCAGAGAGGAAATTGTTCCTAATCCCCAGCTGGAAGCAAACTGCCGAGCACAGCAGCAAGACATGGAGCCATGTGGCTGCATCTCAGCCAGAAAACTCCCATCTCGCTCCTTGCCTTACTGATGGCATTGTGAAAATGGGGAGGGAGATGCCTTGGTGGAAAACCTGGAGATCCCTTCCTCCCGGGGAGGGGATGTTCTAAAATTTGAGCAGAAGTGCTTAGTGCCCCTCTGCTTCCTTTGTGGCAGCTACTAATTATCCCTCTAAATGTATGGGCTCCTGAGATGCACACAGATGGGTATGGAAGTCAGCAGCAGCCTCAGCTGTGCAGCAGTACCTGGCTTGGCTGGAGAAAACCCCACTGTGCAAAGGGTGCTGAGAGACATCCACGGATGGCAGCAGCTCTGAGAGGCTGTGGAGATGTGGAAAAGCCCCAAAGCAAAGCCTCAGCCCTCAGCACCATCTCAGCCCCTCATCCCAGGGCTGGATGCTGTGGCCACCTCCCAGCCAATGCCCCTCATCCAGCATTCAGGGGGCTCACTCCCTCCTATTGATGGTATTTTACTTTGTATAATTAAAGCTTAATGAGAATAGGGACCAGAGCTTCCCCGGCGAGCAGCCTAACCTCAGAACGAAGGAGCCACTCAGATTCCTAATTAATAAATACCTATTTGTATACAAAGCAGAGCGTGCCAGCAGGAGGGCAGCTGAGCATCTCCCATCCGTGAACGTCCTTCAGCAGCTCCCAGGAGCTGCGGGTTCACATTCCCCAGGCAAAAAGCAGGATTGATTACCAGGCGACTGCTCTAAGCCCTAAGCTACTGGATTAAAACACAGTTATCACCACTCCATTTCTTCCGTCAATCTAGACCCTATTTTTTCCCCTCCTGTAGTTGAGCAGCATTTGATTAATTCAAATCACACCAGCTCCAGACAAGCAACACGGCCAATTTACTGCCCACTGCAAAACATTGGTTGGGTTGGACTGAGGCTCCTCAGCTCCCAGCCCCAGATCTGTGCTGCTCCAGCACTGGGGAAATTCACGTTCGCCTCCAAAATCCTGAGCCCATCTCTTTGGAAATCAAATGGGGGAAATGAGGAGCTGCCAGGGGGAGGCGGATGCTGCAGTGCACAGCTGGGTTCAGATCCCAGGTTCCTACAAAACAAGCAAATTCCCCCATTCACACATAGGAAACTGAGGTCCAGAGATGGGGATCTGCCGACAGCGGTGGCAGAGCAAGGAAGAAAACTCAGTTGTCCAAATTGCCAAAGGTGCTCACAACAACCAGGCCACCACTGCTCTGCAAACCAATGCAAGTCCCCCAGAAGGACACACTCAAGCAGGCTTAACCCTCCATTAAATCACTTCCGTCTCACTCTGTAATTTACTGTTGCAAGCAAAATCAATTTAAGCAAAGGTTAAACTAGTTCTGTCTGTATTACGAGTTAGCACTATTTTAAATAAATTGATTTAAAATCAATTTGCTTGATTTTGTGCAACTTTTCTAATACAAGCTCAGACATTGCTAAGCTCAGTCTGGACTGCAGACCAGCTCACGCTTTGTTTCATTGCTGGAGCTCTCCCAAAAGATGTCGAATGTCAAATTTGGATGATAACTGTAAGTAACGATGACACAGAACTGGGGAAGATCTCCACAGTTAACCCAGCTTTAAATAGCTATTATTCCCCATACAATTCGTGGAGCTCTTCCAAAAGGAGGCAGCGTTGCCCAAAGTTTTCTGGGTGGCACAGAAGAGCCCAACCTGCTTTTCCCAAGCAGCAAAGGAGAGTCAGTGCACAAAAGCCTTTTGTTCCCCATCCCTGGGCACTGTTCTGCCCCTCTCTTCTCTGGTGGTCTGGCTCAGATCTCAAACGAGCCCAGGTGTGGCTTCAAAGCACCTTTAGCATTGCAAGTACTTAATAATAACCCATCCCTGCAACTTCTGCAAAGCCCTCTCTGAAATGAGGCCATGAAAGCACCTTATGGACTGCCTCATCCCATCACGAGGGTGGAGAAAGGGACAAAAATAGCTCGGGCACAGCAAGAAAACGTAAGAAAGCCCCTACTTTTTGTCAAACAAAACTGACCTCTCGTCCCATGAAGAATAACCCCTCAGCAGAGTGCCATAAGCTTGCTAAAAGCAGGCTACCATTTGATTTTCACCTCTGTGGTCTGCATAAAACGGCGAGGCAGGACCTGGGTGTGCAGCCTCTGCTCTCAGAGCAGAAGATTGCTGGAGCACAGGGAGCACAGCCAGAAGGGATGCATGGAGCAAGAAGCCCCAGGGGCAAGGAGCGTGAATGTGGGGAGGGAATCATTGCAGGCATTGAGGTGTGGGGCAACAGAGCTCTGCTGCATGTAGGAAGACATCCCAAAAGTTCATATAATGCACCAAGACCTGACTTGCCCATTGCTGTGCCCTGCAGGAAGCATGAATCTCCCCTCTGAGTGCCCAGAATAAAGCAGAGGGGCACACACCACACTGTATGGCTTACAAACTGAGGCACAGCTTAGCTCTTCTGCATCACAACGCTGCACGTGGAGCTCAAACTCAAGAATGAGCATTGAGCCTGTAGAGCACAGCTCCCATCTATCCTCAAACTAACTCCTAAAGGCTCATCCCCGTGCCTTACAGCAGCATGGCACAGCGTCACAGAACGACTTGAGCTGGAAAAGCCCTTAGAGATCATCTACTTTGACATCACTGATGTTATTCTCTGGAGCAGTCATTTCCTGCTCCACTTTCAGCCTCCAGAACAACTTGTGGCAGGAGGTCTCGCAGGGCAATCGTGTTGCCACTAAAATTTCATTAGGGATATAAAATTCTCTTCTATCAGGCTTAATTTTGACAATTCCTAATTCTGTAGGACATCCCTTGGATCTCGAGTTGCAACAGACCAGCAGGACTGGCAGCTGACCTCTCTGCCGTTCACCATCCCACAAACACTACAAAATGCTGACATACCTGGCAAACAAAACCCTGAGCAGCAGCAAATCTGATGCTGCAGTCATGCACAACCACCAGCTCTGTCCCTTTCAGCATCCCATCCCCACGCATCACGACGACACCCATTTGCAAGCTGATGGCTGCAAGGAGAGATGCTGAGATCAGGTTTGGTCTCCCAGCTCCGCAAAGAGGCAATGAGGGGAAGAGGAGGGGATTTTGGTTCGGAGGAGGGGGCTGAGGAGAAGGCAAGGTTGGAAATTTCCTCCTGGCAGCCCTTTTTGAGAAGAGTTATTAGAATTTATTTTCAATTATACACAAGAATAAGCCGTCTGCAGTATAGTTAACTTTCAATTTCAACCAATTTTCGACGCATTCAATCATAGATGCCTCAGTGATTAAGAATCTATGTTGCAAAACAATTCCCACTTTGCAACAATGCAATCAAACAGATCTACAACTCATAACCCATTATCCAATAGTTTCTCAGCTCATTGGTGAAGTGAAATAGGATTCACCAAGCGTCCCCTTTTTACCCAGCGAGGCCCCGAGCTCATCTGCAAACAACGCTGCGACTGCAAACAGCCCGCAAAGGGAATGTGGGCTGCTGTTTTTTTGCCTCCTGCTCGCCAAGAAGCATCGTGCAAACCTCTGGAGTGCACAGCCATCCCACGGCAAGGGCAGCGCCTCCAAAAGCAAGCTGCTTCACCTCCCTAGCATAACACTAAGGAGATAAAGGTGACCTGGAGTGGAGGACCTGGGTGCCCCCCAATGGGGACAGGCAGACATCCCCACCCTGCAATGTGCTCCCTTCCATGTGCAGCCCCTACCCGGGCTCCTCTCTGCCTTTGATGCCAACAAATAACAATTTCAGAGTGGGGAAGACACCTGGGAGAGCTGAGGCACTTGTGCTACAAGATAATTAGAGATTATTATAATCGAAATTTCATTGCCACATCAAACTGTGTCTTTTAGCATTAATTAATCTCCTCTCCCAGCCTCTGAGCACTCTCAGCTCGCTCGCTGTAGGACAGCAGCTTGTCAAACACACCAAAGTCTTGCATCTCATTACCTTATCAGAGGGGTGAGCAGGGAGCTGAGCAGCAGCAGCACATCTCCCAGCACCGCCGCAGCCACGAGGACACCTGCATGCCTGCACCCAGCTTGCAAACTTGTCCAGCACAGGGCCTGCTTGGAAAGGATGCTATTTGCAACTCACTGCATTGCATGGCTTTGGATGAACTGCATCAACTGCGACCCTTGCAGGGACCTTGGATGAACTGCATCAGCTGCAAGGCTGGCATCCTTGCAGGGAGCAGGGTGCTGATGCTTTGCTTTCCCAAGCAATTCAGCCTCCAAAATTTCAATGCATCTCAGTGTAACAATACACCCTTTGCAACCCCACAGCAGCCCAATGCAGGATACTTTCACAGATCCCAGCCCAAGTAGGCAGAGACCCATAGGGAGTCCAGACACAGAATCCAACTCTGGGCTTCACCCAAAGTTCAGACTTTGGGTCTTCAGACTTTGGAAGATAGAAGAATGAATCCAATTTTCCTCATGATGGTCCCAGCGCCAGCTGGATGATGCCAAGCCGAATGGGGTTTGGAGCACCAACCAACAGGACAGACTTGGCTTCAGGCACCTGAGACCTGCTGCAAGATCCCTGAGCAACTCTGGAAGTAAGCAAAGCAGCGTGGTGCTGTGAGCCAGGAGCAGGCTGCATCACTTCTAACTGTGGCTGCACAAATTGGGTGCCCTCAGCTCCGCCAGGTCCCAGCCAGCAGCACAGGCTGTGTACACACCAGTGACACGCATGAGATGCCCTGTGTTCCACTCATTGATTCTCCACTGCTTTCATACCTCATCTGGAAATAAATATCCTCTCCTTCTTGTTTCCACCTCTCCACTCCCCCTCTCCCCGTTATTGGCTTTGTGACAGAAGGCTTTAATTTATCCCTCCTGCCACAGCTTTATGCCGCTCTTTTCTTGCCATTTACCCCATATATTATCCCCCGTCTTGTGTCATTTAACTCCAGAACGTGGCTGGAGATACAGTTTGCTTGAAGGATGCTGGATCCATCAATCCTGCTCCCAGGGACATTGACAGCAGGGAAGTCCCAGCACACAGTGGTACCTCAATGCACAATGCTGGTGCCTGGCTGGGCTTGCACACCTTGCGGTGCCTGCAGCACTTTGCACATCCCAGCAGGAATGGGAGGAAACAGCAGGGAGAGGCTCAGTTGCTAACTCCACCCCTGCAAACAGCACTGCTCATAGGGGCAGGCAGAAGCTGAGCCTCACCAAGCTGCTCAGCCCCACTGATGTTCCATAGGGGCACTCCTGGCTTTCTGGGGCATTCATACCAGCACAGGGAGCTCACAGCAGCCCCAGAGCAGTGCAGGGAGGAAACTTCCCATCATCTTCACCCCCAGAAATGGGACAGGGAGAGACGTGTCAGCCACACAGAGCCTCTCCTCTGAGCTGCTCAGTGCCACGTGGATGGAAATTGCTCACCAGAGGGAGAGCGCTGATGGAAAGCAGAGGGGAAAAAAGGAAAATTAAAGAGAGAGAGGAGGAAAAACTTAATGAAATGAAAAATGCATCTTGTTTTATTTATTTATCGCAATATTTCCACGTGGGGAGAGCAGGACAGGCATGATTATTCATCGTACTCTACAAGCCAGGCTCTGCAGGGAAATGCTGCCACACTGCTGCCTGGCACATCGTTAGCATGCGCTTAATTGTGCTCGCTCTCGAGGGAGAAGAGTCCCTCTCTGGGTGCAAAGCCTGAGTGCCATGCATGAGCCCACCCTGCTCCCCACGTCCTGCACTGCACAGTGAGCAAGCAGTGTCTCAACGCCCTGATTTCAGCACTGCTGACATCGCAGCAGCCCCAGCCCTCCTGTGGCATTTGCCATAAGCAGACCTTGCTGGGAAGGATGTTTCCTTGTTGTTAGCAGTATTGACGGGGAAATGGAAAACTCCCTGCACCTCCTGCAAGCAGTGCACCAGCACAGCTGTGGCAAAATTAGCAAAACTCCTGGGGATTTGCAAATATCTGCACAAAATCCCAGCAGGAAGCTCATGAGAAAGGAACTCCGTGAACAAAGGCGACCTTCAATTACCACCTGCATCAAAGACAGTGTCTACAAAGAACCTTCCTGGAGGGGGCAGGATCAGTTTGCTGATCCCTCCACCAGGACAGAAGCTGGATGAGCTTTAAGGTCCCTTCCAACCTAACCATGCTGTGATTCTGTGCTAAAACAAAGCACAACCTCGGCACCCAGAGCACCAGAAGCCACCAGCGGAGCACAGCCCCCATCTGCAAGGACAGCAATGCACCGTGCTCACAGCTCTGCTATGCCATCGCCCTGCAGAGAGATGCTGCAGGATGGGATGCACTCAGCCGTGCTCATCCCGCAGGCACCAGCTGCTGTTCCTGTCTGCAGACATCTGTCCCAAAGGAAAAGGAAGCCCGAGGGCAGCTGGGGGGACCATGCATGCTCAGATATGCACGGGAACCCAGGGCTGCCCCAGCTGAGCCAAGATTGCAGCTGGCTGCCTTCCCCAAGACCTTTGCTCACATAAAGCCCCTGCTCAGCAATGTCAGCGTGTTTGTTGTGTGTTTGTTTGTGTTTTTTTTTGCCGAGGAAGCAAAAGCAAAGGTGGAAGGTTAAGTCCACTTAACTACTCTCTGGCCAGCCTGGCAGATGAGCTCACACAGCAGGCAGCTCTGAGGAATGACTGCAGCTGGGCCAGCAGCCACAGCCACTGAGCCTCCATCCCTCCTCCTCAGCAAAGCACAGCCCTGGCTGCATGTGGGAACGTTGCAATGCACGATGGCATGTGCACACGGCAAGGGACTGACACCCACAGGGCACTGCCTCTCCCTCTGCAGTTTGCAGTGCAGTCCCACACTTCTCTGCATCCCCATCCCTCTGCACATCTCCACCTCTCCAGCAGGGAAGGCAGCCCAAGAGTGGCACGTTTCATGACGGAGCTGCACGGGGGCTAAGCACCAGGAAAGATGTGCAAACTCAGTGCAGAGCTCCCAGAGGTCAGCAGCTGGGGCTGGCCCTCAGCAAAGCCCGAGTGACAAATCGCACGGCAGCCGCTGCCTCAGCACCGTGATGACAATTAGCTGCTCACAGAGGTTGAAACAACGCAAGCCCCAGCCCTGCCAGCCAGAAGATGCCAAGGGAACATGCACTGAAAGGTTTGGCCCTCTTAGCAGCTCTCCGAAGTAATTCCACTTGTAACTCATAAAGCTTCCCCTGCCGCCCGCGCCGCGCTTGCCAGCTCGGGGATGAGGCAGACATTTGTATGAGATATACAAAGCCATTTAGCTGTTCAAAAGCTATCAGCACTTACATGCAAGGTTGAAGCAGGACAGATTCTGCTGCATTCAGGGCATCAAAGGGGATTATCCGGGAAATGATAACAGATTTTAATTTAGATCATCCAAGATGGGTACAGGGGACAGGGAGGGGGAGCTGGAAGCTGGGGCTGGCTCAGCTCTGGGTTGTGGGAGAGAGCACAGCTCCATTTCAGACACACAGGAGCAGTGCCCACCTGCAGGTACTGCCAGGTATCTCATGCAGGGACAGAATCCAGGCTCTCTGCACCAGGACGGATGGATGGAGGCCATTGACATCAACGCTTTGTGTGCTGCTCTGCTGAATTATGGGGCGACCTGCTAAGTTTGGGATGTGAGAACTTGTCCAATACAAACACTCCCTCAAAATGAAAGTACTCCACTTCTAAACATACAAAAAAAAAGAAAGGGGGGGGGGGGGAAATGGCTTTTGGATTTTTTTAATTGAAAATATGTGGCCACTCCTCCCAGATTGATTGATAAATAGTTTTAATCAATTCCTTGTTTTCTTTTTTGGAATCAGTGATTTGCCTCATGTCCTCTCTTGCCTCATGGCTCCTCTGCAGGTTTTGCCTTTCTATTTCTGACAATCCCAGATGGGATCTATGAATAAAACCAAAGAGGAGCTGCAGATAGGCTCCGAGTCATTAACGCAGCAAATATAGACCCTGCTCGAGATCTGAGACACGAGCAGGGGGGGATGAAAAGCTGTCACCTCTTCCTGGGGACAGATCCAGGCTAATGTGAATGACGCATCCCCGACAACATTAACAGAGCACGGGGTCTGGCTCTTCCCTTTTAATCCACAGGTAAATTCAGTGCCTGTGGGCTATATATAAAACATATAAAGTGGGGGTTGGCACGGTGCAACCCTCCTGTCCAGTGCAGCTATCTCAGGGGTCCACCTTGGAGAATCACTCACACCATCCACGTTGCAAAAATGGTTTTCCCAAGGATTTCCATAGATCCCATGGGTGATTGCACCTTTCCACACTGCTCTGACCCAAGTGTTTGTGCAGAGATCACTGCATGCACTGCCTGGCCACCCAGATGCTAGAGTGGAGACATCAGCATCCCCAGAACCCCAAATCCTCCAGGTTTCCAAAACCAAAGCTGAGGGCACAATGCAGGGCACAGACATGATGCTCATGGTTTCATTCCAAAGCACCCAGCAACCTGAATTCCACCAGTCCCAGCTGGTCAACCTGCACATCTCACACACAGCCAAGTCCCATCCACTTACAAGCCTGCGAGGTTGACCAGATTCCCAAATTGCACCTGAGGTTGATTTGATGATCAGCTCCCATTTGAGGTTGACCAGATGCCCACATCCCATCTGATGTCGAATTGATGCCCGAGTTCCATATGAAATCGACTTGATGCCCAGTGAGATTTACAAGAAACTCCAGAAAGCATCCAAAAACACCCACTGTGTCCACCTCAGCACTTCCCCAATAGCAAACTTTGCAGAAATTCTCCCGTCCATGCAGAAAGCCTCTGTGCCCCATCTCGGCAATTAAAGCAGTAAATAAGCCAAAGGAATCTCACTCCAACTTCAATGCTAAAGGCATGGAAATGAAGTCAAACGACACTGCTGAGAGGCAGGGCATCCTCAATAGCCCCCAACCCCCAAGGATATTACATTTTTTTCCCAATTTTCCTATTTTAATGTTTCTCTGGAGCCCTGATGACGCAGCTCACAGCCCCCCCCTCCCCCCCACCTCCCCCCACTAAATGCAACAAAATGGATTTTTCAAATGTCGTGCTGGTATCCACTTCATCAAACATTTTCCTATAGACGGGACAATAACATGTATTTTAATCACTTTTCTACAGGCAAATAAACGGCACGGAAGCCTCGCCTCCACCGGCGCTTGGAAATTATGAATTTTTCAATAACCTTTTCTATTATTCATCCTGCGTTATTCCGTAACGTTTCCATGTGAGGAATGTGCTTGCCACACACTTTATGAATCTCTTCTTTTATTTATTAAACAGCGAGGTGTCTCCCCAAAACCCCTCCTCCGTCCTCTGGAAAAGATGTCAGTGCAGGCTTAAGACACACATAATTAGGTGTCGGGTTATTAATAATTCCCCTGCTGTCAGAGCAGCTCTGTGATGCAGCTGGCTCAGCCTCAGGTGGTTTTCGGGGCAGATGCTGGGAACAAAGCGCAAAGTTTGGGGACAGAAGAGGGTAATGGGGTGGCCCAGAGGGGATGGGCCATAAAAGCACGGGGATGTGCAGTAAATACAAAGGATGGGTTGTGGAGGGGATGCCCCAGCAGCACAGCTCCTGGATTGCAGCAGAGATGAACCATCTCACAGCTGCAATGCTCCGGGTCTGCACTCTCCTGCCTTGGAGATGTAAGAAAAGGAGATATTCGATGGAGGAGACCAGGGATTAATCTGAATGCAATGCTCTGTATACACACAAGGTAAATGGTTAGAAAGGGTTTGCAATTGAGCAGGGGGTGCTCCTCTCCCAGGGCCTCACACTGTTGCAGATGACATCTCCACTCCAAGGCAGAGCCTTTTGTGCTGGATCACGAATGGATAAACGATAGAGAGGAGCTGCTTTATGCAGATCTGCGGGGGGATGGAGGGAAAATAAGAGAGAAAATTAAGGCCCCGATCTCCTGCGATGCTCCTGATCCCTTCCCCAGGGCTCAGACAGCAGCCCCACAGCCCCACAGCCCCAGCCCTGCTGCTCCCAGCACTGTGACAACGTGTCCCCAGCACAGAGCCCACATCAGCTTTCATGCCCAAGTGCTGCTTTTAAACTTGCAAACGTAACATGAGCAAAAAAGCAGAGATGAGGCAGGTCTGAATCAGCCTTGAGCACCTCCAGGGATGAGGTACCCACAGCTTCTCTGAGCTATGAGGATTGCTCCCCCTTAGACTGTTATAAGGTGAGATGCCTTCTGAGACACAAGCCTGGGGAAAATACAAAGCTGGTCCAAGGAAAGACACCTTTAACACCCTGCCTGAAAGGCACAACGGTGATTTCAGCTTCCCTCAGACATCACAAAATCCTGCAGCACTTTGCTCTCGAGATGCAGACACAGAGGGATCCAGGAGAAATGATTTCTGCCGCTCACAGGAGTCGCTGTGTATTTTTTTATATATATGAAATCAACACCAGAATATTTGCCTGGATAAACTAATAGAAATTGCTTGTTGGATGAGTTCACCGGCTATAAAACCCCGCAGTTACAAGGTATAATTACAGCAGCTTTTATTTTCCTCAACAACAACAAAAAATCTTCATTAAAACAGAGTTAAGGTTGTAAACAGATCATTAATTTATAACAACATTATCAGATGGGTTACAGTTATTAAAAGAGCGCACACCGAAGAGCCAGGAAAGAGAGGACGGAGGGGTAGAATGGGCTGGATGCTGGAGAGCTGGATCTCATAAATATCACAGGCACTAACAGCAGCAGGTGATGCAGCAAGGATGCAGGAGCTGGGTATTATGGGCTGGCGGGGGGGATGCTGGGTTAGAACACGTGGGGTCTGACCACCCCATAAGCTCCCCTTTCCCCTGATACAGCCTCAGGTCTGATTTCAATGGATGGAGTGGGAGAGCGAGAGGCAGAAATACAACCCTAGAAAACCTTTTAAAGCCGTCCTGGTCCTCCCACAGCGGCGCATTGTTAAAAGGGATGTGATTCCAAGGGGACGCAGTGGATCTATGCAGTCAATGCTCCAGCACTTTAGTGGCAAAACAACTCAATAGCCTCAATTGACTGCATGAAATTCTATCATTTTACCACTACAAAGAAAGAAGGCAGAGAAAAAAATACAAATAAGAGGGTACATTGCATTTGTCTTTCGTTAGCTCCCTCTGCAAGAGCATCTCAATCCCAATCCACAGCACGGTGTGAGCCGACCCCTCGCTGCCCACAGAAAACCAAACGCTCCCAAATCACAGCCCTCTGTGCTCCAGAGCAGCACAGCCTCGATGGCACAGAGCAGCCCCATCCCCTGATTGCCACCTTCCTGCTGATGGAGATGACGTGGGATGTGATTAAAGATGCTCTGAACAAACACCATCGCTGCTGATGCCAACTCTTCCTGCCTCCTTCCCAGCCAGGTCACTCGGAGCTCTGCTTGGATGCTGATTTCTCATTCCCAATTTGCCCGGACTCTGCTCTTCTTCATCAGCAGAAGAGCTCTGATACCGTGAGCGCAGCAATTGCTCCTCTCCTGCTGATTGGGCTTTGTAGCTTCTGCTTGATGGCAGGAGCTCCGCACCCTTGATCATCCGGCATCTGAGAGGGTTCAAGGGTTCAGAGCATTGCAAAGAACCAGAAAGTATTATTTTCTTCAAGCAGAACCCCTGCCTCGCTTCCCTTCATCTCTTTTTTTCCTGCTAGCTATGGCACGCTGTAATTCAGGGGCTCAGCAGCCACAAAGCACAGCCCAGCTGCCGTCCACACACATCTCTGGGCAAAACCTGGGTGTCTGGTCTGCAGGGTGTGGGGAACTGCACAGCAGGAGGCACAGGGGTTGGAATTGGAGCATCTCCGAGGCTCCCTTCAACCAAAGCCATTCCATGATTCTGCACCAGAGCCCACCGCCCTGTGCCCACCCAGCATCCCTGATCCATCCCCACCTTGTGCTGCACGTGGGACCCAACAGTGTCCCTGGTGCTGCGACTCCAGGAGGGACCACAGTGCCTCTCCCACTCCAGGCAGTGCCTGCCAGCATCTCTCCTGGCAGGCAATTGATATTCTACCAAGCATCTTTGGAAAATCATCTGCAAACAAGACGCTGCAGGCTATAAAATCACTCCCTCTCCTTCGCTTTAGATCGCAGCCTAATAAAAGCACAACACAAGCCAGCCAAGGAAACGGCCGCTCTTTGCCCAGCCACCTCATCCCTTGTGTATTATTAATCGGTTTCAAGTTGTATCACGGCTTCCTGGGGCGGGAAGGAGAAAGGGTCTCTGGTGGTGGAGGAGGAGACGGTCTTCTCCTTCCAGGATCTGGCAAGAAAAGTCTTGCTGAATGGAGAGAAGAGTGGCACTGAACCTCTCCAGCCCCCACATCCCCATCCTGCAGCTGAGCAGAGGGTCTCTGCCCCATGGGACCCTGCAGGGGGCTGAGGATCACACCAGGCTGCTGCAGCACAGCCTCCACGTACTTCTTTGCTTCCACTGAAAAACTACAATATATTGTCTATTTGGGAGCAGTTTAGGTCGGTTCATTTCACACACGAAATTAACCTGATTTCTTTAATAGGGGATTTTTATTTGGTGTCAAGCCCCAACTATTACACCAAATACCGTACCCTGGGACTGCAGCTATTAAACGTCCCCTCTGTGCTATATGCTGAGTGCTGCCAGACGCACTGCTGGGGCGCAGCCTTGGTGGCACTTGGAAATAATGGCTCAATCATCCCTAAACGCCCAGCTATTTACTGCTGCCACCGGACTCGGGAGATGTCTCGAAGCAGAAAGTGCTTTAAGATCTCCCAAATGGAAAACAAGGCGCTGGGAACTGAAGCCAGGCCATTTCCAGGTGGGCAAATAACAGCACGGATCCGGCCACCCGCTGCACACCCTGGGGCAGCGATGGGGGCAGTGTGCCTCCAGCCCCATTTCCGTGGCCATAAAGGTGCAATCTGCAAAAAAGCGAGCTGAGATTTGCGGCAAATCCCCTTTGGGGAGGGGGGCAAGCAGCTCTCACAGAAGCGGGGTGCAGGGATTTAATTCCTCCCCTTAGTGCCAAAGCTCAGAGCTGCACTTTGTGGCACGGCTCGCAGGAGGCGTGGGCACCCGGCTGCATCCCGCTCCGCTCCACGCCTGGTTTAGCACCTGACAAATGCCACCCGTTAATTTCCCTCCCCTATCCCTATGCGGGTGCTGCTGACATTTTGCTATTTCCCTGGGAGATTAGCTTGAGCGTAATGAATTTTCCCCAGCCCCTCCTTTTTTTTGGGGGGGGCCTTCTGGCTTTGCTCTCTCTCAACTCCACCAGCTCCAGGAGCGTGCCCGACACAAGATGAATCGTCCAGAGACTCCTGGAGCATCCTTCTTTACACTTCATGTCTTCCCACAGCGGATGAGAAATAGGCTTTTTCCTCATCCATCATAAGTCAGCATGACAGGGCTGTCGTTCTCCGGTGCTGCAGCGCTGTATCACGCGCCTCTCGGTCCTGCTTGGCTGAGCATCTGCCTCCCTGCGAGCAGCTGGGACCTTTCTGAAGTGCTTTCGATTGTATCAGGGATTTGGGCACTGAGCAGAAGTCATTTCCAAAGTGCTCCTCCCCCCCTCCCTGCTGGGCTGTGCCCTGTCACATCCTGAGCAATTCGGCTGCTCCCTGCAAATGTCACATTCAAAAGGGGAAACTGAGGCACGGAGCACACGTGTCGTTCCGTGAGACCAAAAGCAGGGATAAGCATCCACAGACCCTCCTTAATCATCACCCTGCATCCGCACATTGCTGCTTCAGCATCCCCAGCACAGCTCATGGGATCTCATCTGCTGATGGGTGCTTTAGGAGCACCGTCATCGCCTCCAAATGCTGATGGGCCTCGCCAAGCAAAGCCCACGCAAGCACAGAAAGCACTGATGCTATTGCACACACGTGGTGGTTCCCAAAACCTGAGTGATGGCATCACAAAAATGTACAACCATCAATTCTTATCTCCTCAATAAACTCCAAGCACTTCGTTTCATTTTCTCTCCTGCAACATGAGCCAAAACACAGCATCTCTGTCTCAGATGCACTCTGATATGGATGCTGCCATGGCAAGATTATTCACTTATTAAAAGAAAAAGAATCTGCTATTTCAGATATTTCTCTTGTGTTTGGGATAGAGGGAATCTGGGCTTGGGGCATCACCTGAGCTTCAACACCAAAATGAGAATCCTAGTCCCCAAAATGAGAATCAGGATCCCCAAAACAGGAATCTTGGACCACAAATTGAGAACCTTGGTCCCCAAAACGAGAATCATAGTCCACAAGGTGAGAATTCTGATCCCCAAAATGAGAACCTTTTCCTCAAACTGAGAATCCTGGTCCCCAAAAGGAGAATCTTTGTCTTCAGAATGAGAATCCTGGTATGCAAGAAGAGAATCTTGGACCCCAAAATGATAATTCTGACTTCCAGATGAAGTGTCTTGGTCCCCAAAATGAGAATCTTAAGCCTTCAAAACAAGACTCCTGGTACATGAAATGAAGATTCTCCTTTTGGAGTCTCATTTTGGGGAGAAGTTTCTCATTTCAGGGACCAGGATTCTCATTTTGAGGACCAGAATCTTGGCTCCTTGACGAGCATCATGGTTATCTAAAGAAGTTCCTCAAAATGAGAATCACAGCCTTCAAAATGAGAATCCTGGCAGGCGAAATGAAGGTTCTCTTTTTGGATTCTCACCTTGGGGACAACGGGCAGCCACCAAACGTCAAGGCCAAACAGCGTGCATGCAACAATCCAAACCTGAAGGCATCCAACGGCCAATGCTCCGCAGCCACAAAGGCGATGTTACACAGATAAACCTATTTTTAAACTCTCAGGCTCATTAGTCAAATTCAAGCTGTGTTGCTCTATCAGAAAGGCTCTGATGATGCCGGTTCTATTCCCCATTGGTACCTCATCTCTTCTTTAACGCTTTTCATTTAAAGCTTTCAAACACGTACGCTTAAAACTCTGCTGTCTGTAAAGCTGTAGCAATGGCAGCCAACTCCCACCGGCGCATCACGGCACTGTTGGTCCCCAGCCTTCAGCAGCAATCCTGTCTTCAGAACTGGGAGATTCAGAGCACCCCAGGGCACCTTTTCTTTCCACCTGCACCTTTCTGAACCCAAAAAACCCTTCTGAACCTTAAAGCAAGCACTGGGGCTGTGCCTTTGAGCAGGTTCTCACCTCGGTGGAGGAGGACATCTCTCCACAGCTCCACCAAAACCTCACAAATGATTTCAAATGAAGCGCCCGCAAAGACAGTGGGAGAAGAAGCAGGACGTCTGAGTTTTGCTGTGATAAAAAAACCCAACCCACACGTTTGGGATCTGCTGAATGTAAACTGCACAGTAACTGGGGATTTCAGACGCTCACAGCTATCTGAAATGGGAGGACAAAAGAAGAACACTCTGCTGTGAACAATCGGCAAAATAAATCATTCCTCAGCATATGCTCAGGTGAATCAGAAGGAAAACCAAGGACAAACGCTTGGGGATAAATACCCAGAACGTTTCTATCGTCAGAGAGAGGCCAAGGATGGGCAGTGCTCAAAGAACCCAGATTGCTCCTCATCCTCATCAGCATGAGATGAAGGAGTTCAGCTCTGCAGCACTGACTGCAGCACGGGGAGGGCTGTGGGTCATCCACTGCTTCTGGATGAGAGTCTGACCATATCCTGCACCATCCCACCCAACACAGCTGGAACAGAGCAGAGCAGTGCACAGCGGGCAGCTGCCATCACTGCTGGGCTGGGGGCTGGGGGCATCCTGCAGCTCCAGGCTGATGGGTCAGACTGACACCATTTGGGCAGCAGCATCTCCTAGCAGAGCCAACAGCACAGATGCCAGCCAAAAAAAAAACCAAACACACACAACTTCCAGCTCCTTGGTCTTATCTTGACTCATTGGGCTTCTTTGCAGGAATGCTTTCTTGGTGGGAGGGCAGCAGAGCTCCACTGGAGGAATGACTACTGCATCTGCATAGCTGGGATCTCCTTGAGAGTTGCACTGCACCCAGGTTTCTTCACCCCGCAGCACCTCAGCTGAGCATCTGAGCAGGCTGAGGGCGCTCCCAGCCCCAAACCCAAGTTATTATGCAAGTCAGGCAGTGCTCATAACAATTAGACATCACAGTGCAGGTGCCTGGCTGCCTGCACCTGGGCTGCAAGCAGTGCTCTGGGCAGATTTGCAAGGCTGCATGTGCCACAATGGGGCTGCTCTGCACCCCAATGGGCAGCTTTAGGGTTACTGTTCCCTTTGCCTCCATTCCCCACCTGCTTCAAAGGCGGTGAGAGGGCTGCAAGTTGCTCTGAGAGCAAGCAATGTGAGCTATTGTGACTCTTCCCACAAACCTCAGCGTGGTGCAAAAAGCCCCACCAAGGAAAACACCTGAGTGACTCCGTTCAGCTCCCAGGCTCCAAAGGCACCCCAAGCCCTGGCTAATGACCTCTCCTATCTCACTAATCAGTGCCAAGAGCTGATTTCAGATGACTTTGGAGGCAGGCAGGCTCCTGGCAGCAGTGTGGACGTGGGCTCTTCCAGCCCTCTCTCCTCATCAGAGTTACTGTTTTGGGTAATGATGAAGCAAGGGGAATTGATTTGAAGCCTAATGAATAATCAGCCACCATCAATAATTGTAATCACTAATCTGGTGCAATTAGAGGCAATTATAATAAATGCAATTTCCTCCCGAGCTGCTAACGAACTGCAAAAATATGAATTGACTCGAGCTGGCTGCCTGTGATTTATGCAGTTGCAAGATCAAGGATCCTATTATGCCAGCAAAAGCTCTTAAAGGGACAGGGAACGGGGTCTGTGGCCCTTCTCCATCCCTCACTGCCAACAGAGCCACAAAACGTTAGGAGAAGTCCTAAAACAGCTCCATAAGGGCACTAAGCCCTTTGGTTGCTGCCCTTTCCCCACACATGAGGCCAAGCACGCCCAGGCACACAATATACCCCCTTAGTTCATGCTCCCGTTGCAAGATGCCTGGCAAAGCAGGGATCACGTGCAGCAGGCGAGGTGACACATGTCACAGCCGTGTGCGAGCAGAGATTGCCACCTATTGGCACAGCAGCACGTGCTATGGAGGAGATCACTGCATCCCCAGATACAGATCAGCAGTTCAAGCAGTGGGTTTGTGTCACTGGGGAGATGAAGCCGCGGACTTCAAGTTGCCTGTTATCCTTGGGATGCAGTTAAAGGCGGCATTTCAAAGTGCCTTTTAATTTCAAGAGCCCGCGATGACACGCGCAGCCTCCATTTGAAAAGGTGATAAGCACAAGAGTGGGAGCTGACAAGAGTTTTTGAGATGAAAAGCAAGCAGACAAGCACTTTTTCCTCCCAAACGCGATGGAAAGTGAAAGATCTCGGGAAAAAAAAGGCGCAAATCACTTCCTGAAACAGAAGAGTTGAAATCAATGGAAGAGTGGAAAACATCAAAACGACAAATTCTGAGCATTTCGCAAGGCCAGGACTTCTCCACCAATCTGGGTACTCATCAAGGCTGGATTTTGCCAACAGAAGGCTTAATTTCTGCCGAACAGCACAGATCTCCAGTTTCAAAACACGTTTGGTGGCATTGAGGAAACAGCAGCTGCCATCAGGCAGGATCACAGCATTGGGTTCCCATGGGTCAGTCCCAAGCTGGGGAGACATCACAACTGCACAACCATGCAAATAAATGGACCTCCAGGAGCATCCCCCCCCCCAGTGTGAGCCATTTTTCTCCTCGCAGTCAATAGCTCCCGCCCTCGTGCCGGTAAATCTCAGTGCTCACCTCCAGAGCAATCAATACCTGCTTATTATCGGTCGGTAATTGTTACAAAAATTTAATCAAGAGTCAATAAAAGAGAGGAACAAGTTTATTGCAGGAGCAGGAGAATTTCAAACACAACGTATGTCACTGACCAATTACCCAGTATTCTTGGCTTCTGCTGCTACTATTTATTATTTGGGCAACTGAAATACTCAGAAGATTCAACCTCGGCTCTGCAAACTGAACTCTGCACAAAGAACAAATCCACCACCAAACTGTAGCAAGACAAACCACCAAGTACATTGTATAGAAGTGGTACTGACTGGTCTGGAAATGACGGCTGCAATGAGTCCAGGAGCAAACCCACAGCTGCTGAAAAATGGAATGACAGAAGGGATGCTGGCTCCCAGATGGAATGGATGCTGGAGGAGGGCGGTAGGAGGACAGGGGCTCTTGGAGGGGGGAAAGAAAAACAAGGGGGATGTCAGATTTCAGGTTTTTTAGTCTTTTGAGGATCTCTCCAAGATTGGATATTGGGAAAATGTTTTCAGATAGAGCAGTGCTGCACTGCACAGCTGCCCAGGGAGTGCAGGTCACCATCCCTGGGGGTGTTCCAGAGCCGTGGGGATGTGGCACTGAGGGATGTGGGCACTAGGCACAGTGGGCTGGGGTTGGGGCTCTCAGAGGTCTTTTCCAGCCTTTACAATTCTATGACTCCTGCCTTGTCTTCCACTTGCCTTCTAGTCTTCAAGGCTGCCATTTCTGAGCTTTCCAAGAATCCACTGCCTTCCTGCCATGCCACACAGCCATCCATACAGGGATGGAAGCAGCAGTGGCAGTGAGCGTGCCATGGAGCTGCTGCACAGAGCCTAGCAGGCCTGGAAATCCTGGGTTATACTTATGAGAACTTCTGGGAATGCTGCTACAGAAGTCTGGCTGCTCTGCTGCCTCTCTTGGTGCCCGCTTACCACTCACCCTTCACAAGCACAGAAATTCAAAGCTACCAAACCACTCTATTCCCATGTGCTCATTCCCCCCTCCCTCAAAAAAGAAAACAAAACCAAATGCAGATTTGTGCCTGAGGATTCCTTCCACACCGTAACAGATCCTATTTAATTACCCAGCAACAAACAGCACCGCCACCACCTTAACGATGCGGGAGAAACACACAAAAAGAAACACACACACAAAAAAGAAGGGAAAAAAAAAGAAGTCCTCTGCTTAAATTTCCAATCATGAAGAGCTCTGTCCCCCCTGCGGCACAAAACAAGTAATAAATATGGAAATCCGTAAAGCCGCGCACGCAGCGGCTCCGCACGGCACGGAGCGCGTTTGTTCACTGCTCCCCCACATCCCACACACGCTCCTCCCCATCCCCGACCCATTTGTTTCTTTGCAATACCCCCACGAACGCCAGCACTGTGCCAAAAAAGCCTTTCCTGTTCCTCAATGCAGCAGCAGAACGGCATTGCTGAGTCCAGTCAGCGCAAAGGCAATGTGAAGTTTGCTCCGCACACTGAAGCGTTTCTGTTTGCATCCATTTCCACTTCCTCCCAATGCCGTACTATGAGATGCAATCAGATGAGTGCAAATAAAGCAATTAAAGAAATCTCAGGGGAATCGAAACGGCCACTGATACCAATCAGCTTCAAGAGGGTCTTGGCACCCAACCTGCGCAATATTTCATTTCGAGAGTGGTTGTTTTTTTTTCCCATCCAAGCGTGGAGCTGCAGCTCAGATCTGACCAGCTTTGCACACAAGGAGAGCGATGCTCTACGTGCACCCAAAGCACCAAGTGCTCGTATTTGTATGCACACACGTACAAAAATGCTTTCTCACATTCCTGCCACCCATGTTTACTCCCAGCAAGCACCAAGGACCAACTCTGCTCCCCCCCACATCCTGCCTCGTCCCTGTCCCCCTCCACCTCCTCCTCCTGCCAGCGCTCCCATCCACACCAGCTGGACCACAACCACCTCCAACTGCTAGAATCCAGGCTGAAAACACCTCCCAGATCCCCAGCCCACCCCTTCTCCAACCCCACTGCCCACAGCCCTCAGTGCCACATCCCCACAGCCCTGCAACAGCCTCAGGGATGGTGATCCTGCTGATCCCCCACTCCCCAGCAATGGCATCGCAGCTTATTTTTAATTGTGCTGGAACCAAATTGTTATTTAAACTTCAGATCTCGCTTCTCTCCCCCAAGACCCCTTTAATTCCTCCCAGATGTTAATTATAGCGAAATGCAAAGCTGCAAAATTTCAGACTGGCTGCAGAAAACCCCTCCGGCCGGATCCGGAGCTGATGGGAAATCAATGCAGCCGCTGAGCTGCAGCAGCAACATCGGTGCACAGAGCATGCAGACCCCTCCCCACCCCCAATTTCAGGTACAGGAGCCACCTGCTACCCACAGCTCTGCACGGACACCACTTCCCACAGGACCAAAGTGATTTTAAAGGCCTAATTCCCATTTTCCCAACGCATTCAGCAGCTGGGAGACTTCAGCCCTGCTCGCTTCTAATTAAACACTGCGGTCCTCTTCTGAAGCCTCTGCCCCATTACTGCTGTGCCCTCAGTGTCTGCACCTTTGCCCTTACATCTGTCCCCCATCCACTGCTCCTCACAGACTCCTCATTGCCTGCAAAGATTTATCCGGGCAGATTTGTCAGCGTTTTCATATTTATTCGGACCCGCACGATACAAATTGAATTGTGGGCTCCTTCCATCAGGACTCACACACAGATAATGCTTTTCTATTACATCTGTACACGGGAGGCAGGACTCACTCCATCTTTTCAGATAGGTTTTGGAGGTTGGGCTACTGGATTACTTTGTGTTTTCTCTTTCTTTTCTAAATGCCCATCACGGCAGGCTGTGGCATTCTGGTGGCTGACTTGATAACCCTTAGGATATGAAAGGGAATGGGGAAAAGCAGAGCAAAAACACCACTCCTTCCTCTCCTCCCTACTGCTGAGCAGCAGCGGATGCAACCCTTAAAAAATCGATTTGTCAGAAGGAGGGGGACCATGCACAGCATTAAGAAAATAAGAATTATTGGGCAGCTTTAAACGTGGAGAAATGGATACCTGTAAACAAAACAGAAAACACACTGCTGGCACAACCCTGTGGGATGTGCACTGCATGTGTGCAACACGGCATCCCAGCACCGCCTGCACTGAGCAGTCCAGCAAGAACAGGGCTGGCCTTAGAAGCACAGAATCACTAAGGTTGGCAAAGTCCTCTAAGAGCATCTAGCCCATCACCACCAGGCCATCACCACCGTGCCACCAAGCCCACGAAAGCACCCCCCTCAATTTCCATGCCTGGGTTTTTAAGCCCTATTTTATGCTCTGCCTCACAGTTCCCTTCTGCTAGATGCAGCGTGCAGATGTGGCCAGCCATCCTCAAGCCAAAAACCCACTTTTGGAATTGGCCAGATCCCATCCTGCGTGGTGCAGAGCATCCCTGGGCAGGACAGCTGGCAAGGTGTCCTCCCATCCCACACGTCCCTCATCTCAGCAGCTCTTTACCCCTGGGAGCCACCCTGGGGGGACGCAGCGATGCACCCCACAAAGGCACGCAGCCCCCCTGCGCCTCGGCCTTGCCCAAAGCAATGGGATGTTAACTCATTTCCTCCACGCCACATTAACCCCACCTCCGCAGTCCCAGGGAGAAGCAGGGCTTTCGCCTAATATGTATTTAAAGATCGAATGTATGTATGTATTTCCAAGCATCAGCCACCCAGACACACGGCTAATCCACTTCCAGACATTTCCCCAATTATCCCAGGGTCTTCTGCACAGCCCATTACCCCGTAGATGTTACTAAGTGCTGCATAAACAACCCTCTCTGCTGTGATGCTGACACTTTGGCGTGTAAGTGTAAGCGTGCTGCAGCAGGACGGCAAACGGAGCCGTAACACACACAGCAGCCGACTGCCCCCACTGAGAAAGCCATTAACGCCAGCACGGCGGTGCATCCTGCCCGAGCCCAAGCAGCAGAAAATCCCCTGCTCCCAGCTGCTGCCTCCACCCTGCTCATGGCACCTGTCAAGGAAGGGCTTTGCCCTGCAGCCCCATAAATTTGGGGGGGGTTGCATTGATTCCGCTGAGCTCGCCCGCATGATGCTCTACGCCCAACACTGGTTAGCCAAAACTCCATTTCCCCAGCTGCCCGTGCAGGAAGAAAACTCCCTATATCCTTCTATGACAATTAATTGTGTGCCATTCCACATCATTTTTTTCCATGCTGCCAATGACTTGAAAGCAACTTTAGTGCTGCGCCCCCTGCTCTGCCCCATTTGATGTGGAGCATCACTCCCTCATGGGACAGCAGGGACATGGAGATATCCTTGGGATACCCTCTGTTCCTCCTCTGGACGTTACTGGGCTGCCATGCTCCTGGCTAGGCTGGAGCTCCCTTGAGCTCCTGCCTTTGTGCAGGACATCAGCTCAGCTCCTTGGATGCATCATGGTTCAGATGGGCTGATGGCTGCACTACGTGATCTCACTGGTCTTAACCTTAATGATTCTGTGATTCAAAGTGCCTGCGCTTGGCTGGGGGTAAGCACAGCAAGGTTGGGAGCAAGAGAAGAAGAAGGGCATCCAAGGGGCCAACTGGCTCCGTCCCCAGCAAAAAGAAAAGGGTCTTGCAGGACCAGCAGCATCACTGCTCTCTGCCAGCAGCTCCAAGACAAGGCTTAGGGGCATCGTCACATGAGCCACCTCCCAGCTCTAAATGCCACCATGTGCTTTTCCCCTCCTCCCTCTCCATTGTTTTTAAGGCAGACAGAGTGTTAATTAAAAAGGCAGAAATCAATTGCCCTCATCTCCCCATCAGAAGCTCCTCTGCATGCAAGGATTAAAGCCTGCTTCTACTTTAAGTCAATTAGAGATAAGGGGAAGCTGACATTTCTACAACCCGCCTTATCAAACTGCTTGAAAACTGCTCAAGATTAAAATGTAAAAAGATTATTTCTTCAGTTCTCTGCCTCAGTCTCTTCTTATTTTTTTTTCCCCCTTCTAATTATTCACAAGAAACCCAACAATCAGTCACCAACAGCCCACAATGGGGCAGGGGGTTACTGGAAATTCCCCCCTGGGACAGGGGCTGCTGTGAGCACCCCACAGGATGCTGCCATCCCCAGCGTGGGGCAAAATTCACAGTGGGGCTGCAGCAGCTCCCTGTGAATGGGCTGATGTGGAGGGCATGGCTCCAGCCCTTTGGCTTGGGGACGTCCCTCGAAAGGGACCCCAATGCAGTGCTGCTCAGGTAATGCTGCTGGGAATGGGAGAGAGCAGTGCAGACAATGCTGAAATAAGCCGAATCCGAGTTAGCTTTTCTGATGGGAAGGAGGTATCTGATGAGATGGGAACGGCTGCATTCCCCCCACCCACCCCTTTTTGTCAATCTGTATTCTCCTCCAAATGTGTGATCTGGCAGGCGGAGAAAAGAAGAGAAAATATTAAAGTTTCATATCAAAACTGGTTGGGGATTTTTCCGGAAATACTCAAAATGTTTGAAACAAACTGCAACAGGAACAGAGGGATTTCATCGGCGTTTCTAACAGAGGATAAAAAAAACCCATTTCAGCAGTGCCTGCAGGAAGCAGAATGATTTCCTTTCCCCAAAGCTGCAGTGCCACCACGGAGCCACCGAGCCTCCAATTGCTGCCACATCCCCAATTCCATGGGAGCATCCCCACCAGGAGCCTCCAAAGGGAGTGGGAGATGGGAGCAGACATCAGTGCTCCTCTCAGACACACACTAAGAAGATGAAAAGGGACAAAAATGGGAAAGAAAGGGACCAATAGATGTTCTCTGCTTGCCCCGGATGGCGAGATGGGGAATTCCTTTGGGCAAAGCCACGCCACAGGGCGCTCAATGGGGAAGCAAGAAGCACAACGCTTCTCATCCTTGGTAAACCCAACGCAAGGCTGGTGTCCCCACTTCTGCCCACCCCAATGGGTGCCCCAGACCCACAGCACACCCACACCCAACCCCTACGTAAGGACTTCATTAGATCAATCCCTTAAAGATTTATAAAGCGCTCGCGAAAGCTCCTGCATAGGAAATATTCCAATGTCACTGGAAACGTCAACTATAACATATTAAATCTCTCGCTCTTAAAAAAATAATAATATGAGATTATGTCCCAGGAGGAAGTTTTCCCACTAGACTTCTCTATTCTTACAAAAACGATCTAGCATCACTTAACGGCTCATAAATTCCATCTCGCATTAAGCGGATATTAAACATGTATTTATAAAGGTTTAAACAGATCTGTTCACTTAATTTTCAGTTCTGCTTTAGGCAAAAAAAAAAAGGCATCGCAATCAGGAGGGAATCCTGCTGTGGCTGACGGAGGAGGATCTGCTTCAAAGGGACCAGGGGATGCATGGGGACGTAAGAGCTGGCACTGCTTGTGGCCCTGCAGGACGGTGCTGATGGATGGATCCATCCTGCACAAATTCATGGTCCTGCACACCAGGAGGTCATGGGGACTCACCAGTTTAGCATAGGACATGACTGCCTTGCCTTTAGAAGGGGTAAAAACCCTTTAATTCCCCATTCTACTGTACAGAGCAGATCTTCGATGGCAGCAAATTGCTGTTGGTCTATTGAGCGCAATTACAACCCGTGGATTTGGCTCTCCACGTCCTACAACTCATTCAAAGAACAGAGCTTCCTTCTGCCCATACTGAGCCTTGCAGAAAGCTTTCTCCCTGACGGACCCTCAGCACGTTATTCTTAATTACCACAGCACAAAACTCATGAGATTTGGTTCTTCAGTTGCTGCTTTGTTCAGAAGCTTTTGGCCAATCCTCCCTAACAACTCTTCCCAGCAAAATTCAGCTAGACTCAATCATGGCTAAATTTCTCCTGGTTTGTCACTAAATTGGGAGGTGTTGCTCTAAACCAACTTAAGAACACCTGAGTTTGAAGCAGAGCTCCATGCTGGGTCACACGCTGCTGTCTGGACCCACCTCAGGGAGTCATTTAGGAGACAAACTGATGCAGGGCTGCTGGAGAAGTCGTCTGCGTTTGTCTTATGCAGTACAAAGACTGCATTTGCTGAGAAATCAAATAGCCTTACAGTTTGGTAAACAGCAGAGCAGCACACCGTGACCCAGGTAAAGCAGCATCATTGGAAGGGAAAGGATGAGAGCTCTACCTTGAGGAGGTCCTGTTGGGTAAGGTCGGACAAGAGCAAAGCGAGAGCTGCAGCCAGAGCCGATCCCTGTGCAATAACAGAGGGAAGCATGCCAAAGGTCTGCTGGGGAGCAATTAGAGCGTGAGGACGTGGAGGAGAAAGGAAATGAATACCTCGACTTCCATCTCGCCACTGTGAGGGCGGCCCCAGCCTTCATCATGGGCAGGATGGGAGCAGGAAGGCATGAAAGGACTGACAAGCGCCAGGACAGGCGGTGACATTGGGAAGGTGACTGATGCAGCAGCATCAACAAAACATCAGCGTTTCTTCCTCGAAGCCAACAGGCAGAGCAAATGCTAAGAGCAACAGCAGAGCGAGCGGCGTCCTCGCAAAGCCTTGCAATTTGGCTGAGGCATCACCTCGCACATGGTGATTTTCTATCCCTAATCCTCTGACTGCTTCCAAGACATCCACAAAAGGCTTTTGACAAAAAACAACACTGTTATTATAGAATAAGGCAATCTGCACACATCGTATTTCTCAAACGCTCTCTGTCTCCACTCAGAAATGTCTAGGATTGACAATCAAAAAAGATTGAATATTGCTATCTACATGAGCATGATACAACGGGAGAAAAAAGCAGACACCTTTATTCTCTGGGAAAAAAAAAAAGTCAAAACGTGGAAATTCTCTTCTATAGGAAATGCAGAGACTTTGAAATCTGGGTTGAATTTCACCCAGGGCAAAATTCTGAAGCAGTGAATTTTCCTCACATCACAGAGTATTCCCAGGAATAGTCTTTTAACCTGACGGAAAGCTTTCATTCTGACTCTGTTTTGTTTTTTATTACTATATAAAATAAGACCAAAAAAAAAACAAGGCTGGAACTTAATTTTGCAGCTCCAGCAATGACACCAATAGGCCATGCTCTTCAAAACCTGCAGTGAAAGTGACCTTACTGGATGCCAAGAAGTGGCAGCCCCTCCATGGCATTCAATCAGCAGCACTAAGGTATGAGATACCCGCTTCCACGTGGAAGCATGTAAAGAGAAGCGTAGAGATGGAGGATGAAGAGGAGCAAGGAGAACCTGCAGGGCTCTGCTGCAGAACAAAGCCAGCCCTCCAGCCCCAGGGCACTCCCAGCCTTGGGTTGGGAGACTTCTTGCCCCTTTTCTCAATTCCTGCATTGCAGAAAGGGCAGTGGAGGAGCTGCTGCACCCCTGGCAGAACTGAAAGCTGAAGTGACAAAATCCCAGCGTCCCCATGACAGGGTCAGCAGGAGTGTGGCACTGCCTTGTCCCTTTTAATGAGTGTTAATGCTGTCCTTTCATTTCGACGGGCCACGGGATGCCAACGCATTTATCTGTTTTATGAGTCTCAGTTCAATTTCAAGAGACGTTTCTTTGGACATCCGACATTGTGATTTGCAACAGCTCCCCATTGCGAATGGCTCAAGTTTGAAAAATCACCGAGTGAGTGATCAAACACATCACAAAAATAGGCAGGCAAATGCACCACCACCCGCTCCTCGCAAGCCATTTATAGAGGCCAATCCAAAAGCCATTGAAGTCAATGGAAAGGCTCCTGCAGAATTCAATGGGGTTTTGATCGAGTCCTTATTGTGCTATCCATAAGAAATAGGTCAGATATTTATATATAGTCTTGAAATGTTTTGTGCCACCATGCTGGCTGTTCGCCTTTTTGAGTCGCAGCGTAGCTCTGTGCTCCAACACCCAGCGCTCTGTAGGCACATCCTGCTAAGGACTGGCTGCCATGACAGCTCTCGCTCCACTCTTCCCTCCTGCCACACAAAACCAAGGCCAGC
This sequence comes from Lagopus muta, assembly GCF_023343835.1. Lineage (NCBI taxonomy): Eukaryota > Metazoa > Chordata > Aves > Galliformes > Phasianidae > Lagopus > Lagopus muta. The sequence goes on along the minus strand of NC_064454.1, from coordinate 1,910,858 downwards.
ACTGCTCTTCTCTGACCTGCAGTGGTGCCACATCCCGTTTACACAACACAACTCCAATCTGCAATACAGTGGCGTGCGGCTGAGCAGCAGCCAGATGACTCGAGTCCATCCCCAAACCAAAACCCCTAAATGGGGGCACACACTTCCATGAACAGAATGCATTTCAGTTTAAGAAGGGTCCAGTTTATGCTTAAATACGTTCCCCCTCAACTCGAGCCGAAGCACAGGATTCACCCCTGCATGCTCTGCAGCTTAAATACATCAGGTTAAATTCATATTAGAGCGTGCGGGAAGACAAGGCTTGTTTTGGCAGCAAGACCTTCGCGACGGCACCTCGGAGCACGGCTGCAAATTAACAGCCCTGCTCTGCATTCCACACGTGCTGCACGGCGATAACTTCAAGTGGGGACTCGGCGTAGGTTCAGTGAGCATTATTTCAATTTAGCTTCCACCGCAGTAATTGTTACTTGCTAACGAGTTACTTCCTTCAGTTCCAGCCTTAGCGCAGATGAGACTTTGGAGCGAATATTTTCTGGGGCAGCACACCTCACCTTCATTCACGCCTTATGACGCACCTTCCATTTTTCGAGCGCTGTGGAATAAATAAAAGCAAGCCTCGGCCCTTTAAGCCATTATTCATAAGCTTGAATTTATACAAGTGCATCATCATCCCACTGAAAGTGGTAATACTGCTCATACGCTCCGAGTCTGTTTACCAATTAGTGGGATTGCAGTAGGTTTATTCAGTGCAGTTCTGTTAATTATTTATAACGCTTTGCAGTACACCAGTAAATGTACAGTAGCATCTCCTGTAAAAGTAATGAGACCTTAGTCCTACAGAAACTCCCTGCAGCATCTGTTATTAGAACTTCCTTGAAGTGAGAGAAGAAATGGATGGTTTGCATGTGCGGCGCGAGGAATGCAGAGCAGCAAAGCTCCGCCGAGCCGAGTTTCGCCTTTGTACTTTCGGTCCTTCCAGTAAAAATCAATGGAGAGAAACAGCAACACATACATTTTCACTAGAGCCTTCATAAGAAAGGCGCTTTGGGAACATGTGTCACTTTAATGACTGCTCATTTGAGGCAAGAGAGGACCTGGGGAGATGGGCGAGCAGCTCCCAGGGGCGCTAATGGAGCTGAAGGTAGGCGCTCTTGTAGGATCAATCCGGCCGCAGCCACGTCTTGCTTCTTGGCATGGATTTGATGAACGCTGGGCAGGGCTCAAAGATGAGATAATCTGCTCAATTTATTCTTATTATTTATTTGCTATCCGTGTGACAAAATGAATTATGATTCTGCAATGAGCCAGAAGCGGGGATAAAGTTACCATTGGGGAAGAATATGTCATTGTAATAGTGTCGTGTTGGTTTGGGTTTTTTTTCCCTGAATGAAATCAGTACACTGAAAAATGCTCCGCACATAACCTGGAGGAATCATTTCCAGACAGCAGAGGGGTAAAGCGAGCCTTCTTGCTTCACTGTACAAACAAAATTGCTACAACAGAGGCTTAACACAATTGTTTATACAGATGCCAAGCGTTCCCAGCAGCAAAAAAAAATCCCCATCTTTCGAGGAAGTGCTGCAGGGCTCCAGAAAGCACCACGAAGCACCAGACGTGGGCTGAGCCCGTGGCTGGGATGGGTGGGTGATGGGGCTGTGAGGCTGGCACGGGTCCCCAAAGCAGAGCTTCCAACACACGAGGTGATGGTGACACCCAATGCACACCAGCCCTGGCCTTGCTGCTTCTGCATCTTGCTGAGGTCTCCAGCCTGCTCAGCACCGAGGCCTCACCGCCAAGAGACAACAGATGGGCACACAGCAGCAGAACTGCAGCATCACCCAGGCTGGAAAAGACCTGCAAGATCTTCAACCACCAGCCTGACCTACTGAGTTCCATCACCAAACCATATCCCCATGGCTTTACTCATCAAAGGGTGAGCATTTCCCTGTGATACAGCTTGATAGTGTATAAAACCAGCACTAGCGATGGTGTGATGTTCTACACAGCACAGCCCATTAATTTACTATCAAAGGGGTGTTTCAAGGATAACTGCATTAATGATGGAGACTCTGAATATCTGATTGCTGGGTAGCAGGGAACACGTCGGGGCTGTGATGGGTTCTTGCATTTGCTACACACACATGGTACCTATATTCACAGCTGGCATTTATTCTCCCTAACACACAGAAAGGCCACGAGGTTTGTGCAGCACTGCAAGAAGAACGCGCAAGGTTAAAAACACGACAAGTCCCAGCCAAGGAGCAGACTGGATTACAGGCAAAGCTGCAGAGAATTTCTCCTTTTCTCCTAGACAGGAATCGAAACATAAAGAAAGAGGTTTTGGGGGGAATTCCGCATAATTCCACCAAATCCTTTTTGTCGTTTCCTCACCATCCTTTAAACATCTGACAAGGCAAATCGACCATGCGAGGCACAGAGGGGATCTCAGAGCCAGGGCTATAACTCTAAGTTCATTAAGTGTGAATTATTATTTGAGCCAGCCTCAATTTTCGCGAGCAGAATTATACATTCCTAAAATAATGTCCCTGACACATGCAGAAAATCGGCTTTACGGCTCTCACCTTGAACTCCAGCAGAACTCCTACCTCATCTGTTACCCTTCCACGGGCAGGAGGTGCGGCGCAGCGCTGCAGTTTCACCTCTAATTATGCCAGGTATTTAAGGCCTAATGTTCATAGAAGAGGAGTATACGAGGCAATAAATGGCTTCTGCGGGTGATTAAATGCCCAAGCAGAGCAGAGGCACTTGATAAGCGCAAAGGCCATTTGCTCGGTTATGTTCCCAATGCCATGAACTCTATTCCCACTTCCCAACAAGGAGGGAGACTATTCAACGAGCTGCAGACACAGGAAGAGAAACACGAACATTCTGGGGCTTGGGGGTAATTTATTTTTCTTTTTTTTTTCTCTGCATCATTGATGGAAGTTTGCTCTGCCCAAGTGGAACAGTTCTGGTCACTGAAGTGAGAGGCGGAACGTCACAGGTTGCTCAGGCCAGAAGGATGCACACTGCAGGGGTGCAGATCACTGCAAAACCCCGCAGCTCTTGCCATGGAGCCAACCAAGAAGCACAGCATGGACTGAAAGCAGCAACACGAGCCCATGTCAGCACTGGGACTGGGCAGGGCCAGGTGCAAACATCCCAGAGGCTCTGCTGGCTTCATGAAGCGCTTGTGGGGAGGAAAAAGTCACCTTTTGGCCCATGATTCTGTGCTTAATTTCAGTTTGAGGTTCTTGTCACAACGTTGCGTGTTCATTTGTTATGGTTTCTTATTATTATTGCCCTGGAAATGATGGGAAGAGTCAGTCCCACCGCTCTGCTCCTGCAGAGACACACACGCAGAGCAATCCCCACCCCAGTGCTTCTTTCCCTAGCACAAATTCTCCTGCACGCAGAGCAGATCTGCCCTGCTTTTCTCCTTTCCTCTTATTTAATAATGATATTTACCTCTCTGAAGGACATGGCCTCTGCCACAAGGACTACAGTCTGATTTATCCACTTCCTTTTCATAACTCCCCAAACTCCCTTATTAGGGCAACTTGATATTTCTCCAGTAGCTGAAGGCCACAGCCCTGCTCACCCCTTGCTTCAGACCATTAAGAAATAAGTTAAACAACACGAGACCCCCGAGGAAATTTGAGACTGTGTGCTGTTTAGCTTTTGCAGCAATGAAAATTGATCTTTTCCTCCTATTCTCCATCTCCAATCCAAGAGCCAGGCTTGGAGCTCCTAGCAACACCCAGGCACGCACACCTCACACCCAATTTGGGGTGCATGGGGCACACAGCCCCCAGTGCCCCCATCCTGGGATGCTGGAAACGCCAGCACTGCTCCTCTCCACTGCCAGTGCTGCAGGTGCTGCGTGGTTTGCACTGAGCTGCTCAGGTGCTCATTTCTTTTCTTGCTTTAATGCTGCACCGTGGGAAAAGGTGTTATTTAGCTGTTGAGAGCCAGGAAAACTGAGAAGCGGGGTATCAGGCGATTTACTAGAAACCATTCTGAAAGTTAAACCAAAAAGCAACGGGATGGGCTACATTCGTACAAGCAACGCAGCTCCAGTGGGGTTGACTGGAGAGCAGCTCAGCAGGGCGGCTTTGAGGAGCCCCAGTGGAACCGAGTTGGATTTCTCAAACTCTCAGCTTCAGCTCTGGACACCTTTCCATCTCAACACCTCATCCATATGGAAACCACAGCCAGGCCTCGAGGGGAGCAGCTGGGGCTGGGTCTTAATCACACTGCAGCACACTGGTGGCTGGTGGCCTCGATCCAGCCCCATTCCTACGCAGCACCGCGCATCGGGGCCGAGCCCAGCTCCAGCACTCCGGGCACTGCAGAGGTGCAGCCACCGAGCTGAGCGCAGAGGGCAAGTTTGGGATTTGCATCATTTGGCAGAATTTGGAGCAGCAGCACTAAAACAATGCCTTGTCAGTGCTTGGGTCGATGTCCCCAGCAGCCCGCACAGATGTGCGCCAGGCAGGGCTGAACAGCATGGGAAGCAAACCCGAATGCGCAGCAGATGGTGCCAATTTGGCATTAACTCCCTGCTGGAAATGGTGGCAGCTCCAGAGCTGCTCCCGCAGCGTTGCCGTGTCCTTGGTGTCACGTCCCCAGGACACCCCTCCCCACCTCCTCCCATTGCTCTGACCCCGTGCCGAAGCCGGCCTGGCACCAACTCATCGTCCCTTCCACGCATCCGTTAGCTCTAAGAGATGTTCTCTCATCACAAATCTCACCTCAATAAAATGTGACATTTTCCTGCCTTCACCCATTTATTGCACAACACGATCTCATTCTCCGGTGCCGATTTACATGCGGAAATTTTCTCCTCAATTTTTCGTTTAATTGGGGAAGAAACTCTGCTACTTTTGTTGCATTCCTAAAATGGCAATTTACAAACCCTAGAGCGAGCTGTTTACGGATAGGCAAATTTCTGTTTAGCGCTCTTGAGATCTGTTTCCAAACCTCAGCTTTCCTTTATCACCTTGGATAAATCAGGAGAGATTTTTTTGCTGTGTGCTTTTATTAACTTGGACGGCGTGTTTCCCCTCGGCTCCGCTGTCTGCAGGGTGGGAATGGGGAGGGCTGGTGCTCTGTCTACAGGGCAGGGCTGTGGTGGCAATCTGCTCGTGCAGCACCTCGCACCAGGATGCCTGCTGTCAGTCTGGGGCTGGAGGGCAGTGGTACAAATGCAATGAACGGGAGTTGCAAGCATGGTAGGTGGGAGCTTGTTAGCTACCAGGCATAGGTGATAATAGATGAGATAAAGCATACATGCCTGTACTGCTGTAAGAGAAGAGGGAGCAGCCCACGCTGCTGTGGCAATTTGCAGCTAAGTACAACAAAACCCCAGCAGACGTCCCAGGGAATTAGGTGCTGCTCAGAGAGCAGTGTGGGGAGCTGCTTATTTGCTGATGTTCAAGTGTGGAAGCAGCTGCAAGGACCCATCAACCCGTGATTGCCCTGGAAAAAATCCCATCTTCCTGGCTTACCGAGATCAGGGCTGGAAAAAAATCAATTGGGAGCTGAGATTGGATGGAGTAATGCAATATATATGGCTCTGCTGCTTGAGGGGAAGGAGGGGATGGAGAGCAGTGCTACACATGTCCTGCGGGTCCCCAAGATGAGCTCCAATTGAGTTGGATTCGCTTGCCCTCACTCCCTACAGCCAAGGCTGCCTGCACATTCTCAACCCATGGAATGTAACTCCATGTGCAAAGGAGTGAGCCTGGAAGCCCAGACCCATTGGTCCCACTGCTGCTAGCAGCAATGCAGAGCACAGCAACAGGAGATGGGACCATGGAGGGGAGGAAAGAACAGGTCCTGCCACCCTAGGAAGGCTCCTCCGAGAGAATTGGGAACCAAGCTGCTAAGAGCAACTACAGGGATGCTCAGTGCTGCCACACGAGTGCAAGGACGGCATGGAGAGAGCCAGGAGGGAAGTCCCAAGGGCCACATATTGACCCTATAAGTGACAGCCAAAGCGAAGCACTCCGCCAGCCCCACCTCCCGACCAGATGGCATCTGACTGAGCTGCAGCAATGCCCTGACAGCAGGGAAAGCACCCACGGGGGCTGCAGCAGAACCACCGTCCCCCTCCACCTCCAGGAGGATTTACGGGGCTGTCCTGGTGACACACCGTCTCAGTAACTGCAGAATGGCAGTTGTAAAAAATCCCATTTGCCGGCGTATTAGAATCCTATTAGCGCTCTCGGTGGAGAAATAACGCAGGCCCTCCTGGCGGGATTAAAGGGATGAGGACTCAGCCTCTGTAGTTTTATGGCCCTCTCCCCCATTTGCTGATCAAACTGACAGATATAAAGCTGCAGGCGAGAAGTGTCCTTGGCCCATAAGCCCTACAACCAAAAAAAACCTCTGAAGGCAACGCTAGTCTTGGAAGGCAGACATCAGCAAAAGAGACCACTTCTCATCCAGCCTGGTGGTTCGGCCCAAATTTTGGGGGAGAAGACCCATGGGCAGTGCAGGACCACGGTGAGATGGCAGGAGGGACAACAGGACAAGCCCTGGCGCTGCCTCCCATGCCCGCCATCACTTCTCCAACATGATTTTCCTCCTTTTTGTGGCCTCGGGCGCACAGATACCCACCCAAAGCAAAGCACAAAGGTTTCATCTCCCCGTGACATGAACAGGAGCCGACGCAGCACACAGCGCGTGCATCCTGGGGCCTGGAGGGACATATCCAGCCCTGTGCCCCCGCAGTGCAGAGAAGGCAGCACGGGGTGGGCATGAGCAGCTCGGCCTCTCCAGGGCTCTGAGCATGGTCTGGCTGGGGAGAATAAATAAATAATCGTGGACTGCTTGCTCAGCACGGCTGTAAATAGTTCATGAGTTCTAGCAGATTTATTCCTCTCTTCTCGCCTTAACGAGCCCACAGCAGCCATGAGGAGATGGGCAGGTTCCCAGCTCACAGCTGCCAGCCCGCGTTTTTGGGGAGGAATGGGAATGTCATGCAGAAAGCAGCACAGACCCACGGCACCGGCAATCCTGGCTCCTCCAGCAGATCCTGCCCACCACCAGCTGGGATCAACCCAGTCTGTGAAGCAGAAAATCCATCAGCCAACGAGCAAATACTTCTCCTGACCCTTAAGGATTTGCTACGAGGTCCTTAATGCTGCTCCCATCTGCTGCCTGCCTTCATCCTGCAACGGTTGTGTCGACCAGCCATTAGGACAACCCTTCTCAGGAGGTTTACAGCGGGGTCTTTCACAGGGTCAGGGGCTCCCAGCACCTCCCCAGCACACATGGGTCCATCCATGTCAGATTTGCAGCGCAGTGAAGGAACGGGAGGCATTAAGAGCTTTGCTCCTCATCCTGCAAGTGCCACCCAAGAGACAAACATTTGTGGCCGACGACTGCGGAACAAGTCAAGTTTCCATCCAAGCTTTCGTTCTGAGATCCGTTCTTTATTTCCAAAGCAAACTCAGTCAGACAGGGTTGTTGCAGGAGAATTTCTCCCATGCCGCCTCTCCCTGAAAGCCATCTAACAAAAGGGCCAGCAAAGCGTGTGAGCTCCACCAGGCATCCACCCCTGCTCGCAGCACAGCCAGCACTGTAAAGGCTTTATCAATCCCCGGAGCCATCCAGCCTCCCCTGCCAGGTCTCTTTATTATGTGCCTTGACATTTCAAAGGGTTATATTTCCGCCTGTGAGAACCATCAGTCCAGCAGCACACAGTAATATATGGAGTAATAGAGTCTCAGCACAGCAGGTTTAATCTCATATAGCTGAAGCCCCTGGTGTCCTAGCTGAAGTAAGTTTGTCATTAGGAATTCCTTTCTCCCGACTGCAAGCTTGTTTTTGTTTGGGGTTATTATTTTTCCCCTAAAGAGAAGAGAAACACTCAAGATTGATTTATGACTTTCCCATTTCCTCCGATGCGATGCAAACTGGTGAGCTCCAGGCAGCAGGAGAGGAGCAGAGATCCCAGTGCTGCTTCCAGCCCTGCAGTGCTGTGCCCTGCACTGGGGACAGCCTGGGGACCCCAACTGGAGCCAGCACATCTCCAGCCCCGAGCCAGGACAGAGCCCTTGGTGCAGAGGACTCGGTGCCTTTACCAGAGCAGATTTACCAGCAGTGCTCAAGAGCTGCGGAAGATTAATGATCAGCCTTGGTGCATCCACTAATTCAATGAGAGGGCTGGCTTTGAAGGGGCAAGGCAGGGGAAAGGAATATCATCACAATATTTTTCACTATGCCAGCTTGGATTTGGGTGGATGAGGCAGCAACCAGGGCAGCAAAGACTGGAAAATCAGAGGTTCCTCTCTGTGCTTTTAGGGCTTTTACCCTAAGGTAAGGGGCTCTGTGCCCACAGTCCCTGTTATTCCACACTGCAGTGCCTCCAATTCACCTCCCAGCCTCACTGCAGCACTCATTCCATTTCCTCAGGTACATCCCAATCAGCTGGGAAAGGTGAGTTTTGGAGGTCAGGCTGATTAAGCATCACTCGGGAGCAAGGCCACATGCACTGCTGGAGATGGGCTCCTGTCCACACTCCCATCCATCCCAGTACTTCAGAAGAACCACCATGAATTGAAGCTTAACATACGACCACAGCCTGCTGCTCACAGCCTCCAACCCTCCCATGCTCCTGGGACACACAAGCAGCAGTCGAGGCCCTATCTCACAGCCCCAGAGCACAGGAAAACCCGATTAAAGCCCAACACACCACCCCCAAACGGAAGCACTGCTGAATGAGAAGGCTGAGGACACTTGCCCACACCTGGGGCCTCAGCAGCGGGCTTTGCTCTGCTGCAGCAGCTCTCCTTGCTGCGTTTGATTGCTTCTCTCCCCTCGGGCATGGTCATTCTTGGGATCAGAGCTTCGTGGAAGGAAGAGATAAAAAGGTGCCAGGAACGATGCCAAATCTCCATCCGCTGAGGGCCAGCTGACGTTCTCCAGCTGCAATCTGGCTCTGCCCAGCAGTGATGCTCTGGCAGATGCCAGGTGCAGGACCAGAGGAGACGGACGCAGTGAGAAGCTTCGCTCAGATATCTTGGCTGTGACAACCAAGAGCTCAGCTGGCTCCTTGACATCTTCAGATTTCCAATTGGGAAACTAATTGCAGAAGCTGAGAGGGGTGGGCTGAGGAGCCCCGACAGGCCAGGAAGAACCTGCATGAGGACACATTGGCAAACACACCGGGTGCCTGCCGTAACCCTGGCCAGGTCCTCACGTGCACGGCATGAGAAGGCTGAAGTTTCTCCCTCACTTTTGTCAGGTTGGATTTACTGCAGCTGGAGAACATTTCAGGGGAGATTTGTCATTGTTTGTGGCGGTTTGGAAAGCTCCTAAATATGCTCCGTGCAATCGCGAATGTAAATTGAATAGAAGGAAAAGCAATTTGTGAGGCATTAAAATCCCTCTGCAGGTTCCTTTGAGATGATCGATGTCTTAAACCGTGATGTTATCGAGACGTAACTGAGTTGGGCAATGCAATCCAATCCCCCAGGCCGTTGCCTTTGCAGGTAATGTAGGCCACGTCTGCTCCTGACCTCAGCACTGGCACTGCTGTGGCTGCAAAGTGCTCTGTGCTGCTTTGGGTAGCTCTACTGCACCAAGCAGACCTGCATGCAACACCTGGCTGAGCTGCCAGCGCCTGCAGGACTGCTCTGCTCACACGTGCTGCCTTCCCACCGTGCGCATAACCAGCAAAAGCCTTTTGCTGTGATGCTGGTAACCCTTCAGAAGCACGTGGTGTGGCCCTGGCACAAGCTGCAGCAAAACAGAAGCAAACACTGCTGTCCCATCGCCAGGGGGGGTTTGGAAATTGAGTGCACTGAGCAAACAGCTGGCCTCTGTGCATCCTGATGCAAACCCCATGTTGAGATGCAAGAACTACTGACCAACAGCTGTATCCAGCAAAGCCCACCATGAAAACGCCTGTATCTATTGCAGAAAAGATTACAGCAGCATAAGGGACGGCAAAAAAAAAATCATCATCTGGTTCCTGCAGCCCTGGAACCTGCATCTCCCAGCAGAGCAGAGCTGCACGCACACCAACACAGTGCATGCACATTAGGAGCAGAGCAGCTTGCTGCAGCACCATCCACATATGTCCACCTGCAAGGCACGGGGAAGAGCAAGGAGCCATGTGTCGTTCCATGCACCATAGAAGGAGCTGTGATACAAGGAACAGGACAGGGCACACAAAGATGAACCAAGCAAAGGCATCGTTCCCATCACTGCTCCTGCAGCACAGCTCTGCTGCAGACAGACAGGTGATGGTTTCTCTGCAAGAAAAGTTCCTTCCTAATCCCATTAGCTAAAGCTGGGCCTGTGCCCTGCAGCAGGCAGGTTGGTAGCTAACTGAAGCCTTTGCTTATTGAAACAAACTCACTGCTGGTGCAGCGGAGACTGTGGTGCATGTAAAGCAGGAGCCCTTCTGGAGTCACAGAGCAAGGGAAAGGGAGGAAGGAGCGAGGCAGCAAGATGGGACAAGGGAGGAGAGAGAAAGGGTTAAGCTTGCTGCTTCCCTCCCAGCCCCACGCGAGTATCTCTCAATCAGTGTGATTGCAATCAGCAGGAAGGTGCCGTTTGCATTAAACAGAGCAGACGGAGGAAAAAAGAAAAAAAACAGACTGTGCAATCTGCAAGATTTATGTAAAAAAACGGCAAACAACAATAAAAGAACTGTCAGTTTTTGCTCTTCTTCCCCTTGTTACTTTCTCCAGTCGGGCATAAGGATGGAGCATAGAGCCTGGCTCTGCAGCTTGCCCCAGCCCCACTGCCCTGCCCGAGCCTTCCCTGTGCCAAGCCCCGCAATCAGCCTCCTTTACTACTCATTTTCCCTCATGTTTTTTAATTAAATTCTCCTCTTCCTTCAAACACCACTCAATGAACCATTCACGTTTCCTTCAAACACCCTTGAAAACGTTGAACTGAGGAGCACCGTGCAACAACACCCCTGAGCAGGTGCCCAAGGGGCAGCACCCATGGCATGCAGGCATTGGGGAGGAGCTGTGGGGTAAAATGGGGTACAACACAGACCATTGGGATTTATAGCACGTTGGAGGCAACCAAGCTGCAACTTCAAGGTAAGAACAGACCTGAAGATGGCACTCATGGGCCACCCTTCCCAGAGCAGAGCTCCTTGCTGACCCTCCTCACCAAGGGGTGATTGACAGCCTCCCAGACTCCCCCAGGTTACCATGGGGGATATAGGATGCCCCCTCCTCCCCAGCCCCCTGGAGCCACGTTCTGCTCATCCACGAGGCCCAACACGGGGAAGGAAGGATGAGAAACTCCAGGAGTGAGGACACGCTTTGCAGGGGAAATAAAAGGGAGCAGAAAGCTTGGCTTCCATCGCTTGGACATTTGCTGCTTTTCAGCTGCACTCAGCAGCATCCCCTGTCCGTATGCTGGCACACAGGGCTCCAGCAGCCCCAGTTACCCACCTGGAGCCCCCATGCCAAACTGGGGCTGATATATGGCTCTGCATCAAGACTCGATGGGAACAGGATAAAATCTGATGGGGTTTTGCTCAGTGTTCTGCTTTGAGGACAGCAGCACGTTTGAAGCAGCAGCTCAAAGGGAAGCACTTTGAAGCCCCCTGCGGCTTGGGACTGCATGAAAAAGCCCCCATGAGCTCAAGAACACCTTCATTGCCTTTGCAGAGCATCACAGCGAGCTCAGTCCTCAGCCTACAGAACTCCAGCACTAACCCCTAGCATTCCATGGGGCAGCCACAGCCTTTCCCAACCCCACCGTGCCCAATGCCCACATCCCCACACTTCTGGAACACCCCAAGGGCAGCGACCTCCCCTCCCTGGGCAGCTGTGCAGTGCAGCATCGCTCTTTCTAAGAAGAAATGCTTCTTAATACCCAGTGTGAGCTCACCCTGCCCCCCACCAGACCTGGCTGCCAGGGGCCCCATCCAGCCCAGCCCATACGTGCCCATAGAGGGGACAGTAAGCAGGGTAGTGTCTTACTGAGAGATCTACTTGCTGGCACAGTGCTGCTCCCATGCCCTATGCATTATTGATGCCTTTCGTTGCAGCCCCCTTTATCTGCCTTCCACGGGGCTCCGCAGGAAAACGAATCTTTGACTCAGCAATTTTGATCCCAGCTAAACGGAAGGCAAAGACACTCATATCTATCTACAAACTGGCCGAGGGGAGGTGGCAGGAGCTAACCCAGCCCCACGAGGCCGCGCACAGGAAGAGAAGGAGCTCACACATCAACCGACTTCAGCTCTTCCCCTTCTGCCGACCTCCGTCTGTCCTCAGGCTGCAACCAACCTCACACCGGCCTCAGGGAGTGCTTAGGAAGTGCCTGATGCACTCGAGGTGCTGCCATCAGTTAAATAAATCTGTGCCGTGCATCAAACAAACAAATAAATACACGGAGGCGGCTGAAAAGCTCTGCATTTTTTCCTATACGCACCTCGCGTGCACTTAAAGCCAATTTTTCAAGCAATAAAACACCGTTGAATTTTTCTCCATGAAAAATTCATTCTGTCTCACAACCGTATAGGAAGCAAAGAAACAAATAAATAAAGCCTTTCTTGGTGGAAAACACTGCCCAAACAGCCTCTGATGGAGCCTCTGCACTGCACAGTTTCCAACCACCCCACCAATGGGAACCAGCAGCACAGCCCAAATAAAGCAGCGATAATAAAATACTAATATTAATTTGGAGTGATGCACAGAGCTGCCCCCTCTCCCCACCCTGCTCACAGCTCATTATCGCTCCTCCCTCTCTTGCATCCAGGTTCTTTATAAATAGTTCTTTTAATCAGGGCTGCTCCCCGCTCTGGGAGGCGATGCACGGTGCCGGCACCGGCTGCAAATGGGTGCCCCAGATCTTTGTGGGGCTGCCTCGTATCAGCAGAGGGACACCAAGCCACATGGATTGACATGGCAGTAAGACGTAGCAGACCCTGTAGGTGGGGAAACCACCCCTCTTTCCTTGCCTTCCCGTCACCTTTTGGCAAAGCCCCATCTGGCAGATCATCTCCACAATAAGCAGATGGGAGGATGCGACCCCTGCGTCCCAGCATCCCATCTCAACCTGCTCCCAACAAAAGCCAAAACGCCAATCACGGGTTTCCCAGTCCCCAGTGTGAACACTGTCACTGCATAACCCAGGACATCCATCCATCCCAGTCACAGGATGAGTCTGCTGAGCGACACACAGTGCCCCAGGATTCCCCTTCTCAGACATCTGCAACCACGATGGAGGTGTCGGCATGTGGACACAGCATGGAAATTGGCTCCCACTTCAGACAACAAATGGGCCCTGTCATTATGGAGCAACGTGAAAAATGAAGCCCTGCTTGCTTCATGAGTGCAGGAAGGGCACAGAAGAAGGATGCAGGAAGCCCTTTGTATTGCCACTGCTTGCCAAAGGATGCAAGAGACCACTGTTGCATTGCCATTGCCCACTGAATCCCAGCTCCTGAGCAAAGCACAGTTATTTGCTCTAGCTGCCCGCTGTCTGTGCTTTGTGAAAAAGGATGCAAGCACAAAGTGCAACGTCTGCTCCTAATGTGAGGTCCTCAATTAAATGGGAATCGCACCCTTTTGCAGGTTCACACCTCTATGAACAGTGGCATCAGACACAAGCACACGCTGCACAGGGATGCTGTAGAAGTAACTGCTTAGAAGTGCTGGCAGGACTCGTGTCCCTCAGGTAATGTCCTTTAGCACCCTGTGGTCACCCTGTGCATGCACCCCCTGCACCTGACATCGCTCAGCTCGCTCCATGCCATCCCTGCCCCCTGGAATAGCGTTCAACAAAACGCCACTCTGCAAGGAACCGAACCAACCCCAAAACCTGTTCCTCAGCTCTTTTTTTTTTCTCCCATGGCCTCAGCACAGCCCTCCCTCCGGCTGTGAGACAGCCCTGCTCTACCAGCTGGTGGGGAGAGAGGTCGAGCAAGTGACAGCCGAACCCCTTCCAGCGCAGGCTGAGATCCATCGCCAGACACGTGGAGCAGGACGGGCAGTGTGGGAGACATTCCCTGCCCCAGAGCCTTTCCCAGCACAGACAGCAAATCCCCCACACCACGGCACAGAGGTGGGCTCACAGCCCCCGCCCAGAGACGCGTCCGTTATTGAAAGGCATCCAAATAATTGAAAAGGTAAATAAAAGCAAGACAGCAAAGGCGAATGCGGTTGGCAGTGCCTGCTGCTCATTAGGAAAGGGGGCACTTAACACTACACAGACAGCAAATTAGCCTTTAATCATCGCCTTCGTTTGCTGGGTTTTATCTGTGAGCTCTGTAAGCTCCAGCACCTCCCTGGCGCAGGCAGCCCTGGGGACTCCAGCTCGCCTCCTGTTTATTCCCCAGCTGCTTTGTTGTCTCAGATCAGCAGAATTAGGGAGCCGTGTCGGCAGAGATACTTCTGTGCAGCCAGCGAGAAGTTCACACAGAAAATTGATATTCGCCGCAAATTATTTTGGATGATTTACTGGAATGAATTAACTCGCAGCGACGCGGAGAAAATTCCAACGCGGCGGCCGCCTGCATCCCTCCCTGCAGCAGCACAGCATCACCCCCAGCAACGCCACGCTGCAACCCACACCTCAGCCCTTCCTGCGGGTTGGCACGGCCCGAGGAAGATGCTGGAGCACCGGGGGAACGTGGGCAGTGCCAAAACACGGCTCCAATTGCAGCTTTAACTTGGCTTTGTGAGGATGCTGGCTGCTGTCCACCCCAAACCGATGAGTGCAGAAGCTCTGTGAGGCCTCGCTGCTGCTGTCTGTGATATGGGTTGATCGCCGTGCTTGCTGCAGCTCGAGGGGCTTCCCTGTAGTGTGGATGGATGAGGCTGCTTGGGAAACCTTCAGATTTTGCTCTGTCGGCCCATCCCAGCACCCAACACCCCACAGGGAGAACTGCCACCAGCAGGGGAGGAAGAGGAGATGGTGCACTGCCAGCACACAGATTTGCTTGTGAATTCAATCATCGCATCTCAGTTTTGTACCATGGATAGTGTGGATACTGACAGGGGAGAGGCACCCTGCGTGCACAGCACTGGGGAAGTTCTGACAGAGGTGGGAACCAGAGTGCTGCTCACACTTCTGCTATCTCCATTTCCAGAGATGATAATGGCACCGACTGATCTTTTCCAGCCCTTTTGAAATCTCCAGATGAAAGACCTGAGGCTCAGCACAGGGAAAAAGGACCGTATCCCACTGGGACAGCTCTCCCTTGACGTGCACATCCTCACAGCAGTGAATCCCACAGCCCTGCACGGCCTCAGGTCGGGGTCCCACGCATGATGTGACGCCAGGCAGCTCAGCGCAGGGTTATGTCGAGTCAAGAGCACTTAGGGATCTCTAATTAGCACCTCTTAGTCCACGAGTGCCCCCAGCCAGCACTGCTCATGCTGCAACTCTGCTGACTTTGAGGGCTTATAGCAGGGATGAACTCAATCCGCCAATCCTGCATTTCCCTCCCACCACCACCTCAATCCTATACAGCATCAGCAGGGTTCATGGGTTCGCTCCTCCTGCAGATGGGGCTTCCCCAAAAGCCCACCCCAAAGCCATGATGCTGCGACCACGGGGTCCCACCACCCCCTTTTCCTGGCTGCAAGCTGCCCCGATGCCACATTGGGATTGCTCATAACCCTCTGCTTGCTCCCTGAGTGGCTTTCAGCATCCTCAGGGACTCACAGCATTACACACCAAGCCCTGCAAAGCCTAGAACAATAAAGGACAAAGTGCTATGCATGGGGACCGCCGGTGCCACCAGCTGCAATCCCCTCCCCACAGTAACCAACCCCATTCCCTGTGGTCTTCTCTGCTCCCATGCAGCCCGGACACAAAACACTGCAAACTCTTTGAAATAAGCATGGAAATTGGTTTCTAGGCTCCAGCAGTTCCTAAATAATGGATGGTTAA
Organism: Lagopus muta; assembly: GCF_023343835.1. Classification (NCBI taxonomy): domain Eukaryota; kingdom Metazoa; phylum Chordata; class Aves; order Galliformes; family Phasianidae; genus Lagopus; species Lagopus muta. Next base: position 1,894,970 of record NC_064454.1, on the reverse strand, counting down.
GATAATAAAAAGAAAAAAGAAAGCGGTGCACAAAGTGGATTCAAAAAATAAAAAGGCAGAGCTTGTTTTCAATGCAAACCTCCAAGAAAACCTGAAACGGGAACAGGGTGAGATGTTTGGGAGGAGCAGGAGCAGCAGCCGTTTAACCCCCAAGCTCCTCTTCCCATTCCATTCCGCCTCAATGCAGATGCAATATATTCTGTCAGGGCAAAATTTGGGCTGAAGAACGCACCGGCCGTCGGGAGACTTCTGGATGGAAGCGGAGGATGAGCGAACAACAGCAGGCTGGAGGTAAAAGGAAGCAGCAAAGGGGGAAGGCACCGTGCTGGGCTCTCTCCCCCAGCACTGCCATGTGTACCTGTGTGCATCGCTCTGACCGCATCCCTGTGGGGGTTGGACTCGATGATCTCTGCAGGTCCCTTCCAACCCCTACAATTGTGTGATTCTGTGATCCCCATGCGGCGTAATTCACTCAACGGCGCCGTTTCACAGCGTCAGCAAAATGAAGAGATTCAATTACAGCCTTTGACTGGGCCTGCTTATTGTTATTTATCATACAATGCATCCAGGCTGCTGGGGAGAGAGACGTACAGGTGCTGCAGTGCTGCCTGTCTCACTGCTTAATTGAAACGCCGACACCTGGCACACGCGGCCCGGAGCCTGGCAGCGCTCACTGCACAGCATCCAGCCCAGGTGCCCCCAGCCCAGCAGCACGGCGCCCCATCAGAGCCCAAAGCAGGCTGCCCGCATCCCCTCCACGCTGCCCACCCCAGCCCTGCCTGCTCCTCGCCTTCCCCTGCTCCCCCTCGCAGCAACACACGGAGCCGAGCCGATGCGCTTCCTCGCTCTGCATCCACGTGGATCAGTCTGGCTTTGGATAAATCGCAGACTCACCCTCAGGGAGTGAAACCCCGTTCACATGAGTGACTGAGGAGCACAGAGCAGGCTGAGCACCCGGCCAGCACACCGACCGCCATCCGCGCACGGCCAGACGCGGGCTCCATGCAAATCTCCCTTCCTTGGCAGCTCCATCTCCTGATCATTGTGACAGCCCAAGTTTTGTCAGCCAGACGCATTTACAAAGGAAAAAAAAAGAAACAGAGCAAACTGAAACAAGTTGGGGATGCACCGGGGGAGGGGACAGGGAATGGAAGTGGGAGGAAAAGAAGGGTCCCCGGAGACGGCAGCAAATATGCAAACTTTCCCCATTTCCTCTGCCTACTCAGTGTTAACAACCAGACATCTTGTATATATTTGATAAATAAGCCTCTCCGTTTATTCAGAGGAGTGAATTTGTAGCTATTATGATTCAAATGGCGTGACAGGTTCCGGATTGTTGTATTATTTTTTTTTTTTGCTATTGAGTTTGAAAAAAAAAACGTGAAAATTGCAAAATTCAGAGCAGTTTTCTTTGGCTACGGCCCCTCACCATGCAGACGGGCAGACCCCACTCTATCTATATATAAAAGAAATACAAAAGCCAGCCCGAGCAACTCTTCCCTCGAGACGGGAGGATGAGGGGTGCAATAAATAATTTAGAAATTGCTCCCATCGCTTGATTCAGAGTGATGGATCTGGCATGTGTTACAACAAGGCACATGCTGTATTCATTACCCATCGAGCTACATTTTAATTTCTCCCTCATTAACCTTATCTGCGACTGGGGTTGTGCATCAAGTCAAATCCTTCGGATGTCAATCAATTCATTAGATGGTTGTTTGCTTTGTCATATGTGCTGTTATCGCTTATTAGCCTGCCACGCCGATCAATCAATCAAAGCCAGGGGCCGGAGATGCACTGCAGCAGTGCGGTGCTGCTCTGCCACACCAGGAGCGCAGCCCCACACAGCCCCACGTGGGGAAAAAGAACCGACAGCCAGCAAATATTCCCCACTTGGCCTCCTAAAGCTTTGTTTCAGGCTGCTGAAGCATGCGATAAGTGTGTAAAAGTACCAACACGGCTCGCTAAGTGCTGGCAGGGCTTCAGATCTAGCACAAAGGAGGCCCAGCAGCACTAGAAGTCACCCCCCCGCAAGCACACCTGATGCCTTTTCCACCTGGTAAGAGCTCTTTGAGCATCTCCTGGTGTTTCCAGCCCATAGGTGCACCCAAAGAAGGCTCTATGCCCACACTCCCAACCAACCCCACCTTTCAGCATCACCCATTCGAGCACCATTACTGTGTAATGATGGGACAGGGGCCAGATTGGGGCAAGCACCGTTGTGCCACGGAGGGTCCCAAAAGGAACTGGGAGCCCTTGTGCAGCTGCTCTGGTTGGAAATGCCGAGAGTGGCACTGCAGATGCATCCCTTTGGTGCTGCAGGTGCTGGAGAGCTGACCCCTCCATCCTGCAGCCACAAAGCACAGTGCAGTGCTCCTGCATGCAGCCGCGCTGCTCCAAATCCCACGCACATGGGCAAGCAGGTGCTGCTGGTAAGGCTGTGAGTTCAGAGGAATAGAGGGAATCCCAGTGTGAGCACTTCAGCTCTGCTCAGCGTTCCCCCAGCCTCATAAAGTGAAGCGAGGGTGTGCAGGCTTGGTGTTTGCTCAGGGTGTTCAGTGGAGAGGTGGGATATGACTCACTCGCAGCAGAGGTGCTTTGCTGGCTCACCACCCCCATAGGGAAAGCCTGAAGGTAACCAAGCATAAAAGGGGACAGAAGGACATTCTGGGCTGAAAACAGTGGCAACACAGAGCTGACATCCAGCAGTGGCAACCACAGCCAAAAAAAGGTCAATTACAGCCATTTTCTTCTGAGCATCAGTGCTCACATCTTGCAGCACTTGCCAGGACTCCCATGAGTGCTGAGCATCACCAGCTGACGCCACAAGCTCCAGGTGACACCAAGGGACCTCATCACCCTCTCCCTCATCAGCAAGGCGAGACAGATCTGAAATTTATTTGCCATCAAATCCTTATTTTCCACCAAATCCCTTAAAAACAACGACTGGCTCCATTTATCCTAACATTTCCTGAGGAACTCTCCCCTTTCCCCCCACCAGAACTGTTTGCAGGTAAGCGAAAGCTTCCTGAAGGCTCATCCCAACATCCCCATTTCCTTGGGGCTCATCAGCACACCTTAATTGCTATGGGCACAGCAACAGAGTTCCATACGTCTGCTGAGTCTGTCTGTCTGTCTGCTGGGGAGAGTGGAAACCCACAGCCGTGCAGCCCCAACCCCACAGACTGCAGGCTGGGGCTCTGCAAGCAATCTTCCCCCCCAGGACCCTCAGCTGTTTGCAGGGGGAGAGGTGGGGAGGGCAAGCAGTCAGCACTCATCTCCCAGCCTTCCTCTTGGCCAAGGCTGGCAATGGCGATGGGATTTGCCACAAGGCGAGGTGCTGGTGGCGCCGTGTGCCAATACTGAGTTTCTGGGGATGCTCAGAGCCGAGGGTGCATTGGGACAGAAATGGTCCCTGAGGTGGCGGTCGCCCAGGGACGGATCCGTCCGCGGTGGAAGTTGGCAGTGGTTAATTTGTCATCATGGAAACGGGCAGCCCAGGTCAGTGCTGGCGGAGGAGGAGCGCTGCTGCCTGTGCTCTGTTCATTTTTTTTCATTTCTTTTAAGGGGATTTCATTTAAAAAAGCTGCCTTGATAAGGAATTTACCGGGGCAAAACGAGATTACACCCAAGCTCACAGTAGCTAAAAGCAGCGGCGCTGCTGGGCACTCAGAGGCTGCTGTGTGCACTATCTCTCTATCATCACATATATCCTTCTATCTAATCTATCTAGCACCGTATATACCCTTTAGCTCCCCGGCTCTCACAATCCCTGCCCTCTATCCATCATCCCCCTATTCATCAACACACATCCAGCTCTATCTACCCAGCCATCACTATAAATATCCCATCCATCCATCTCTCCCAATCTATCTCTCATCAGAGACCCTCTCCCTTCCCACATATATACATGTACATGTAGATACGCACACACCTGTCCACCTGTCATCAGCAGCACTCTCCTCTTTGCTTCTTCCACCCTTCATCCCTCACTCACGTACCCTCCCACCCTCCAGCCCATCCATCACAATCTGCTCTGCCCCATTTACTACATGAGAGCACCCAACACTTTGCCATCTATCACCAATCCAGACCCTACTGAGCAGCAGGACCCCCATTCCCCCCACCCTGGTGCATCAGGAGGGGGGACTGCATGGGTTACACTGCTGGGAGCAGCACTCTCACCTAGCTGAAGAAAAGATTTAACACAAAATCCAATCCACAACCCAGCAGTACGAGCACCCCGTGCCACCCTGGATCCTGCCAAGTTCTCTGCAGTGCTCTGCAGCAGCAGCATGCAATGGCAGGAGGGCATTTTGGCGGTGCACAGAGCAGATGGGTGGCAGAGCAGTGAGCACGAGCCTCTCAAACCCAATACTCCCTCTCCAAACCCACTCCTGAGCCCCCTTTGTGCTGCAGCCTCCCCACGTGTCCCCAGGGCAGCTCCGTGACGGGGCTTTTGGACCCGGGGGGGCACAGAGCAGCACCGCACGATCTGCCAGAGAGGAGAAATGCACAGGCAGTGCTTAAAAACTGAAAGCTGTTACTTTAATTACGGCCTTTCTGCTTTATCACCAATAGCATTTCTCACACATTCATCAGCAAACCTGGTAATAAATCAATCGCTGGTAGCCAGGAGCTGCAGTCTGGCTCCTTCCCCTTCTCTTCCCCGCTCCCTCCGAGCTCTCGCCCCATTAGTATGCAGTCCAGCACTGCTGCTCTGTGCATTTCTCATCGGCTTTGGGCTGGAGCTGCCAGCAAGCCGCTGCCCCCGGCATGGATTGCACACAGGCAGCTCAGACTGCAGGATGGTGGATGTGCCAGCACCTGGTGGGGCATGGTGAGGGACTGGGGGGGCTTGGGGACACGGGAATAGGGCAGATAGGTGGGCACAGAGCTGTGCCCTAAAATCCTGGTGGTGAGCTGCATGGGCAGAGGGGTGACTCCCACAGTGGCACAAAATATTTTCCATGCACTAACACTGGTGACCCACGCACCTTCTGGCACCCACTGCTGAGCCCAGATGCAGATCTTAAGGCCAAGGGAGAAGCAGATAAAGGAGTTTTCGTGACTCTTTGCTGCATGCTTCAATTTTTTTTCTTAGTGAAGTGCTTCCGAGCTTCACTCTCCAGCAGCACAGCCCGGCCCCTCACTGCATGCCTTCACCCAGCACCACCCAGATGTGCACAGCAGCTGCCCAGGTGTGCATGGCACATCACCGGGCTGCACTGACATCCGGGCAGCACTGCAGGGGGAGCAGCCACTTCACCTCCTGGTCCTCTGCTCCACATCAGCCCTGCTCAGTGGTGACCCCCCATCGCTAGACAGGCCCCTTCCAATTCCTGGCGGAGTGAGTGTGTAAATCAAATTGACCTTGAGCACTAATTGGCCCTCTAATTAGCACTCTCAACTGAGAAGCAAAGGACTGGGAGGAGAGCATCTTTTCAGAGGAGGTGGCAAAGCCTTGGCCTGGAGAAGAGGAGCAGCCACTTTCTGCTGTGCGCTCCCTCATGCACTGGAAGGACAATTACTGAAACTCCCTCCCTGAGGCTCTGGCCTGGAAGGATGGCACACAGATCTGGGCACAGCAGCCCAAGCCAAAGGGCACCACTGCATCCCAGGGGTCTTATGGGGCCACCTCAGCTCCAGCGTCTGCCCTGCCCAGGGCTCCATCCCGTCACACACCACCTCCCTCCATCACACCCCTCCATCTCTCACCCTCCCACACCCAGGCCCACGTTTCCCTCAGCTCATCCCCTCCTTTAGCCTTTCCTTAGGAGCTCTGGGCTTGACATTTCCATCCACCATTATTTACAGGAGGTCAGATCCGCTCGCAGGTGCTCTCCCCTCCTCGCTGGCTCTGTGGGCCAACAGCTCACTGCAGACGTCATTAATTCTGCAAATCCCCAAATCCCACCCTCCTGTCACCCCTGTCCCAGGGATCATGCAGACACCACGTGCTCAAGCTGACAGCGACCAGAACCGTTTGCTGCCAGCAAGCCCAGGGAACCCCATGTGGGTCCAGCAGTGCAGAGACCCCAACGTGGGGCTGGCCTGGCTCCAACCACTGCAGGGTGAAGCAGAAGAGCAGCACTGAGGTGGGCACTTCAAAACACAAACCCAAACCTTTACACATTTTCCTTCCCTGAAAATAACAACTCCATACTGAGTGACTGCAGCTCACAGCTCTGCTCCCCACGCGCTCACCAGCTGCCGCCTCCCTCACCTCGTTGCTTCCCTGACCATAACTGCTCCTTAATTATTTAATGCCTGCAAAATACCTTGAGACTCGCATTGGAAGGGAGATGAACTGCGCGACCTAAAATCGGTCTTTTCCATCTCAAACTCCTCGCATTTTATCCTGGGATGAAAGGAGCTCTATTAGGCAAAGCATCAGTATTATTAGATTTCCTTGGAGTCCTAACAAACGGATATTAGATTATTACTGCAGATGCATTTCTAAGGCACTCATCACCAGAGTATCTGGGCATCAATTACACAGATTTAGAGATAAAAACGCTTCCCCCAAGAGAAAAAGAGTACAAAACCCCTTCTTCTCTTTGCCTCCTTTTCCCATTTCTTCCAAAATACGTTCGCTTCCCTCCCACTGCCTTCTGCAGAGCTTGAGCTGCTTACAAGGAGAACTCTCTGGTTGATGGGCAACCCTCAATCTTTGAAACATCTGAAGCTGTAAAAGCTTTTTGTAAAGACTGGCAGGAGTCAGCTAAAGAGATTTCAATGTGCAAATGGATATAAAAAAGATGCAAGAAGAGGAACGAAGCGTCAGATTCATTGTTCTAAGGACACAGGGTTTGCCATTAAATGAGATGACCTGGTGGCCTGGCTGCAGCACCTACAGGTCAGGCTGCAGGAGGAGGGGTGAGGCTGGAGGAGAGGATTGGAAAAGCTGCCAAGTTTGGCTGATAACATCTCTGATAATTCTCTGCATTATTGTTGCCGTTATGCCGACCCGCAGGAATTGTGCTGGATGCTGAACACACAGATCCATGGCGAGGAGTGCTTAAAGGCTGAAAAGATCAAAGCTGGAGAGAGAAAATAAAGGAGCAGGAGCTGGCTGGGATCCTGCAGCACTGGGACTCTCCTCACCTCCAGGTCCCAACCGGAACAGAGCCGGTCTGAGATGGTGCATCATCCCATTGCTCACCTTGACCTTCCCTGCCCTTCTAGAGTGCCTCACAAAGGCCAAACCACACTGAACAGACCCTCCACTTCAGCAGCTGATCCTTGAGATGCAGTCTGGCCCCACTTCATTGCAAAGCACCAATAGATGCCTGCAGCTGGCAGCGCCCCCTCCAGCCCACCACCATTTCACTGCCACGCACATGAGATGCTTCCAGCCTCTCCCACTCACACAGCAACCTGCCCTGAGGGGTGAAACCCAAAACACATCTCATTCTGCCCTATAGGGAAAACCCATACGGCTGCTGGCCACACAGTAGAGATGCAGGTGAGCTAGGCTCAGCCTGGGACACATAGCAGGACCCTACAAACAAAGGGATTTGGCGCCATCAGAAGAGCACAGCCAGCGAAAAGATCCAGGGATCCAAGGACAAGAGCATCATGCCTGCCCTCATGCTGCAGTGGGGAGAGGGGTCGGGTTGGGAATTAGCAAGAAATTCCCTGAAAGAGCAGTGCTGCACTGCACAGCTACCAGGGGTGGGGGGTCATCATCCCTGGGGGTGTCCCAGAGCTGTGGGAATGTGGCACTGGGGGACGTGGGCAATGGGCACGGTGGGGTGGGGTTGGTGATCTCAAGAGGTCTTTTCCAACCTGAATGACTCTACGCTGGTTCCAGCTGAGCAGAGATGACAGCTTGCTTCTGTAGGACAACCCAAGAGTGAGCGGGGACTCCAAGAGCACCCCAAGCTCCAGTGCCGGAGAGCAGAACACAAGACACCTCTGCTGGAAGCCTTTATGAGTTACAGGTTCTCTCTTAGTTCTCCCTCCCTGCCAGCCCCAGGCACAAGCCATCACAGCAACTCCATCACCACCTCTGGTCTCTGTGATAACAAGCAAAAGATATTCCGACATCTCGCTTGCCTGGCATCGATTTACAATTAAGAAAGTTCTCCAAAGATCCAAAGTCCCACCCATTCCCGCTCTCCTCTAACCCCGCTCCACGCACAAACAGCTCTCCATGGTTCACAAGCAGCCTCAGAAATCAATGCTCGCTGAAACACAGTTAGTTCCTCTGGTTTATTTATTATTTTCCCAGCTTGAACTCAACCCTCAACACACACAGAGAGAGAGCAGGGGAGGAATCACCCAGCGCTTTGCAGGCACGCACGCAGTGCTCGGAGTGTCCCGCAGCAGCAAGCCTCTCTTTTCCATGGCTGCAGCCAGGGATCGCTTTGCAAAGTTAATTGCAAAGCCGGCAGCAGAAGGCGAGCCCTGCAAAGCCAATTCCCACCAGGAGGAGCTGATGGGATTTCTGTGCAGAAGGGGCAGAGCGGGGCAGGGGTGATGGAGCAGAGCGCAGCCGAGACAATCGCTCCCTAACGTGTGGATAAAGAGCTCGCGCCGACATCTGCTGAGAAATACCTTCCCGTTCCACACCAAGAATTACAATCTAATAATATCCCATCTGCACCCCCCCTTCCTTCCCCCTCCCCCACCCAATTACCGAGCCTGACATTATCCGTCATCTTCCCTTTGTGTCGGCGAGAATCCAAACGCAGACGCCGGGAAATTAATAATAATTGTTGTGTCAAAAAGCGGGATGTAATCAGGATGCGGCGTGGAAGCTAATACAAACACAAACAAATGGTATTTATCCTCCCGAAAGATCCCTCCCCTCCTTTCCCCCTAAGGGCCACTGATGATAATGCTCATGGAAGAGATGAATCAGTGCTAATATAGGGATTAGGAATGGATCCCAAACCCCAGCCCGGGCTGCAATCAAAAGGAGCGCTCTTAATTGAAATTAGAGCTGGGATTTCTGTGCCTCCGCAGAGATGGGTTAAGCCCATCGGGGCTAAACAGAAGGGAAAATAAAAATAGCATCTTTATTCGGGAACGGGGAAGAAGGTGGGCAGCCATAACGCTGCTCAGCAGCTCCAGCACACCTGGCTCCCAGCCCCAGCCCAGCCAACCTTCTTCATTTTCAGATCCAACTGCTGCTCCATGCCTCACACCAACAGTGGGCACAAAACCCGTTGGCCCTCACCAACGCTCCCAGTCCCAGCACAGACTTTCAGTGCTGTCCTCTGCGGCAGCACTCAGAACAACAGCAAAGTCCTTCAGAACAGCAAACAGCAACACGGCTTTTCAGCCCTACGCACGGCCCTGGGATAATGCTGTGGGTTTTACAAGGCTCCGTGCATCCTGGCCAGGCTCTGACGCATCCCCTCACGATGCAGAAGGCTTTGCAGTCGCTGTGACAACTGAGGTTTTTGGGTGAGCTGATTACATAGAGGGCAGGGATTTGAAGACTGCCCATAAAACTCCTGAGGAGCTTCCGTTTGCACACTCAGTTACTGGCACAGCAGCTGTCCCCTGGAGGGGGATGTGGCTCTGAGGGATGTGGACAGCGGGCACAACGCGATGGGTTGGGGATCTCAGAGGTCTTTTTCAACCTGAATAGTTGCATGATTCCAGTATGGGGCGAGGACAACTTCAGATTTCAAGACTGAACCTCCAGAGAAACTCCTGGCAGTGCTGCACTGAGTACCTCTACCTACTGCGTGTGCTCAGCTCAGTCCAGAGCTGATCTGACGCTGAACACGGGCAACATCCAGAAACGTGCTGCTTTCACAGCCAGATCACAGGATCGTGTGAGGTGGAAGGGACCTTAAAGGCCTCTGCAATGCACAGGGACACCCACAGCTCCATCAGGTGCTCAGAGCCCATCCAGCCTGACCCTGCCTGTCTGCACCCAGCACCTCTCTGGGCACCCGGTGCCTCACTACCCTTCATCCTTAAAAACTTTTTTCTTATCTACATCTCCCCCCTTTTAGCCTGAAACCATTTTCCCTCATCCTATCCCAGCAGACCAGACTGAAGAGCCCATTCCCTCTTCCTTACAGCCCCTTCAGGCACCAACAGGTACAAATGGATGTGCTGAGAGCCGGTCTGCAGCAGGACAGAGATGAGACACGCGCAGCTCTCCACCGACGGCCAAGTTGCTCAGCAGCGCAGGGATTCACTGAAGTCAATTCCTGTCCCCCAAAACGTGGCTACGTGCCCCAGCACCAAGATCTGCCCATCCTCCAGGAGCAGAGGGCGATGCCTGCAGATGCCACGTGGCAGCACGCAGAGCTGGAGGAGGCTGTGGCTGCCGGATCATGGATTGTTGCGAGCATGAAAATTCATTCATATGAATTTGGAATATAATACCTGACACAAGATGTATCGCTGCTGCCACGCTGCAATCCCAGATAAGGACACAGCAGTAACAGATGGAGGAACAAGGCACTTACCTTGTTAGCTGATGGATTTATCTCTCCTTCCCCCACCCTTCCCTACATATTCCATAGTGTGCAGAGAGCCACGTTCCCCAACAGAGCAGCATATGGAGCACGAATTGATTTCTTCCTAACACCCCCTCCACACTTTAATTCAATAAGAGCTGGAGTGGCGGATAAACAGCTTGTTGTGCTAGGAAAATTTCAAAACAGTCAAGAAAATGTCAAACTGTCTTTTTTATGAGTGCCTTTCGCCCCCTTCCCCCCCCTCCCCTTTCTTTTTCCTCCTCCCATCCGCGGGCACCCGGCGCGTGTTGGCACCACGGCGCAGGGCTGCAGTGAGCATCTCCTCCATATCAGGGATGCAGGCACAGGGCATCATCCTCCAGGCCAGTCCACGGCAGAAGGCGGCCCCGGTGCCATCCTTGGATGGGAGCTGGGAACAGAGCTGCTCTGGGTAAAAGATTAGGCAGATGGTTTCATCTGGCAGCTCCCTTAATCTCATTATTGGAGCGAGTGGAAGTTTTTAAAGTGATCTCTCTTTCCTCCTCTACCCACACCCCATTCAAAATGGCTTTTTTTCCTCCCCAGAAAAAAGACACGTTTCCACGGGGGGCTCTTTGTTAGGCACGAATAGGAACTTTACAATTTTTCTCCTCGTTTTTGGTGCATTCTCCCTCTCGGTGCCTTATTTTTAGCACTGAAAAGGAGGAATTATTAGAAAGGAAGAGAAAAAGAAAGGCAATTAGGCATTTTCTGGGTCTTGCTTAAAAATACGGAGCACTTGGCCATGCCATGCATGAGCTTCTGACCACCACAAACTCTGCAATGCTGTCAGTAACCTGAACAGAAGAGGCACCAGATGAGGCACAGGAGTAAACTGGGATGTGCACACCCGACCCCAAAGCAGGGCCCATGTGCCACCCCATGGCCCCTCTCACCCCCACTGCCCACACCCTTCTACCCTGCAAAGGTTTGCAGAAGGCTGCTAAGGATGAACTAAACTCGGTGCTCTGCAGCACAGAGCTGCCTCCCCATTGCCACCTGCAGAACGGCACCAGCAGAGCCCTTCCTGCAACAACACGACCCCTGGGGCTGCAAATCCCTGCAGGGAAAGGAGATGTTATTAATGCACTGCAGCAGCACACGGGCACACAGCAGCCTGGGGCTGGCACTGGTTGCACCCCAACTGGCGTGGGTCTGGGTGAGACCAGACCCATAGAAATACATGCAAGGAAGGGGGGCTTCGTCCCACTGCTTCCCACCTCCCCACTGCTGTGCTGAAGACAAAATCCACCTCCCCACCCCCTTTGCAGCAGAGCAGTGCAGAAGGCTGCAGGATCCTGCAGGGAGACGGCGTGCTTAGCATGCAGGAGATGGAGCTGAGCTGAAGCCCTGTCTGTGCCACGGTGCACAGGGCCAGCGAGCAGCCAAACGCTGCCTGCAAGGAATGGGGCCACACCGAATTTGTAACCCCATCATTGCTCCCCCATCCCAATGCAGGGATGGGGACAGAAGGGACTGGCATAACCAAGAGGCTGCCTCCACAGCTGGGGCTGGGACAGAAGGATGCTCAGTGCATCACAATGCCTCCCCCAAAAAGGCATTGCAGATCCTCAGCCCCCACCCCATGAGTCTTTCAAACCTGCCCCTTTCCAGCCAGGCTCTCGCCATGCACCCAATTACAGCTCCGTGGCCAAGGATGAAAAGCCTCCCTCAAGAGCATCTTGTTTGCTTTTTTTTTTTTTTTTTTTTGCTTTTCTTTCCCCCCTTTCAAGGTTCCTTTTCCCTCCCTTCTCATGAGGTTAAAGAGCTAAAGACCAACTCAGAGACAGATAATAGAGTGACAGAGGCTCATAAAAAAGAAGCCGGAGCTTTGGAGAAAGCTGGCATACGGTGCATTAGGGATTTCTGTCGCAGCAGCTGGGAGTAACACTGACCCTCTGAACTCAATTTGCTCCACGGCTTCAAACGAAGGGAAGGCTGTGGACCAGCAGCATCCTCTCCCAGGGCTCTAGGGCTGCCCGCAGGCTCTGATGTGAGCTTTGGTGTGCGCCTCACCCTCCAGCCCCTGGGTCACAACCAGGGATGGAGGCAGGTACAAACTCATCAATTACCCCGAGTAGGAAAGCACCCATAATGATGGAGTTCAACTCCTTGTCCCTCCATCAGTGGGACACCACACCAAAAGGCAGCACAGCCAACAAAGCCTGAGCAATACCAGGTGTGAATCCACGTGCTTATCCACTGCAGTGTGGGAGCAACCCTTCTGAGCACTGCTTGCGTGCAACAGCCCCTTATCATCCATCGCCCTTACCCCAACGCTGCGAGACCAGAGCTGTGAGCTCTGCCCCCATCCCACTATCCCTGCAGCCCCTGTGCTTGCAGACAGCTGCACAAACCCAGCACATTCCCTCCATTGTCACTTTTTGCTCCTTTTAAACGAGCCAAGATTCTTCCCACTACGCATTAGCGCCCGACGTAATGGTGCAAAGCATTTTTCATTTATCATCATAATGCCAGTCAAATGAACCCCCTAATAACGTAAATGCAAGAGGAAAGCTATTAGAGTTTATTTGTGCAGTGGCTTTGAACTCGTCCCCACTGCTCTATCCACGTAACTGGAGGGGATGGATGGAGCTTGCATCTTTAGGTCCTTTCATCAAAAGCTATTCTCAGCTAGCCAGTCTTTCCTTACAACCCTGCACAAGTGCCTGTATTTGCTGAATTATCAAAATAAATACCTAAATACCTGAAATAATGCAGATCTCTTTACAGACACGAGCTGCAGCTGAGATCTGCTGTGCTGAGCCATCCCTTCCTGTCATCCTCACCAGCCAGCCCCACTCCTCAGCATCCCCAGCATCTTTGGGTCATGGCTTAGCAGGCATAGTGGTGAATAGTTGACAGTTGAGCTAGTTGATCTTAGTGGCCTTTTCCAACCTTAATGACTGCACGATATTCCAAGCTCAACTTGTCACAGCAGCTCCCATCCCCATCCTGGAGAGCCAACGCAAGGCGTTTCATTTTATATACAAGAATTCCCTCATTAAGCCTAAATTAAATGCATATTTCAGAACCTACAAGCGAGAGCAAACAGTTCAGTCTTATGCTTTATTAAACAAAACAAAACAAAACATCTTTGTGTGGAAAGAGTTCCTGCGCCAAATCACCACCCTGCTGCCGGGCCGAGCTGCTCCCAGCCGTGCAGATCCAGCGTGTCAGGATGTGCAGTGCTGGCAGAGAGGAGCTGCACTGCAGAGGGAAACAGAACAGCGCCCGCCTGACAAATTAGTTTACTCGTTAAGTTAAGAAGCCTATTTTGCTCAGCTTCCACAGAGCAACACGCTTAGCAGCCAGCAAACTTCCAGGCAAGGGATGTGCCCAGCTCCGGCTCTTTGTGCAAAAGCAAGCTGGATGCCATGCTGTCACCACGCTGCCCAGACAGCACGGCAATGGGACAGTAACAAACCCCATTCAGAGCCTGGATAGAAGGGAGGAGGGGAGATACTTCTGCAGGACTGCGTGTGTGCTGCAAGCTGAGGAGCCATCACTGTTGGGGCATAAGAGCATCTCCATGTCAAAGCCAGTGAGCAGCCCAACATGCCACCAGTCAGCTCTTGCAGCCTTATGAAGCAATTAAAACAGCCATAAATAAAATACAAAACTATTTTCAATGCCCTGTTCCTGGCTTCCAGCTTGCAGCTGGTGGGATCCGGGACACAGAAGTGTGGCAGGAGGGGAGAAGGGCAGGAGGCAAAACTTGGGCAGCAGGAGCAAGGCATGAGCTGAGAGCAGGAGGAGGGCCCAGGGAGGAGACAGAGATTAATGATTGTTTCCCAAATATGATAATTTCTGGACATCAACACATGAAATTTAATATCCTCATGGGCAACTGGGAAGCATCACATCTCTCTGAGCCCATGCTGGTTTCCAGTACCCATGCACATGCACACAGGGGACGCACTGCACATCCAGCTGTCAGCTCGCACGCCAGTGACAGTCCCTGTGCGCCTGCTGGGGACAGAACAGCCTGTTTTGGGGACGTGTCTGTCACACCACGGCTGGGACGCTGCTGAGGACAGATGCCAGATTGCATCCCTCACATGCTGCTAATGGGGCGTGAGCATCGCAGGCTGAGCTGGGCAGAAGGTGGCTGGCAGGGGGTGCCCTGAAATCCCATATTTTATGCCCAGTGCAGCCATGGGTGGGGGCATTCTGCTACAGCAAAGCTGAGCTGGTTGGGTGTTGTTTGAGGGCACTGCTGGGTGGGCAAATCCTATATAAAGCCCTTTATTATCTCACACACCCTGCTGTGCCCCCCTGGTTTGCAGCACCATCTACAGAATGGGTTTCATCATAGCCTGGGGCTGCTCTGAGATGGACAGCCGGTGCTGTGCAATGGGACAATTCTCCTGCCCAGCCCTGCAGACCCTCCCTATCAGCTCCCCATGAAGATTTGTAGGCCATGCAGAATTGCTTTATTGACATTTAAAGGTCTCTGTCAATCCGGCCCCCACACATCTTTGTTACAGAGGACAGGATTACTTTCATCCAACCCTGCTGCCTGAAAGCTGAGTCAAGCCCAAGCTACCTTTTTCTTCTTAGGGGCAATTCTGGCGACACAAATCCATGGGGAGGATGAGAGCCATCCCGGGTGACCTGTGCCACACCAAGAGCTGCTGCACAGCACCTGCAGCACGAGGCAAGACGTGCTCCATCCAGCCCCTGCTGAGGGTTCCATGGAGCTCCATGATGGGGAGAACAGGGATGCACTGCAGCCAACCCTGCTGCTATACGAGGGGAGGCAATTTGGGTGAGAACACTGATGAAACAACATGATTCACAGGTCAGTGGGAAGCAAGGCGTAGACTAAGGGCAACGGACTCCAAAAGGCAGGTTTCAATAAACTGAGGAAGCTGGTGGATTATTGTCTCCTGGGACAAGTCTATGAGACAAAGGAGAGAAGAGCTGGTAGTACTGAAAGGGACTGTATTACATGCATAAACAGCGGGCTATCCCCATGCAAAGGGAATTTGGAGAGCTGAGGAAGAGGCTGCATGGCTCATCAGGAGCCATTCCATGGCCTGGAAGCAAAGGAGGAACCCCACCAAAAAAATACAGAAACAAAGGCTCATAACTAGGGATGGGGGAAACAGAAGGGCAACAGCAACCAGGGAGAAATTCAGCAGCGCCAGTGTGCAAACCAAGTTCTTATCAGTGAGGGACACAAGGCAGGAACAACACAGCTCTTGTTCAAAGGAGATCGTGGCTGGGATCTCCACTGCGTGTCGGATTGTCTGTCTGTCAGGGAAGGTACAACATGAGCACATCGCTCCCAATTCCATGTTAGAAGGGAGGCAGGCATTCATGCCGGCACAGGAAGGGTTAAAACAAAAACTAAAAAGTCATCGGGGGCTGATGAAGCCGTCCTGAGCGTGCTCACAAATGGGGGAAATCAGCCAGCACTGCTCCTGGAGAGCTGGAGGAGGGCAGCAGAAAGGGCACGGAGCCTCCCTTATCTTCAAGGGAAAAAAAAGCCAGGAGCTGCAGGCAATCAGCTCAGCTTCAATCACGGCGAAGATACTAAAACAAACGATGGAACTATCACAGCTTGTAAGGCCCGGGAATTTAATAAAGCGAGAAAAAAGCCCCGCACCACCACCACCACCACGAGTTTGTCAAGAACAGATCATGTCAAACCAACCTAATTTCTGCCTTGACAGGATAACTAGGCTTGGTGGATAAGAGGAAAGCTGTAGACATGATATACCTTGACTTTAATAAGGCGTCTGAAGCTGTCCCACACGGCACCCTGCGAGCAACGCGCGGTCTGGATGTAATGGGGGCGGAGGGGAGGCTAACAGGCTGTTGACAAAGCGCTCTCAAAGAGCCCTTATCTATTATTTACGCACAAGCCAGGAGGGCAACCCGACGTGGGATCGTGCCGAGCTCTGTCCTGAGCCCCA